>NW_028263373.1:26862509-27193759 GCF_051168715.1 Poecilia mexicana
ATTCAAGAACAGATCCGAAACAAAGTCATTTCTGTCTGTCCAACTGAGAAAGTGTACAAAGTTGTTTCCAAGGCTTTGGGACTCCAGCGAACCAAAGTGAGAGCCATCATTCACAGTAGTAATTATTACAAGAGCACATCTACAGTTCACCCAGCAAATTACAAAAAACCCAGTACATCAAAGCACCATAAGCCTCACTTGGCTCAGGTAGAGTCAGTGTTTGTGATTTAACAATAAGAAGAGAAACTGGGAAACAATGGCATTTACTTCACGAGAAAGTCTAAAACCACTATTGGCCAAAAAAAATCCCAGTAAGGCACATTTCACATTTTCCAGAAAAACATATTTTATGATCTGAGACTTTCTGGAAAATATTTTGTGGACTGATGAGACAGAAAAATAACTTTTTAGAAGGTGTGCTTCCTGATGCACCTCTTTTAAGACTAACACGATATTTCAGAAAAAGAAACTCAAGCTCAGTGGTGGGATGGGATGGAACTGCTGCTAGCAGACGAGCCGTGACTGATGAGACGATGAATTCTGTCAGGATGAGCTTAAAATGATCATGGTCGAAAATCCTCCATTATGACAGATTTAAAACAAATATGCAAAGAAGAGTTTGCACAAATTAATCCACAGTGAAGTCACAGACTTTCTTCTAGTTTAAAAAAAAAAGTGTTTTGTATTTACCAGGGTTATCTGTTTATAAAATTTGTTTGATCTAATAAATTTGAAAGTGACAAAAATAATTCCATAAGGACAAGACATTTTTCTAATGTTAAGTGAAATAATCTGCCAAGAGAGCTAGAACTTTTTCACCAATATTAAGGAATTATTGACTCTAAACAAGCTCCAATATTTTGCTGAAAAGTTTGTTTTGTCATGTTTCAAATGTACTGAGATATTTGGATCAGAAACTAGACCAAATACTTGGTAAGATTTTGTTTTTGCAGCATACTATTGTATCAAAATGTATTGCTTTCATAAGTAATCATCAGCTTAATCCTCAGTTATATTACACTCCATGTTTTTATTTATTTGGTCATCAAGTTAGAGGATCTTCGTCGTCGGCTGCAAGAGGCAGACGATAGACTTCTTGAAGGGAAACAAGATCTGACTGAGGCTCACAGAGAGCTTCAAGGCTGTGTGCAGGAGCGAGACAAGTTACGAAAAGAAGCACTGGAGCTGAGGCGAGAACTGGCTGATGAGACCAGAGAGAGAGAAGCCATCCAGGTTTCTAATCAGGAGCTCAGAGCTTTCATCAAAAGAGCGGAGAGTGAAAACAACAGGTGCAGCCACCCCACAAGTTTGGATATGTTCTTCAAAGTCTATTTTTGTAGCAAGAAAATGCTCAATTTCAATGTTACGCCCCTTTTAAATTTACGTTGACCAGCCTCAGACGAGCTTTGGAGGAGAAGCAACATAACGAGTCCATCTTGGAAGAAAGTAGCAGCTCAACACACAAAGAAGCAACCAGTCTGAGGAGCTCTATGAGGGAGCTGGAGAAGTCTCATCTGGAGGCCCGCAGAGAGCTGCAAGAACTACGCAGACAGGTGGTAGGATTACTTCGACTTATAATATCTGTCTCATGTTTTGCTTGAATCAGTTTGTGGAATCTTTATGCTATCAGATAAAGGTCCTGGAAAGCAAGAACAGTCGGCAGAAGCAGGAACTGGTGGAGCTGCAGAGCCAAGTATGTCAGGAGGAACAGAGGGCAGAGGAAGCACAGCGGGAGGCTTTTGTTCTCAGTCAGAGACTGCTGGAGAGCGAGGCTGCCAAGGAAGCAGCGCTCAGTGAGGTAAGTGGTAAATGATCTACTAGTGTTGGTGTTTTGCTTTTCCTTTGTGTTTTCTTTTCTGATTGTTTCTGAGTTCTTCATTAATGGCTTTTGGATCCCCCCCCCCCCTTATCATATTCAATTAGTATCAGCTACAACATTTAATTTCCTTTTGGGATCAATACAGTATTTTTAAATTGAAACAGTTTCTTCATCTGTGTTCCTTATTGTGGTTAGGTCATGTTTTATTAATTCATTCCTTATGTTTAGCTTCGTTCTCATTTTGCATTTTAGTTCATTTTGTTCTTCTTGTGCTGCTTTAGTTCAGCTCCCTTTGTGTTTTCTGTAGCTATGTTTCCTTTGGCTATATAACTGCACAAATTAGAATAACGAAAATAAATTTGCTTAATGGAAACACGCCAATTACATAGAATTTTATCGTGATATTTTCTGGTAGTGTTGTGGAAACAACAAAACAACTTTTTGCTTATATTTTAGGTAACTGTATGACTGCGAGTGCATGGCATAGCATTCATTGTTTTTGAAAAATGTTCCCATTTGAAATAGGCTTCTTCAGGAGGCCAGTTACTTTAAAAAGTGTGATTTATATCACTAAGCTGCACACAAGTAACTTCATTCAAACCTTAATTTTGAATTTACACATATATTTTTTACACTCTCTCAAAAAGCGGAGAAAGTAGCATAAATAACATTTCTGATAATACCATCAATTTTTTTTTTTTACCATCAATGACTGACATTTATTACTCTGACAACAATAAATCTAAATTCCTGGGTGTGCTGTGGTGGTGCAGGGGTTAAGCACTGTCCACATATGGAGGTCTCAGTCCTCAATGTGGTCGTCGCAGGTTTGATTCCCAGCCTGGCAACCTTTGCTGCATGTCTTCCCCTTCTCTCATGACCTACCTTGATGTCAACTTGCTATCAAATAAAGGTCATTAGAGCCAATAAAACCTTTAAAAAAAATCTAAATTCCTATCATGATAGGAAATTTTCACAATAAATTATAAACAATACAATTAATGCTCACCCCTACTGCTAACCACTGTGTGGCCTGTTGTGGTTGCATTGTGAAGACATTTAAAAATTTTCAGGTTTTCTGCAGTTTCATATACTGATTAAAAATTATTTCCTGAAACTATGTCAACATAGCCATCTTCTCAATAACAACTTCTTTCAAAAAACCCAAAGTCTTTTGAGAATCACACCAGATCTTATGAGCCAAGTCGTTTTAATGCTCTTTACTTCTGTATGTTGATCGTTTTGCTATTCCTTCAAAATCACTTGAGCAAATATTTTAGTTTATTTAATTCCAATAGAAATACAAAGGTCAGATGAGTTTCTGAATAAAAGTTTCCATATTATGCTTGCTAAATCATCTTTTGTTTACATTCACGTACTTAAAGATGTAAGCAGTAAAGTCCAGCTAGTTTACAGGACTCAACAAATGTGTTTGAAAACACTGTCCTGTCTTTAAAAGTAAAATATTATAAGGGACATTAAGCTATTTAAGTCACCACACAACACATCGCCTGCACAGTGCACACAGACAGGACTGTGGCTTTGTTTTCAGGTTGCAGGTCTGCAGTGCTGTGTGATGGAACTGGAAACAGCTGAGCGGCAAAGCCGAGAGCTGCTGCATGAAAGAGAAGCCAATCAGCAGCAGAGCGACCAGAGGCACAGAGAAACCACATCTCAGCTCGAAGACGTGCTAGAGGACTCCAAGACGCAAATTAGTGAACTTTCTGTCAAACTCAGTCTGGCTGAAAACAAGGCCCGGAGTCTGGAGGAGCAGCTGAGTCTGAGCAAAGGTGTATGTCGGGACTTGGAGCACCAGCTGGCAGGGGTGAATGCAGCTCTGCACTGCACTGTTGGTGTCAACCGTGTGAGGCTGTGGCACAAATGTGGATCGCAAACAAGATCTTCCTCAAGGAGACACTTCCATGTGACAGGTAAAGATGACATTGTATCATGCTGCAAAACTACAAAAAACACAAAACCTTCCAAAACATTTTCCAGGTGCATATATCTTAGTACAGTTTAGACTAAACTAACTTTTGTGCAAGATGCAGGAGCTTGTTTTAAGTCAGTAATTCCTTAATATTGATTAAAAAGTACTGGTTCTATTGGCAGATTATCTCGCCTATTACAATACATTTTTCCAATGTTATAAGTGAAATAATCTGCCATCAATATTAAGGAATTAAAACAAGCTCTTATATCTTGCTGAAAAGTTAATTGTGAGTTAGTTTTGTCTTATTTCAAGTGAACTAAGATATGTGTGCTAGAAAATACTTGGTAAGATTTTGTGCTTTTAGAGTGAAGATACCCTGCAGTTGTCTTTGTTTCTTTTGAAAGTAGGGAAACTAAGGCATGCTTTCTCTTATCAGAGGGAGAGTATGGACCAGAAGAATCTGGACTACCCTTACTTAATTCTGAAGATGAAGAATTAAATGTGAAATCTGTGCAAGCAACTCTGCAGGAGTTCATGAAGGAACTCAAGGACGCCCGAAGGGAAAAGGCATAAATAAAAGTCTTACTAACATATTATAATCCTATTCTTAACATTTTTAACAAAATCTTAACTGTGAATCATCTTTTTGATTTAGGATGAAGCTCAGGCCCAGATAGTCAGTCTGAGTCAACGTGTGACTGAGCTGAAAGTCTCTCAGGAGAAATCGCTCAACCAGCTGCTGGAGGTACAGCGCTCCCTCATGCTATCAGAGGAGGGTAAGGGATCCCACCAACAATCAGAAAATATCAGTTGCTAACTGACAGACATATGAAATGTGCTTACTGCTTTAGGAAAACAAGAAATGGCACGACAGTTGCATAAGGTGCAAACGTCCCTCACCCTGCAGCAGGATGTTGCACATTGTAAAGAGAAGGAAAGCAGAAACCTTGAGGGTCAGTTGGCTCAGGTCAAGACTTCTCTTCAAGCCTCTCAGACTAAATGCAGGTCATTGCAGGTATGTTAAAGACAAATGGATAGTGATTTTCCAAGAGACTAAGACTGGCTTCAAACATGCACATTAATGTTTATGTTGCATTGTTCAGTAGCGTCTCCAAGAAGGGAGCAGGGAGGCCATGAGAATAACACATCAACACAAAGTTCTTCACATGCTCTGACGTTTAAAAAACAGAAACCAATGTTATCATCTAAATCTGTTGCCATGGAAGCCAAATCATCATGTTCTGTATATCATCACCTTCCTAAAATAATGACCTTATTCTTTTTTTGCAAAAAGTAATTGTTTTATTTATTTGGCATAAATTATCTTTTGGCAAAAAATGACTTAGGATATTTTTATAGGAATCTAACAATGTGCAACACACACATTATGCTGCCTATGTGAAGGTCTACTAAAAGTCTGTGTGAAATATCTCCTTTAGGACAAGTTGGAGGTCTTGCAGGAGTTAGAAACGTGTGCAAATGCTGAAAACCAGAAACTGAAAAAGTCTCTGGAAGCAGCACAAAGCAGAGTGAACCACCTGGAGCTTTCTCAGTGCACCCTTCAAGGCGAGCTACAGAGGGCCCACCTCAGAACAGCAGAGCTGGATGCAGAAGCTGCCACACTTCAGGAAAGACTTAGAGAAACAAGACAAAAACTGCGCCAGAGTGAAGATCAATGCGCAGCGCTCAGGGTCAGCGAGGAGAGGTTGGCGGTGTCGCTGACTCGAGCTGAGCAGCATGAGAACGGGCTGAGGGAGCAGGTTCGTACGCTTACAAATACTATAAGTCGGTCCGGGAGGAACACCGAAGGTTTGCAGGAGCAAGTAACCGAGCTGCAAAGGGTTCTGACTGCTAGCGAGGAGGACCGAAGACTGCTGCAGGTATAGTGTGTAGGACAGTTTCTCATAATACCAATTAAAGGAGCAGTATTATGTAAAATTGACTTTTTTGAGCTCTACATCATGTTATAATGTTATTCTATCACCTTAAACATATCTGAGTGTTGCCGTGATTCTTCCATGTATTTTTGAGAAATCCTTTAATCCAGTGTTTTTCAACCTTTTTTGAGCCAAGGTACACTGTTTTAATTGAAAAAATCTTGAGGCACACCACCAACCAAAAATGTAAACAAAGTTACTCTCTAGCCGCCCATATTACATATATAGTCATTCTTATCAAAGTGTCTTGAATAGGAATCAAATAAACACAAAAATTTATTTTTATCACATTTTACATTTCTTATTTCAAATTGCACTTAAGATGTCCACTTCAAAAATACACCTGAACAGTGCCACAACACTGTGGTGTTAAATTTAAAGAAGTTGTAGAAAACTTCAAAGTGTTTTACAAACTAATCCACAAGCATTCTTTTAGCCAGAATACAGGAAATAATTCTTATTCTGAAAGAAGCAATGATATTTGGGAAAGATTTCACTGTTACAATATGAAGATTTGCATGTACAAAATGTCAATATCTGTATATTTTACCTATTTAGTGTGAAACCTGTGCATGTTTGGATGAAGACAGCTGATTTCCTGGCAGAAATTGAAGAAAGACAAAGCTCTTCCTCAACAGCTCTCAGTCTCTCTCTGTTTTTAGTTTTTATAGTATCCAGGCTGGAGAAGCTCAATTCACACAGATATGTTGTGGGAAATGGACCCATGTTCTTTCCAACTACTGCTGAGCTTCACCGTCTTTTCCATCACTGTTGTCACAGTCTTGCTAGATACGATCATAGACATAATATAAGGGTAGACGCCGCATTGGCTGCTCCGGCGCAGGAAATACGG
This sequence comes from Poecilia mexicana, assembly GCF_051168715.1. Taxonomy (NCBI): domain Eukaryota; kingdom Metazoa; phylum Chordata; class Actinopteri; order Cyprinodontiformes; family Poeciliidae; genus Poecilia; species Poecilia mexicana. The sequence goes on from NW_028263373.1 coordinate 26,869,052, forward strand.
CGGCCATCTTAGAGCGGTATAAACTCCTACTTTCCTCAATCAAAACAATAGACGATGCCTCAGCTCTGAGGGATATTATTGTTCGGATCTATGGATTATTGATGTGAGGGCTCCACAGACAGCATTTCACAAGTAAGATGGACATATTATTGTGTATATATTGTGATTATATTATATATTAGAATATTACTTTACTGTATTTATGTCCACCGGCGAGATACCAGCTAATATTAGCTGGTATCTCGCCTAGCTGGTATCTGAACCCGGTGTAATACGGGTTCAGCCCCGCTATGAAGACTAACTGAGATTCTGTACATCTAAAAATATTAATTATTCTCTAACATTGACTTAGATTATATGACACAAGAGCATTAGAAATGAAACAATATAACACATATTATAAAACTTATGTGTTATAACATTCACCAGCAAAGTTTACACAGGTGGTAAAGACTATTATTTATATGTAATTCTTTCACTAGTAAGATACATCCCAAATCTTCCGTTTTTGTTTTGAAAGTTTCATAAAGACACGATGTGAGGAAGAAGAGGGAGAAATCTATAAAGAGAGACGAATTCACTGCAGCAGGATGGATCTCATCAGATTTTGGACTTAATCTCAACTGCTGAATCTCTGAAGCTAGAAGTCGGCAAAAAAAAAAAAAAAAATATATATATATATATATATATATATATATATATATATATATATAAACATATATATATATATATATATATATAATTCAGTATTAATTATTTATTTGTGCCATTATGAATCTTTATTTGTGTTGTATAGTTATTTAAATATGTATTGATATTACTAAATAATTTATTAAATAAATTATGAACGGCTGTGTGCTTTGTAATATGCTCTTTATACATCAATATCAGAATATTCCATTCCTATTCTATTGTTTTAGCCACTAAGCATATTTAAATACTTAAATAACTTAAATAACATACTTAAATAATACAATTGTTTATAAATGTAGCTTTGATAGCTGTTTGAATAAGGTTTCCAGTAACAAAAAAGCGTGTTATGATCGATTAAATGCGCTGATCCGTCACTGTGCCTGTTAAACACATAGGACCGAGTGGAGTGGTATACCGCTCCAAGATGGCCGCCCTAAATCTCGTCAGCGACAATAGGCGACAGCGGGGCATGAGGCGTCTATCCTTATATTATGTCTATGGATACGATGCTCTCACCGCTACCTGTAACATTCATGCATCACTAATTCTCTTGTTTTAATGTAAAATGCTCTGTACCTACTGCCATCTAGTGGTAAGAAAATTACATGATTACGCCGCTAGTCACTACTAACCATGGTTTCGTTCACACCGAGCTTAAGTGCAGCGGCTCTATTTCCCTCCTGTAGTCCCAGATTGACAGTCCTCAACTTAAAAGCTGCATCATATGAATTTGAAAACATTTCTCTGTCGTGCCTGCTGCTAGCATGTGGTTGTTCTAAATGAAAATTAGCACGTTCTTCTTTGACCTACAATTTTGACTTCTAATGATTCACTTGCTGCTAGAGAGCCCCTTGGTAGTTGACGAAAAATACAGCCGTACCGGGCTACAATCCGCATGGTTCAAAGTTTAGGAAAAAGGTAGCAGCTTGCAGTCCGGAACTATGGTACCATAGGTGAAATTGAATAATTTCCACGGCTCACCTGATGATCAATCACGCGACACTAGTGTGCCGCGGAACAGTGGTTGAAAAACACTGCTTTAATCTCCCATGGCAACCATTCAGCTGTGCAAAACGTTTGAGTGGCCCTAGCTCCGTCTTCGAGGATGAAGCTCCTCCTCAGAGAAATCTCATTATAACATAAAGAACTAATAAAAGGCTATGGCTACTGTACAAACTCTCAATGTTTTCATGAAATTGTGTGATTCTAGAAAGTGTATTTTAATATCTGTATATCTGTAGGAGAGTTTGGATAAAACCCGGGACGCACTTTCAGAAAGTAAGAGGTTGAACTACTCACTCACTGAGCAAACCCAGAACCTTAACTCAGCACAACAGGATTTATATGTTAGAATATCTGAGCTGGAGAAAAGTAACCAGACGCTGAAGGAGGTGAGCCACACTGTATTCCTGTGAGTGATGCTGCAAAGGTTGAGGCTCTTCTCTGAAGTATGAATTGATAAACTCTGTCACAGAGTCAGAAGCAACAGGAGGAGGCTCAACTACAAGCGTCCATGCACACCAACAGAGAGAAGAAGGAACTGCAGGAAAAGCTCGCCAACATGCAGAGCTCTTTGCAAAAGCTTCAGAACGAGAAAGCAAAGATGGAGAAGGCGTTGACACACCTCAGTAAAGACAAGTCTGCACTTAGAAAGGCATTAGAGAAAGTGAGTGTGCTCATTTTCACAGCCTCATTTTGAAAGTACTTTTTAAAGAACTCTATATTTATATATGTATAAAAATATACTTTCTACTGTAAAGCCTTCGAAGGTTTTTTTGGTCAAAAAAAAAAATCTGAAACATCTGAATTATATGAGCAAGCCAAGCCACAATTGGCTTTAAATGTAATTAAAGTATCTTAAATTCAGTTCTGCAACTGCTGGAAGCCTTTATACAAAAGAAGCCAGAACTGAAGTAGTATGTGTTTAGTGTTGCTCAGAGACCTTGCTGCCACACTCTGGACTCTATGAATACATGCAGATGCTGAGGCCATAGGGTACACTGAGTCTTGCAGGAACAAATTATTTTTGTAATTTAATCATTTTTGCTACATATTAGCTGTGTTTTTTGTATAAAGTTGTCCTAAAGAAATCCACAAGACAAACTAAATTTTGCTGATTCGTGCTACAAACATGCTAAAACTTGAGTGTTGGAAGAGTCATGGTGAGTTTGTTACCTTTTCTCTGTTGTCAGGTGGAGATGGAGAGACTCAGGAAAGAAGAGGAGGTAGTATCTGTTGCCAGGGAGAAAGCTCAGCTGGAGCAGACACTGCAAAGCCTGGAGAAAGAGCTGACTGAAGAGCAGAGAGTAGTTCAGACTCTCAAGGTAAGAAGATCCTTGCAACGTGGGCCATGAGGAAAGACCTGTTCTGAATGAGGTGAAAAAAATGAAATGGGAAATTTCAATCAGTTCAAGCTCACTTGTGTTATCGTGACTTGTCAAAATGTTTATGTATTTTGATCTTTTTCTCACTTTCACGTATTTCATTGGGATTTTTGGCCATTTTAGCTACCGATCTGCTTTTTTCCCTTCAGATATCGATCCAGATATCCGAGGTTAACATCAGCCAATACGATACAGAAAAACAGTGCTTTTTTCTGTAAAAAAATGTTTCTTTTTTTAAACACAGATATAAATGTATTGAATTCTGCATTTATTTTATAAGTCTACTCCACTGCAGCACACCAATAGCTTCACAAGCTTGGTCAAACTTTGATTTGTTCAGCCAGTGCAATTTGGATTATAACGCCCAATGGAAAATAAAAAATAAAGAAACTGAAAACAATAGGTTGACTACTTTGGTCAAACATGTAATCAAAAAAAAATCTGCAACAAACCTTCTTTCAAATGGTTCAGAAATGCAATTAGGAATTGTAAATATAATGTAAAATAAATAATAAAACATGACATCTTTTAGAGCACAAAACATAGAATTAGACTGACTAGATCTACCCTCATGGACTGGGAACATTGTCACGATACCAATATCTGTATCAGGACCGATACATGTATTGGTATCGGATCGGTGCATCTTTAATTCTGACATATGGTTTGATCTAAACTTTTCTTTTTTCATTTCTGCCTGTATGTTTAATCAATCAGTCAAGTTTACTTGTATAGCACATTTCAGCAACAAGGCAGTTCAAAGTGTTTTACATGATAAAAACACAAACATCAGCAATTGAAACATTAAACATCAGGGTCAGGTGAAGCTTGAAGCTCTGTCACCGTTATGTCTTTGCCAGCATATAACAGCCTTTCTTTCAAGATTGCCCTGTATTTAGTTAGTCATCCTCCATAACTGTTGACCAGCATCCTTGCTGGGAAAAAAAGCTCCATCCTCTCTGCATGATGTTGTCACCAGCATGCTTCACCTAATGATGGTCTATTGAGTTAATAGCCAGTAACCATAAAAGTTTAAGGTTGCTGAAAGGCTTTATTGTGGTCTCATCTGACCAGAGCACTGCCACATGTTTGCTGTGTCCCTTACATGGCTAACAGCAGACTTTAAAAAGAACTTCTCAATACTGTATCAGGATCTTTTCTTTCATATAGGTTGTTTTTGTGGAGTGCACATCTAAGAGTTGCTGTATTTATTTAGGGGTACCAAAGTAAAGGTCAAGTTTAAGTCAAGTCAAGTTTATTTGTGTAACACATTTTCAGCAACAAGGCAGTTCAAAGGGCTTTACATCATAAAAACATCATGACACCATTTATGAAACATGCAATAAACATGGCATTTTGTCAAATGCCTCCATCAAAATCATCAAGCAAATACACATGAGATATGTTGATCAATGTTCGACTTAGTCCCGATGTGTTTGTTTATCTGAATTAGATTTGTTAAAAAAATATAATACATTTTTTCTTCTTCTGTATCTCCTCTTGGCATGCATTATATAATCCTAATAAAACACACAAAAAGATATGTGGCAAGACTGTAACAAAATGTGAAAATATTCAAGTAATATAAATACTTTTGCAAGACATTGTATTACACTCAATTCTTTTTGATTTCTGAAATAAACGTATCTGAACACAAAGGAGTCTTCATAACGACTCCTTCATGTGTTATGTCATATTTATGACAGTACCATGTCAGTCTTATGCACACCCCTTCAAATAAAGTGTTACCGATTTTTTTTTTTTTTTTGTACTAAAAATGATTTTTAATTTGTGGTTGGAAAAAACAACTGTCAGTTTAAAAGTCCCTTCGGTTTCCTGATTACAAAAGAAAAAGTGAACAAGAACTTTTTCCCTTTCCCTGATTTATCATTTTCTTTCTACTCTCTGTTTTCAATCCTTTAAAACTGAACAAACTGCTGATAGATCCAAATCCCAGAGATGGAGCGCGCTCATGCACAGCACCTCCTGGAGGTGACAGCCCATCATCACAGGGAACTGGAATTAGAGACGGAGCGCCTTAGGGACAGTCGGCTCCAGGCAGAGCTGTCCTTAGAGACCAGAGAGATGGCTCACTGCCAGAGGGTCAGACACCTCGAGGAACAGGTATTATACCTGCAGCTGTAAAAATATTCACCTCCTCTTATCCTCTTATTATAATTATCTACATTCTTCCTCCTTCCTGGTCCCCCCAGGTGCTGGCTCTCAAAGAGCAGCTCGATCGAGAGACGAGAAGGCGTCAGGAATATTTCATTCAGATGCTACAACCCGGTGTGTAGGCAGTGAAGTATGTGGCGCCTCTGTGTTCTTCCTCCGCTGTCCACCTGGAAACTTTCCAACATCTGCATGTGTCAAGCAACAGCCATTCTTGGAAGCGCACAAAACGTGCTGCCGAGGCGTTCGCAGCCGCCCCGCAGACACACATGCGTGCGGGATTACGCTAATCTGCGAGAAAGCTCAACAACAACAAACAATAAGCGCATTGTTCGGACGTGAACTGGATGTGCCACATTGTTCTGTGGGATTGCTTTGTGTGGCTCGGAGAACTTTATCTGTCCAATTATCCCGTGATGAAAACCTTTCATTAATTTGGGTTTTGATTGATCTGCACACCCATTTGTTATCATGGTCATGTGGCCATTTTCTGACACGATCAAATTCATTGTTTAATTGATCCAAATGAGAATAACTAACTTTAATTATTAGTGAATGCAAATGTAGAATTGTTTGAAAGTTTTGCATCGTGTCACATTGCGAAAAATATTATCATGTGCTGCAATGTTAAAAAGTCACCATCATTTTCAGGCAAAAAAGATTGTAAACTTTCACGACCACATCGAGCATCTCTGCTCATTTATTTCAAATAAAAACATCCAGACATTTACAAATATGCATGAGAAAGTGTTTATTAAGACTTAATGATCCTGTTTTTCAAATATTTCTTACTTTTAATCAAGCTTAATATTCTCTTGATTTCTTTTCTGTATGTTGTGTGAGTTTTTTTTCTGTTTGTTTTGTTTGGTTGTTTTGTTGGTTTTTTTTCATCTCGAAGCCAACATGTTAGTAACTGCACATAGAGAGAGGTTAACTGTGCAGGGGAAAAATCTGACAGAGTTTCTTTAAAGCAGCCCTTTGATTAACATAGATCCACCCAGTGGTTATCCAGTTACCGACCTCTCTCTGACTATTGGCCGGACAGAGTTAATTATGCAAGGTAGTGAATCCCCTGTGGGGGAGGTGGGGCCAAAAGCTGAAAGAACTCTTTTGGCAAGCAGAATAGAGCTTTTATTGAGGATATTTCTAAGCTGACCATCAGGGACCAAATCACTGGATTGTTTTTAAAAAAGGGGGGGAAAAAAAGAAAAACATCTCAGCTGAATCACACTGCTCTCCCCCCACACCCCTCTTCTTTCATTTCTTACCCTGTTTCATTTCAGTGAGACGGGACTGTAAGCTCACGCGGCGGCCGGCAGCAAGCAGAATGCAAGGAATCTGCTGTATTCGCCCGTCTAGCACAAGAAGCCCAGCTTGCTGCTGAAAGAACGAGTGAGAGGGGAGGCAGAGGCAGAACCGAGGAGGGGGCAGCGGTCGAGGAGGACTCCGGCTTCGCTGCGGCTCAGAGGAGGAAAAAGCGTCCGGTCTTGTCCTGTTCTGCTCCACTCTGCACTTGTTGCCTGAGGTGCGTGAGCTCCTCCCTCCCTTCCACGGTGCCTGCTGTCAGCTCCATCCCTGGGCGGCCGAGGCCATGCTGCTGCTGGTGCTGCAAGCCCTCTTGCCCTGCTTCTGCACCCTGCTGCCCGGGGTGGAACCTGCCGTGTCCCTGGAGGACTTCTACCCCTTCGGTCCTGACCAGGGGGACACCCAGACCACTGCCCAGGACGATGGAGGCTCCGGGCTCCGGGAAATCTCTGTCGCCTTCCCGTTCTTTGGTGACAGACACTCGGGACTCTACGTGAGTTGATGAAAAGAACTGTGTGTTTTCTGTCTGAGTTGGATGTGTTTTGGTATGTCATCACAAGTGTGTGTGTGTGTGTGTGTGTGTGTGCGTGTGTGTGTGTGTGTGTGTGTGTGTGTGTGTGTGTGGGTAAAGGGCAGGTAGCAGTTGAAGTTGACAAGGTGTGATTTGTGCAGGGTGGGGGTAGATGAGATCTGGTGCACAGCCAAATCCTACACTGCAAAGCCCGTTTAGAGTTTTCACTGAGTCCGCTGTGTAATAATCTCATTTGTTATAAAAAAAAAGAAAAAAAAAAAGAAAAATGCCGGGCTCTCCCTTTCTCCTTACATCTGCTCCGTTCCTGCACTCTGCTTGCTCCCGAGCACACGTGGGAGACCAAACTATTAGCAGAACAGTGGTAACCCGCCGTTAAAAGTAAATCTGCAAAAGAGCCTTCTGAGGGAAATGACAGTTTGTGTTCAGCATCTGTGAGTAATTCTTCCACACAAGAAGCTGGGAAGAAGGGGAGGAAATGCGCACGCCAGAAAGAGCAAAAACAGTGCTCTTGGGAGGAAGCTGAAAGGTTTGACAAGGATTTTCGCGCAGCGCAAGCGAAGCATCCTTTGATCTGCCTTTGTCATATATTGGGTTCGGCTCCAGCAAATGGAAAAGGAAAAGGCAGAACTCTCTTAAATCAACACCACCTGTTGTGGTTATGCATCCACACTTTTTCTCCAAATCTGCCCCTCCTCGCCTGGAGCCGTGCCTGTCCCCCCCCCCCCCCCCCTTAGCACCCCTCCCGTTGGGATCTCTGGCATTAAAAAGACCGAGGAAGCATGATGACAATTAACAAGGTCAAAAGGTCGTCTACCAAAAGGTTCCACTTTTGGAAGGTCGTCTTCCAAAGGTCGCTTTGGAAGACGACCTTTTGACCTTGCTAATTGTCATCATGCTTCCTCGGTCTTTTTAATGCTGAAGGCTGCGTTATCACAGCCTTCAGCATTAACGCTAATTGCTGAAGCAATAACGCTAATCTCCACCTGTCAAATTAGACAAGATAAGACAAGCTGCAGGCTGCTTGACTTGTTAATCTCAGATCAAATTAGCATCACGACAGATGTGAAAACCAGGGAAAAACGTGCCCTGTTGCGTTTCTATTGCTCAGCCTTTTCAGTCGTTTGTAATTCTGAAGTGGCTAAAAACGCCATGAATGAATGAATCATCCTAAAATGACGCTCGCCCTTTTCAGCGGCTCACCTGAATCCATTAAACATCTGCTGCAAGGCGTGCAGGCCGCGGGGCGATATCTGCCGTCGGGAGGCAGATAGTATTTCACTCAGCTCTCAGGGATAAATTTGTAAATTTCTCCCAGGAGCTCACTCCAAGCCTCTGGGCGGCTGCCACAAAGAAGCCGTGGAAGCAGACCGATTTTAGACGCTGTGTGGGTGCTGTCTTACTTCATTAGCATTACTGAAGCTTTTGAGCCCCTGAAGCCTTTCGCAGCAGATCCTTTTTAGAACTATATGATCCCTAATATGTGCTATTTCCAGACACAGATGGAATTCAACCTTCAGTTACCGTGATCTCTAAATGTCACTTTAAACTTCTTTTATTGAACCCAGGGTCTTTCCCAACTTCCACTCCTATTTCTGCCACATAGTAACCAGGCTTGTCCCACTGTTATGGTTTTGTATCTGGGAGTTTTCTCGTGTTGCTGGGATCTCTTCTTCTACTCCTCCTCCACATCCTCCCCTCCCTCTCCTCCCACACCTCAGATAACATGGCAGGGGTCTTCCCCCTCTGGAACTGTCCGGCTGCTTGTATCTGAGAAACGACCGATCACTTTAACAGAGCACAGATGTGTGTGCGTAATGCCCGTTAGGAGGTTCAGAACGATTTTCGCACTCAGATTAACCGTTCCCATTGAAGTTGAGCGTAAGGAACACGAAGGAGGACATCCGGGATCAGAGAAACGACATGGATTTATGAACAGATGTGAGAATATCCCCGTCTGATCAAATCCACTTCTTGTTTGGAAACTATAAATATACATAACCTATTCAGTTTCTTTTGCAGCTGATTTCCAAACTCAGTTTTCATCAGGCTTTCAGCTGCTCATTAATTATTGATTTTTGGAGCACAAGCAATGAGTTGGCACATGTTTGGGAGAGCAAAGATTTTAATAAAATTTTAATGCAAATCATTACAGAATTGACATGTTGAACTCTTCAGAATCTTACAGGAGAAATTAGTGTGTACAGCATTAGCATAATTAAAAATTGCAGTTTTCATGTGAATCCTCCAGTAGAGACTGAAAACTATGGCAGATCCATAGTTTTCCGTAACTATATCCATCCATCCATTTTCTTTACACCCTTGTCCCTTGGTGGGGTTGCTATTGCCTGTCTCCAGCTAACGTGCCAGGTGAGAGGCAGGCTACACCCTGGACAGGTCGCCAGTCTGTTGCAGGGCAACACAGAGACACACAGGACAAACAGCCATGCACACACACACACACCAAGGGACAATTTGGACAGTCATGTTTTTGGACTGTGGGAGGAAACTGGAGTACCTGGAGAAAACCCAGCATGCACAGGGAGAACATGCAAACTCCATGCAGAAAGACCGGGGCTGGGAATTGAACCCAGAACCTTCTTACTGCAAGGCAACAGCTCAACCAACTGTGCCACTGTGTAGCCCATGACTATTATTTTATTTTATTTTTTTACTTTAATTTCCCCTGGAGAAATTAAAGTAAAGTAGATTATTTTTAAGTCATATTTGATATATGCAGCATTTTTATAACAACTGAAGTTAAGTTAACAGTAGCAAGTAACTTAGTTACTTGACAATGCTATAAAATTACATTATATGCCTGTAAAATACATAATACTGCCTCTTTAAACAGACGGCTCTATGAAATGGCCATAGTTGAAATCAAACGTATTTTCCTCACTGAGAGCTGATCTGTGGAGGGCATCATTACATCTCAACATTTTGGGTCCTTTTACTTATATTTGGTCAAAGTTGTGATTCCAATAATAGTTTGATTGTGTCTGCAGGGTTCTGCTGTTTCATTACTCAGAAACAGATTTATCAGTGAAGGTATTGTTGACGTTTCACTGTTACGCTAAGCTAACTTGATTTACTGTAGAAGATGTTTTGCTTCTGTCTTTTTTTTTAAATACAAACCTAAATGTATAATGTTTGGGGTCTTTTTCTCCCATCTTACGCCATCACAGTTAATGTAAACAGAAGAATGTTGCGCAACCACAATAACTGTACCCTGTGAAGCACGAAACACGTTACTGTGCTGAGAAAAACATTAGGCGGTTGAACAGTATGCAGTATGAAGCTATATGAAATACAATAGGAATTTAGGCAAGATATTTTTTTTTTTCAAATAATTCCAGAAATTGTTGCAGATCTACTCAAACCCAACCAAAGAAAAAGACTTTAACATAGAAATTTAAGAAGAACTCAACCACAATTACAAAAGGAAGTGGAACCTTGAAGTTTGAAAATAGCTGACAGGTGGGAGTAGCAGTGTTCAAAGTACTAAACCTAACATGATCAGCAAAAAAATGTCTTTATTCCTTATTTAATAGGAACAAAACAAATCAAAAAACACCAAAAAAAAAAAGTTAATTATCCTATGATCTACTGCGCAACTACAAATGTAAGAATTAGTGATTGTGGCCTATTAGGAGCAATGTGCTCTTAATGGACAACAGCTGCAATGAAAAACAAGGGATGATGTTTCAGGCAGCTGAGCAGCAACTCTCAGTCATATAACTTTCGGAAGCTTATCCCAAATGGAAAACACAGGCTGTAGCAGTGGGCTATTGTAAATGAGAAGTTCCAAATAATATAAAGCAGCAGGTGAAGGCTGTTAAAGCATGCAGTGCAATTGTTTTCTCTTTCTGCCTGACTATAAGGAACCTGCAGAGCAACAAGACGCTCTGCTGTTTTATTTGCTGCTCCATGTGTCAAGTCTTTATCCTGTATCAACAGGGATACTTTTTCATAAAGATGCACAACTCAGGCTCTTCTGGTTTAGTTTGATGTCCAATGTATCTTTTAACTGAGTCCATTACTTAAAATTTAGGTCCAAAACACAAAAATGTTCTGCTTCTTTTTATTTTTTTATTTTTTGAGGCAGAAGTTGTAAAACCCAACACAAAATACGGGAACAACAAGATTTCCTAAATTCATGCATGCATCATGGTTGATGATGTGTTTACGGACTGAAAATGGTGAGATGTTTTAGTATTGATGCAACTAATTGATAGAAAAAAGAGCTAGTTAAGAGAAATCTGTCTGATTCTGATAGTTTTCTTGTCGATGAGTTGCATCTATATGGTTTTTTATTAGGTAAGTGTATTAAAGGTGTAACAGAGGAATGTTGATAGGGTTTAATTTCTTTATAAATGAATGCGCAGCATGAGGAATTGCTGATAAGTAAATAAAATGAAACTGCTCCTCGTCCCTCGATGCTCATTCAAGTGGAGTGAATGATGCAACTCTGTGATTCGACAGAAGTTTCAGAGTTTCTGTAGACAGAAAACTTTTTAACAATAAGCTGAAATTGACTATTTTTGAGAAGTATTAAAATGATTGAATTAAGTTATATAAATATGTACTTTTTTAGAATTTATTAGAACTAAATTGCTTGGCACACAAGTCACTGTAAACTGCACTTCTTGTCTTTTTATTTTTGAAAAACTGGATTTTATAAGAGCAGACCAATGCCAAAGGCGGAAGGAAAATGTAAGTGCCTCCAAAAGTTTTTTATAATTTAAAATACAACATAGTTGAATTAAACATGCTATCTAACTGAAATATCACCTATATACTGGATATATATTAAAGAAATGTGTTGTCTGTTGTCAGTTAACAACTCTTTCTGAGCAAGGGCCGAGACGGTACAAGTGCACTGGCCTTCTCTGGTCCTGTCAGCTACCTGGACAAGGTTGTAGCTGTGGAACCTCACTTTTTGACAAGAAAAACTAATGTTTTCCCAAGCTGATCTATGGCCCTCTTTGTCATTTAGAGCTTTGCTTTGGCTAAGCTTAAGCCAGAAGAAAGTTTATTTTAGCCTCTAAAACTACTTGACTCTAAAGAAAACCACCCAAGCAAAAATCCTGAATATATCTGGCAAAGAAATCCCAAAAATTATAAAGAAAAAGTTTGTTGCAGTATGAAGTGCTACCACTTAAAGTGAGGGATACATCTATGACTGACTCATTGCTACGGATGGGCATTTATCGTATCATTAATGGTTTATCATGGTAAATTTCTTGCCATGATGTGAATTTTGATTTATTGTTGCCATGATAGATTCCAAATAATGGTGTCCATATTGTTGGGATTGTTAATTTTACTATTTTCTCCACTCTTTGTTCAATAAGAGCGTCAATAAATTTGAAAATATAATTAAATGCAGCTACTTTGCATTTAATGTGCTCAGTGTCACAAATCACATTTCTTTATGTGGCTGCTGTCCTAAAGAAATGCATTGCAAATGGCTTGGTTTTTCAAGGGTAGCATTTGTGTTTGTGGAGCTATGACTGCTGTGTCATGCAGTCAGACATAGTCACATAAAAAATAAATAATAAATAGTTCTCATCGTCACATTTATTGTTATCACAGTAATCCTACAATGTATCATGATAAAACTTTAAAGGGGCAGTGTTATGTAAAATCTTGTTGTAACGTTATTCTCTCATCAAAAACATACCTGGAGTGTTGCCTTGGTTCTTTCATGCATGTTTGAGAAATCATTTAATCTCTATGGCAACCATTCAGCTGTGCAAAACCCCTGGGTGGACCTAGCTCCGCCTTTGAGGACAAAGCTCCTCCTCAGCCTCACAGAGCAGTTCTTTTCCACTACTCCCCCACTCAGCTCCTTCAGACTAGCCAGCAGCAATTAGCAAACACCTGGTGGACGGTCAATCAATTCAATACAATTAATTCATACTTTATTGAGCCCAAAGATAAATTAAATGTTGTTGTACTAAATAATTCAGATTCTTCAAAGAATCATCAAGTTGTGATGACTTCCAGAGTTTTAGGAAGAGCAGGAGTTTCTTAAAGAGACAGAAGCCAAATTTTAAGCCACTAGATTACAAAGGCAAAGTTCTTTTAAGTCGTATTCAATATGTAGAGCATTTTTAAAACAATTGAAGTTAACATAGTTACTTGATAGTGCTAATACCTGACACTATGTGACTTCAAAATACATAATACTGCCCCTTTAAGTCCATATGGTCCACCCCCTACTCATTGCACATCTTACCTACTGGTGTTTCCAACCTAAGTCACACAGCACAACTCAAGGCGGCTCTGAACCCCTTTACTTTCTCACATCAGTTTGGTACAGAACCTTCTCTCCCTGAATGTCACAGATCAATTAGAATAAGAGAAAAATATGTTTTTCCTCAAATGTTATTTCCATGTCAAAGCCACCTGGAGAGACCCTCTGCAAGGTGGAAATGCACTTGTTTACTACACTGGATTAGATGTAAAAAAATATATCAGTGACGTGCGGTGAGGTTCATTGCTGGTGAGGCACTGACTTTAGACACCATGCATGTTATTGGACCTACGGAAATTTCGCGCATGCATACAACGCTGGGGGGCAAAAAGACTAATATTTTACATGTCATCCATAGCCGAAACTTAAAAATGTAGGTATTAATTTCGTGCTATGATCCACAGCAAAGTGTATTCGCCAAGCTACGCAGACTCGTTGCCATAGCAACTGACAACAAAGACACTTCATGTTTTAGGATTTAACACCAAAAAACATTCAAGGATTTTGCACACAGAACAACAGAATATTCAGCATGTTGTTGTAGGACGTTTTAGGCTTAATGTTTTATTAATAAATAATTGCTGTGGTAGATGAGCTACCACTTCTACTTTACTGAATTATTTAAACATAAACTGTAGCCCACAAAACGCACATTTCATTAAAAAACTAAACAAAAACATCTTATTGCTGTCTTACCTTTACGTAAGAAGGGTTCGGTGAATGCGCGTATGAAACTGGGGGGTTCGGTACCTCAAAAAAGGTTAAGAACCACTGCTCCATGGCTAGCTCACCGTGTCTTACTCTGCTGTTGTGGAGTCACAATATCTGGGATCATGAGCGCCCCCTGCCGTGAGGCAAGAGAACTGCCTGCCTCACCTCGAGTCTGTTCTCTGCCGTTTCTGATTGCTCCTCCGCACACAAAACACGATACACACACAGTTAGTGACAACAACAAAAAAAAAACACTGTACATTATATACATAAGCTAAATTATGGAAAATCAGTCCATATATTAAATGTTTTTTAGCCATTTTATAGCTGGCGTACAGACAGGACGAACATGCTCTCATAGAATGGCAGCCAGTTAGCGAGAGGTTGCGCAATCCCAGGTGAGGCTCAGCTCGCTTCTGCCTCACCGGCTTCGCTTCTGAGCATTTGAGTGGGAAAATGCGAAAATCCAGCGATTTTTAAGAAAAAACTAATCAGAATTGGTTAAGCTAAGTAAAAAATAGATAGATACTTTATAGTACAAACCACAGGGTGAAAATAGCAATATAAATGATTTTATTATTATATATTATTTTTCCATGATGACGAGCCTCACCTGCCTCCCTGACCGCATGCCACTGATATATATACACACACACACACACATTGTAATGTTACAATACAAAATGTTATTTCTTTTTTGGAATTTCCTACACTAATTCTGGTTTAAGGATGGGTCACTTTCAGACTGCTGTCATCACAGGTCTCTCATTAGTGGGTATGCGGGTGTGGAAATTTTGCCGATCCTTCCCTATGCCCTTGCTCTTGTATTATTATTTTTTTTTTTCCTGGTATCAGATGGCGCTCCAGCTGACCCTTGCTGACCTTGCTGACCCCTGCTGAACCCTGAACTCTCCCTCAGCAGGCCATCCCCTCTCTCTCTCTCCTTCTCTTTGTATCTCTCTTTCTCTCTCTGCACTGGCCACATTCTCACCACATCACGCTGATTCAGAGGGGAAGACTGTGGTTGGGCAATTAACTGAACTGCTGCGCTGTGCCAAACAAAACTTCCTCTGCTGTTTTTACAGCAAAGTTCTTCAAATTATGGTTTTCATGCATCCGCGGAGCCAAGTTCAGCCATCCGACGTTGCTTTGTCATTGTCACATGCCACTCAGGGTGAAAGCGAAGAGAGTTCACACCGGGGTTTTAGGACAGAAAGGAAAGGTGCCAGCCAGTACGGACAGACTCTTCCCATGCTAATAATACTCTGGCACAATGCATGAATGAAAGCCTTTCATTGGGATTCATCCCCTCTGTCTGCAGAATGAACCTTTCCACACTGGTGGTTTTTGATAGGACAGTTAGCCTGTCGTGCTGTATCTGGTTCTGACTTTATTAGAGCAATTATTCAGAATCTGTCACCACATTGAAATTGAGGAATCACTATGTCCATTTATGTCCTGTAACATAAATCACTTCTTATATCACTTTTGCATCAGGGAAGTTCCCTAACTGGGTGTTTGCACCTGCAAACTAGATTCTCATAAGAATGCAAAAATTGTAATCAGTTTTAAAGCGCAACTTTTTGAAATCTTGGCATACCTTGAAACTAGCTGTTCGTTGCAACAAGTTACATTTACTCAAGTTACTTTTTGAAAAAAAAAGAGAAACTTTTAGGAGTAATTTCACTTCACTGCACCTTTTTTTGGAGTAATATTATTATGAAGTATCACTACTATCACGTCACTTCTTGGTTCTACACAAGCTCTGTAAACAAGTCTTTTTATTTTAATCTTTAAGATCCTAGAATTTGCACGACTATAGTTTTATCTGTCTCATGACATCATTTTTAGATATCCAGAAGTTTTGATCAGGTACACTGTACTAGAGGAACCATTTCACCAAGTACTTTTTCCACTCTTGAAAATATTCTTGAAATACTCCTTTCTACTTGTGTGAAAATATGTTGAAGTAGTACTACTCTTACTTGAGTACAATTTCTGCGTACTCTGCCCACCTCTGGTCTAGCGGGTAGCCGGCCCATGCCTTCTGCAGAACTATGTAAACAACTCGCTCCTTATGTGTTTCTCAGACTTCCTTTTGCAGATTCTGTTTCGCCTTAACTTGCATTTGCAACTCCTAATGATGCTCGGCGCAATTTTAGATATTTTTCCCTAATTGCATGTTAAAACAGTATTAATCACAAAGAGTCAGAAATGCTCAGATTTGTCTGCTTTTATTGGAGACTCAGTGGAGACTAAATGTGTATTGTGGAATTTAGCCAGATAAAGAGAATTAAGTGAGTAAATGAATGTCATGTGAACCTTTTACTTTCAGTAGGATGACTAAATGCTAAAAAGGTAGCATTTAGATTTAGATTCAAGCAGAATCTGCTAAATGCTTATTAGTAGTTAAGGTGCTAATAAAGATAAGCACAAAATTATTCGCACCACTCCCAGATTAAGTCTTAAGGTAATCTTTTGGGGGGTTTTTTACCAACATGTTTCTTCTCACTGGATGTTTTCTTTTTTTTTTTTTTTTTTTTACAAGTTTTTGGAGTGGCCCAGTCTAAACTCCTGATCTGAACCTGTCAGAGGATCAGTGAAGGGAGCTAAGGATGAGGGTGATGGAAAGGAGGTCAGTCAGTGTTAAAGATAAATTTAAGACTGAACCATGCAGAATACTGTTCAGGGTCTGCTGTAATGCCAATAAAGATTCTTCCTTTGATTATTGAGATGAGTATAAATCATTTGTAATTTTTAATTTAAAAAAAAGATATCTTTCTTATTTATGCTCATTTTATGTTGATTTATTCTCTTTTCAGAAATGCCTCTTTCCCTTCTCATCAGAAAGAAAAACATGTTGAAAGTCAATGATTTGACATCAAAATCTACCAGTTATATATAGTTATATAACTTCCTAGTCATACCAGTTATGAGCAAATCAAGCAGCAAACCCTCATGTGGAAGCACAATTTTCCTGGAGTTTTGTCGCTGCATTACCTTTTGCTTGTCTGAAGGTTTTTGGTTACTTTGCTGCTGGTGGAAGTCTGCAGATTTAAAGACCACAAATGTGCTTCCAGGTGTGCTGACTTTGCAGGTGAGAGCAACAGAAAGCAGCTTCTCTCTATTGCTGTCATCGTTTGAATTAAAGGAAGCGTCTGTTTGCTAAGTAGGAAGTGCCAACTTCCACGAAAGCAGCTTTCACTGCTCATTTCCAGAGTTTACCCAGTGACGTCGGCGCAGTTCGGCCAAGTTTATGTTTCCCCATTCAGCACTTTTCGCCTAACTCCACCTAATCCTATAAACAAGTCAGAGCAACTTCAGGCTGACATGTGGGGTGTTTTATTCATGTGGCTTTATTGGTCCCTCTCCTCAGGTTAACAACAATGGTCTGGTATCTTTCCTGAGGGAGGTCTCTCAGTTTACACCGGTGGCTTTTCCAATTGCTGGCGACAGAAGGGTGGTGGCGCCATTCTGGGCCGATGTGGACAACCGTCTGGCAGGGAGCGTCTTGTACAGGCAGAGCCAGGATGCTTCCATCTTGAGGAGGGCTTCAGGTGACGTCAGGACGTACTTCGCAGAGTTCCCCGACTTCAACGCAACATGGGTGCTCATTTCTACTTGGCACCAAGTCACTTTCTTTGGAGGAAACTCCCAAACGCCGGTATAAATTTACCCAAATCTGTTCTGTCAACGTCAAGTTAAGTAGTAGAGTAACTTTGGGTGTTTTCAAAATCTGATTTCAACATACAATACAATAGAAATACTCTGGTCCTGGGTAGAAGCAGTCAATCAGAGCCAGGAGGGGTTTGGCGCTCTCGGTCACAATTGTATATGTAACATTACATGAAAGCCGGTTATCTGTTGTTAACTAGCCTGTGCATTCAAGGCAGGCTCCGCTTTGCAGAACCAGCTGTACTGGAGTATGGAGCAAAGAACAGGGTAGGAGCAGGGTAAACATGAGCTTGATTAACAGCGCTAAGACCCTCCTCCTGGCTCTGATTGGTTGTTTCTGACCCTGGAGCTGAGAATTTCTGCAGATGGCAGTAGGATTACAGGAAGGAGGCAGAGAAGTTAATTTTTTTCACATATTATCTGTCTCCATGATATCAGGACATAGTGACATCTTTAACAAGTATGCAAAAAACATTTAAAAATAAGAGTTACGTACTGGAGTGAGTTTTAAGGAAGCAGAAACTTGGTGGAAAATAATGACCGTGAAAAACCATGCAACTTACAGTGCCTTGAGAAAGTATTTATACATCTTGAATCTGTTTCCTCATGTTACAACCACACGTTTTCATGTATGTTATTGAGATTTTATGTGATATGTAAGAGTTGCATATATGTAAAGATACCCTATGTGTAGATGCACACAGTTTAGGGACCTTTCGGACAGATATGTGCTCCCAACGTTGCCAAGTATTGCCCCTGGAGGTCTGTCACCTCTATACTATAATGCAAGTCATTATCCCACATAACTTATAACCCTTTAACTCAATTAAATTACTGCAAATCCTGCCTGCAGGCTTGACCTTCCTAATCAGTCTCTCTAATGGGTATTAATGCTTTTCTAAAGCAAAATGAAGGTAAACCTTTAGCCAAATATATTCAAGGTCTTGTATTTGTTATCTTTGCTCAGTTCTTGATATTTTACTCCCCTTTTGTTATCTAAGTAAAGATTTTTCTTTGTTATTCAAGGTTTTTTCTAATGAAGTCATTATTTTAACCAAAGCTGTTTTTTCCTTCTGTGCAGGTTAATACTTTCCAGGTGGTGCTGATTACAGACGGAGAGCTTTCCTTTACCATATTCCAGTACAATAACATCACCTGGACAACAGGGAGGCATGCCAGCAGTGGAGGAAACCTACTGGGATTAGGGGGGATTGCGGCACAGGTAAGATCACTTTCTTATCTTGCTTGTGGATACAAAGTGCCCATCTGTCGGGAGTGGTTCAGAATCTCTCTATTATCAGTCCTTTGACACATCCATCCCATTTGTTACCGTCTTCCTAGGCAGGCTTTAACGCTGGCGACGGCAGGCGCTACTTCAACATCCCGGGCTCTCGCACCGCTGATGTGGTTGGCTTAGAGGAAACGACCAACGTCGGCTACCCGGGCAGATGGGTCTTCAGGATAGACGACGCAAACGTGGAAGTGGGAGGCTGCAACTCTGGTGAGAGCCACGCTCCTTAAAAGAAGAACACTTCTTTTAAAATCACACCTTTGACGTCATTCCGCTTCCTGTTCCCTTTATCTTCCAGCCTCGGTGTGTCCGCACCTGCGTCCGTGCCTGAATGGAGGCCAGTGCATCGACGACTGTATTACAGGCAACCCCTCCTTCACTTGCTCCTGCCTGGCTGGCTTCACCGGCCGCCGGTGCCAAATCAGTGAGTTATGGTTGACACTGCTTCCTGCTGTGTTTAGCTTGACACATGGTGCATGCTGTGAACGACTACTTGTCTACTCGAGAACGGCCAGGAAAAATAACGTCGGCTTGTAAAAAAATAGCTAGATTTCAGCAGACTTTCCAGAGGGACACCTGAGTATTTCCTTAATACCTGTATCAGCTCTGCGCCAATCAGATGTGTTATCCTTGGAAGTCGTCTCAATCATTTACCAGATGTTTCCTTTTAATTAAAAACATCATAGTACCTCCCTTGTGTTTCCTCCTGTTTTTGCAGATGTCAACGAGTGTGCTTCCAATCCGTGCCAGAATGGTGGGAGTTGTAAAGATCGGATTAATGGTTTCATCTGCGAGTGTCCTCCTGGATACATGGGGGTTCACTGTCAAACAGGTACATTCCATCCATTTCCTCAGGCTGTCATGACTCAAAGTCGCTTTCCCATTTATAATCCTCCATTTATGCAGCGTTTGTGTTT
The DNA here is from genome assembly GCF_051168715.1 of Poecilia mexicana. Lineage (NCBI taxonomy): Eukaryota > Metazoa > Chordata > Actinopteri > Cyprinodontiformes > Poeciliidae > Poecilia > Poecilia mexicana. The sequence goes on from NW_028263373.1 coordinate 26,888,991, forward strand.
CCATTCTATTGGGATTGGGTGTGATATCTGCATGCTTCTCCCCTTTCAATCCTGATGCAATAGGATGTTAATGAACAAACGGAATAACTTCAAGCAGTGAGTGATATTTTATATAAGCCTTTTATTTTACATTTGCTTTTAACAAACTTTTGTTAAATTTTTATGAGGCGTGAATGGGAGTTTTCTGGCCAATCATCAATCTGTAAACATTCTTAACCGCCGATTTGGAAGAGAGTCACATGACTGGCTATTTTTTTGACAAACGCAACCGGTTATCGTTTTGTTACTACAAGCACCGGACATTTTGCACCTTATATTTGCACCTTACATTTCTATATTTTTGGATTCTTGAGTTATTTTTCTCCTCTTTGACAACCAACGACTTCAAGTCATTTTCTAGAACCTGCTAACGGGAGCGACAAGATCTGAACCGAATTTATGTAACAGAGCAACACAACGTAGAAAATAATTCTAAAGTGGAAACAAAAGAATACGTCACTGAATTGTTTGGGGAGAAAATAAAGATATATAAAGCTAAAAATGCATTTGTCTTGTAGTTATGTAGTCTCATGCCTGAAACATCATTCTAAATGAAAAAAGTGGTCTTTTTTTTCTTTTTTCTGTTTTTTTTTTTGTTTGTTTTACAACAACCACTTTTGGCAAAAAAAAAAAAAGACTTAGGCCAATATTTCAGGAAGGTGACAATATGATATAAGGAAAAGCTATGTTTACTTAAAATGGAGATGTAGTTTCCTACCATGCTGAACAAAGTTCCTTCCTTCCTGGAACCTAAGCGCTCATTAAGCACCTTATCACACAAACACAAAGACGATCAGCCTGTAAAGAAGTATCAAAGCCTCTTCTAATACCTTCGCAGCCAGCAGCACATATTTGCAGAATGAGGGGAGCCGCGTGGCGGATATATTAATCAGCTGAGTAAATATTCCCTGAGTGTGTCTTTCTGTATCTGTGTGTGTGTGTGTGTGTGCTGCAGACATTGACGAGTGCGAAGACAGACCATGCCTTAACAATGCTTCGTGTGTACAAGGCAATGGCAATTTCACCTGTGTGTGTGAGCCGGGTTTCATCGGGGTGCGGTGTGAGACAGGTGAGTGGGGTTTGTCTCGGTCGACTCATTTTCACTTCTTTCTACATTATACTCAGTTTGTGTCAAACACTCAATCAGTCTGGACAAATTGGTATTGGTAGACAAACTTGTCTTGTTCGAAGTGATTTCAAAGCACCGCTTCTTTTAAAAATATTTAAACTGCTTCCTTCGGTGAAGTCAGTATGCAAAAAGTCATTTTCTCATCCAAGTCCCATGTAGATGTTTAGTTTTGTAACTTAAATCCGGGAGGAAATGAAATGATCAGGCCCTCCAGAGTTCACAAATCCCTGCTTCTACATGAAACCAGATTAATCCTAATGCCAGACACCTGGTCAATGAAACTTTATGCCTGCACCAGGCGAGGTCAATCCCACTAATCCAGCTTACTGTTGAACACATCCGCCTCTTGATTCACCTTTGATTGGTCGATATCGGTGTGTTCCTCAGACATCAACGAATGTGAATCCCAGCCATGTCTGAATGGAGGAGAATGCGTGGATCGGGTGACCGGCTTCACCTGCGCGTGTCCCACTGCGTTCACTGGGACGTTCTGTGAAACAGGTGGGATTCAGGAAGAGAAACTCATAGAAAACTTTTTTGTTTGTTTGTTTTTTTTTTGCCTTCATCAACTGTATCCTGGTTGCCTTTGCAGAGTAACACAAGCCTCTGTGCAGACAGTTTATAATATCTGACTAATTGCAGCATTCCCTTCTCAGGCCTGTGGGTGGGAAGAGGGTTTTTCTGTTTCTCGATCCTGCTCAGTTGCAGGGATCTGTGAATGTACTGCCACTGAAAACATGTTTTGCATACTTCGGCACGCTCTTTGCCAAATTAATGTGCCTTTAAAATAATCAACTTTGAAAAGTGGAAAGAATTATGAATTCAGAGAGGATTTCTGCAGCTGTGTGGCCAGAAACTCTGCATACAGAAAAGCCTTCAATGATTTTCTGCAGGATTTTATCTGACGGATCGACATGAAGCCGTGCAAAGCTGTGAAGGGATGAGAAAAGAATTCTGGGTTTATTCTGATACCAATAAATTAATATTCCTGTGTTACAATGGTTCAGTAGAGCTCCAAACTTAAATCCTTAAGCATTTCATAAGGACTGAAGGCTGATATTTACAGATTATCCCCGTCAAATCTGACTGAGCGTAAGTTATTTTGCAGAGAAGAACAAGAAAAAGTCTTGTCTCTATGTTTAAAGCTGGTAAAGAAATGTAAAAATAGACCTTAAGCTCTGATTGTAGCAGAAATCTTGACTCAGTGGAGCAGAATACAAATGCACAGCACACTTTTACTTATTGAAAGCAACATTCTTTTGTAGTCTGTAGACGTAATGTGACAAAATATAAAATGTGATTACTTTTCAAGGTGTTGTAATATCAAAAAAAAAAAGAAAAGACAGTAGATCAGAGTAGGTCAGTAAACACAGATTCAACACCTTTATAATACAAGGACTCATTTTTGTCCAGGAAATAAAATTTGTCCAGAGCTGCAAAAATACCCTTGGTCCTTTGATTAAATTTAGCTTTTCAAGTTTTTTTTCCCTGCATTCTAACATTTGCTTGTTTTATGATAAGAGGGAAATGATTTTATCTCTGTGTTTAGGTTTTAAGAAAAAGAAAGTTACTTACAAAGAGAAAATTTTATTTTATTGAATGAAACAAAGACATGACTGAAGAAATTGATATTATCATTCTATTGTGGAATATAACTTTAAATAAAAATACATAGATAACTTGCTAAAATTTGCTTTTTTAACTTTTATATTCAAAACCATTCCTCAGTTTAAGTCCAGCCAAAATTTTTATGAATTTAATATTGACAGACACTTTGGTGGGAAAAATACAAAAAATGCTTCTAATTTGCAGAGATCACATTGTTTTTAAACAGTTCAGTTATTTCCTCCTCCTTTTCCTGGAAAGCTGGAGCTCTTTCAATCTTTTCTCTATGAAATTCAAGACTCATCATTAATGCTTCTCATTATTTGTAGACCTAATCTGCCAACATCCAAACTTTTTGAATGTTATTTTAGGACCATAATAAGAGAGTGAAATCTTATTAGAATAAAATTTAAAAAATGAATATTGTAGATACTTTGTAGTTCAAAATAGTTAAGTCTCTGATTTTTTCTCCATACTTTCTAATCTAGTGTCTGCAAATACAGAATTATGTAATAAGCTTAGATTTATGTTGTCTGATTTAAAGCAGTTATCTGCTTTATTTTTTTTTTTATCTCTGTGATGTAAAACTATTATTTTTCTACTACAGTCGGAATACTTTGTTCTTTTTCTTAAAATATTGTACTGTCTACATCGTAAAAATAATTATCATTTGTGTGTTTTTAATTGAAAAACAAAATAATCCTCTGTGTGCTTTGACAATTTTGGCCCGTGTGGGGAAAGAAAATTGGACACCACAGTTTATGGTGATTGTTTCATATTTATTAATAGAATAAGATGTACTTTCCTCTAAGAATGTTTTCCTTCTCATTCTTCATTTCTGAAACTCTTTATTTCCATAATTCTTTTGGAAAATAGTATATTTCTCAATATGAAAGATGTTTCATCTTCTAAATTGTATTATTTGAATAAAATACAAATAACCCTCCATTGTGTTTTTCTTTCTTCAGAGCTGATGAATTCCACCGATCCACACAACCAAACAGGTAACCAAGAAGCTTTGCCAAAAAATAGTTCTCATTTTGCTGTTTTACATCTGCTTTTTGGGAGATTAAGAATGCACCGGGTTGAAGATCCTGTTGCTGCTGGACTTTTGGATCTGTTCTTGTGCTCTGCTCTGAACGCTGTCAAAGTGTGCAGGTTTTGTTCTCTGCTGCTAAGTGCAGGCAGCTGGGTAGGTAGAGAGGCAGACTGAGGTATTTTGAAGAAGAGCTGTGCTATCCCACAGGAATGTGGATGTCTGCCCTTGAAGACTCAGCTGTAGTGATGGATTATCGTAATTATCAAAACTGACACGACCTTGCCCAGTTTACTACAGGAACCGGTTGCTTGATCCTGCGAATAATTGCTTTGTAGTGGCTTTTTTATTAGTTTACAAACAAGAGGAAGCGTTTCGTCTAGACCCAAAAAGTGCCAGTTTATGAGTTGAGGCAGCGCGGTGGTATTCGAGTCATTTCTTCAGCCTGTGCTGCTGAAGTATGCATGCTTTCAAAACTGCTCCTCTTTGGAACGGAACCATAGCGTCACGTGATTTATCGTTTTTAGCCATTTACACTCAAAAATTTGAAAATTAAAATGTAATTCCCAGTCACACAGCATGTAGAGTTTGTGTCATGCTATTCCTGTTCCAGAGATTAACTTTCATCTTTCAAAGGAGATTGCACTTAACCAACTGAGACCAGCTGCTGCAAATGTTTGTTCCCTCAGCTAAAAGTGCCCTTTAATAAGGTTTGAGCTCCTACAAATGCATGTTGCTTTTCACCCCTGAGCTGAAATAACTATCAGTGCTTATATAGGCTCTCTTAAATCTCCCAAATACTTTCCTGCCTGGCTCACTTGGAAGGCACAGCAGGGGAAAAAAAGAGCAGGATTCTCCAAGGAAGAGAAAGTAGCCGGACTCAGACGTGCCTAATCAGGCTCTCAGATCAAAGGGCCCGGGCGGCGCAGGTGGCCAATCAAAGTGGCTCTCTCAAATTAACAGTCCATTAATTGCCCCGGGGGCATTGCGTTTTTGGTCACAAAATATGCTCCATATCACCGGAAAATGAATGCCCTCCACCAGAGCTCCCGGTGACTTCAAAGGTGGAGCCATTAAGCCACGACACAGCCGTGTCCTTTGATCTGCTGCCGCAATTAAGCAGGGAGAGCAAAACAAAAACATTTGTACGGTTCGTGAGGAGTGGATGTGCATTGTGCAGAAGGGTAATTATTTTTATTTTTTTATCCTCTGAAGTTGTCGGAAAAGAGAAATGGCACCAAATTGATAGTTTGCAGCAGTGGTTTTCTTATAACAAATAACCACGTCAGTAAGGGCTATGATTTTCCAGTACTGGCACAATCAACGGCAAATAAAACAGAGAAAGATGTTCAGTCAGTCAATCAGTCAAGTTTTTTTGTGGAGCACATTACATCAACAAGGCATCATAAAAACGCCATAGAGTCAACAGTTGAGGAACCAGTAACAAACATTACATTTTGACAAATGCCATCATTAAAATCATCATACACATCAAATATGTTGGTCAGTGTTCCATTTATTATGGTTCAGCAGCAACTCTAAACAGGTTGGTTTATAGCCTTGATTTAAAGGAACTAAAACTGCAGTTTTGCAGTTTTCTGGAAGTTTGTTCCATATTTGTGGTGCAAAGAAGCTGAATGCTGTGTCTCCATATTTGGTTCTGGTTCTGGGGATGTAGAGCAGAATCAGAACCAGAAGACCTGAGAGGTCTGGAAGATTGCTATGACAACACCAGATCTTCTATATTGGTGCTAAGCCATTCAGTGATTTATCAACCAACAATAGTATTTTAAAGTCTATTCGCTGAGCCTCTGGATCCAGTGTAAGGACTTTAGAACTGGATGATGTTCTCCATCTACCTGGTTTTACTCAGAACACCAGCAGCTGCAGTTGCCTCATTGATTTTTAAGGCAGACCTGTGAAAACACTGTTGTAGTAATCAATGCGACCAAAGATAAACACATGGAAGAGTTTCTCTAGATTGGAACTGCAGGTTTCGTTAAAATATGTGGTTTAATTTTGCTTTCCATTTTATGTCAGGAGTCAACGTTTCCATATAGTAATGTTTTATTTATTTATTTATTTTGTACTTCTTGCTAAATGTCCAACAAAGGGAGTACTGTACAATTTTTGGTATTGAACATTGTCCATTTTGCTGGTATACACAAACTGTAAAGAAGTATACCATCATTAGCTCACATTGCTAACTTTCATTAGATGGACACTCAGCACAGGAATCAACATTTCTCACTTGTTTTCCCTTTCGAAACTCAAGCGGTGCTAGTTTGAGAATGTTGGGTTTGCAACATATCAAATGAAAGACACTCAACATGTGGCATTGATGATGGTTATTAGTACTGGATCTTTCACACAGCCAATATCCATCTGCTTGTGTGTGTGTGTGTGTGTGTGTGTGTGTCTGCAGTAGAATGCCTTTGCCAGAACGGGGGCGTCTGCGTGGGCATCAATGGAACCTGTGAATGCCCTCCAGGCTACACCGGAGCCTACTGTCAGCTGGGTGGGTATGAGCTGAATAATCCCTTGATGAATGGGTCACTCTGTGACTGAGACATTTTCCTCTAAAATTTATGTACCTGCTTTTCTCAATTCCCCTAACTCAGGAATAACTCAGACGCTGTGCAGTAACAGCAGAACATGTCCTGATGGAAGTCCCTGTTTGGAGTATGGAGGAGCTTATCTTTGTACGTGTCACACTGGAGTAGAGCCTGATCATATGGACTTTTACCCTGGTAAGACCCTGAGGCACCAGCATGTTGAACAAACACTTTGGCAGCTGCAGTTTCAGTCAGAAGTTTTCATACCCATGTCATGGCTAAGGTGGAATTTCTCCAATCATCAAAAAAGTCAATATTGCACATTTACTCCTACTAATATTTGGTTCAAACTTTTACTGGGTTGGCTTTCTGACATGGACTTTGTTTCTTAGCTGTAGTCCACAATTTTTCTCTGGGCTTCAGGTCATAGCCATTCCGAAAGTTTTACCTGTTTTGGCATAATTTAAAACCAGCGTATCTTTGGTTTGTTGAAACACGCCGCTGTCTTCAAATTGCATCGGTTTAGCTGTTGATTTTATGTGAAGTTGATGTTAGATGTTAGATGTTTGTGCTGTTATACCCTTTAAGCCAACAGTAAACAGACTCTTAGCATTGTGCAACCACCACCAGGCTTGACAGTTACAGTGGTATTAAGTTAGAAAGCCTCACCTTGATTCCCTCATCCTTTCCTGCATTCAGTGTCACCAAACATCTCAATAGTTGTGCTATCTAAACATAGCAAACTTTCGCAATTGGTTCATCCATGTGGGTAGTTCCAGTTTTTAGTAGATGTCATTGGTGTCAGTTTTGGAGCTGAGGCTTCTTGTTTGATGTTCTCCTTCCCAGTCCATGGCGATCTAACACTTGCTTTGCTGTAAGCAGTTTATGGCAGATTGGAGTCTCTGCTAGCAGCTTCTGGTTCGTTCCTTGAGTCTAAGGGTGACAGTTTGGACCTTATTCCAGACCTTGGCAAGATGTTGAAATCCTAACAAACGTATATGTGCATATAATTGTTTGAACTGGCTGTGCTGGAATCTGCCGTTGTTCAGAAGTGGCTAAAGGTTCTTTTTAAGGTTGTAAATTGTACAGTTCCCATTAAATTTTGACCGAGTTCCTTGGACATTTCCATTGTTCTGAGCATTGGTCAGTCTGACGAGTGCAAGTCCTTGTTTATGCTGGCAAAGAGAAACTTCCTGCTGCAGTCAAACATAATCACTGATGGGCAAGATAAAGGTTTTCTTGAAACTTCTGAGCTTCTAATTAAAAGACTTAGTTGAATATATAGCATATTTTTCTGTTTGTATCACCACATTTGGAAAAAGAACAGCTTTGAAGAATCCTTAAACACCCCAAATTAATGTGACCATCTTGCCCATAATCAGTGTGTGTAAACTTCTGGCGACACTATATTTATTACTGCATGTATATTTGTTTCCTGTAGTCACAAACACTTGAGCTTCATAAGTGAACTTCTAACATTCGCAGTTCAAATCGTGAATACTGGGCAAAATTGACATCTTTGATGTTGTTGATTGTTCTGTAATCAACTGAATAAAAAACAAACTTTGGTTGTTTTTTTTGTTTGTTTTGTTGGGTTTTTTTTTTTTAAGTTGAACCAAATCTCCATGTGCTTGAGCAAAACTTTGGAGCTTTGTTGTCCCCCACTGCAGTGGAACACAATCAAGTCTTGTTATGTGTTTTTCAGTACAGCCCCAGTCGGTCTGCGACTCCTCCCCTTGTCTAAATGGTGGGTACTGCTACGAACGAGACGGAGGCTACACCTGCGAGTGCAGATATGGATACTCTGGCAAACATTGTGAAAAAGGTAGAATAATTGATTAAAACATTCAGCAGTGCCTGCATATGAATCGGCTTTAAGCAGCATTTATAAAACATCCCTCTGTGTTGTGCGTTATTACCCGGGCTCAAGTCCAACAGCGGCTTTTCATGCCCTAGGAAACATGCCATCACTCGTAATGCTCCTTGAAAAATTGCAATGCTGAAAGGCTTATGATAATTTGTATGTATGACGGAGTTATGGGCTATTTCCCCAAATTATGACTCGAATCTCAACGGAGTGGAAGACATGTATTTTGTGTGATTAAAAGTTAGAGTGCTCTCTTCTTCAATGATTCCTCTTTTTGACTGTCTCTTTCCAGTTAGACTTAATACATGTGCGTCGAGCCCCTGTCGTAATGGAGGCTCCTGTAAGGAAGAGGGAGGGAGCTACAGATGTGTGTGTCCTTACAGATTTACTGGAAAACACTGCGAAGTGGGTGAGTACCACTCTACTATTATTATGACTAATATTTGGTTGCAGGTTTGTGTGAAAGTATTAAAGTAATAAATGTGTGGAAATAAGTCTGGGATAACTACTCAGACAACTCCAGTTCTTTCAGTACGTTTCAGCTAATTATGCACAAATCAGAACAAACATCACTTAGAGTCACCAAAATTATTTCCATTTGCTGAATGCCATGATATTTAGAGGAATAATATGTCAAGATATTTATTTCTTAATGTTGTCAGAATCAGACATGTACATACAGAATGATGTAGACATCCTATTTTGGTAACTCTAGCTGAACTAATATAAAAGAAGTTTGTTCTGTTGTAACTTCAGACATTGAGAAAAAAAAACATGGATTTTTATTTGGTGTACGTAAACTTCTGGTTTCAGCTATACAAACAAACACCGTCCACGTCATAATGTACTGTTCTTTTTGCTGTCTGCTCAAAGAGTAAACCAACCAATTACAGGGCAGCAACTCAGTGCATTCAGGCCTCCAGACATGGTGAAGATGACTTGCTAAACTTCAAACCAAGAATGTGAAAACAAGGGGATTTGAAATATTTTGAACGTCGTATGGTTGTTGGTGCCAGAGAGGCTGGCTCCAACAAGAAGCCTCTCTTTTTTTTTTTCTTCTCAATAAAAAGATTGTTTTCCCGTAATTGTAAGATATTTCTAAAACCTGCTGATTTGTGGAAGTTTTCAAACACAGCAATTTTTAAGGTTTGTAGAGAATGGTCAGAAATAAAGAGACTGTCCACTAAGTGTTTGCTGTGTGGAGAATGGGCAGCGTGGTTCAAGATGACAGCAAGCCAACAATAGCCCATAGAACCTGTCATTACAGCCGACATGCAGAATATCATCTGTAACACACGACATTCCTGTCATGTTCCTTTCTTGAACAATTCCTAATTTTTCTTTGATATTTAAATGTAAGCTAACCTCCTCCTGAATGCCAGAAAAGTAAACTACCTCAGTAATTAAAAGAATGAATTTCATTCTAGTCCTTTCTTTGGTTTTCAGGAAAGCCAGACCCCTGTTCCTCCACTCCCTGCCAAAACGGTGGAACGTGTTTTCACTACCTAGGAAAGTATAAATGTGAATGCACTGACGAGTACAGCGGAAAAGACTGTCAAATAAGCCGGAGCTCACTACATCCCTCTGCAGGTAAGCAGACTTTGTGTCACCGGGCAACAATGTCTTAATCTCCCTCTGATGTTGACATTTGCAAGATGTTGCCCTGGACAGATTAGACGAGGCCGGAGGATATCCTGAGTTGTTAAAGTGCGTAGATATTAGCTTTCCATCTAAAGATAATCTTAGCGGTGTTGCTGCACTAGAGGCCCCGCATTTACAAATATAGATGGCTGTGTAGGCTATATAAAGTAAGACGTGATTAGACACGGTGATTCATGTCTACACACTCTTAACAACACGCTGGAGGTAATTTTAGCAGGACAAATACAGACGGTTCTCGATGGAAAGCACCTCCATAACCTTTGGTGTGCTTTGGTGGGAGACCACTGTGACCGTCTTGTTACTATGCAGCCATGCTCGTATTTATCGGCGTGTTTGCATTCGTTTTAGAGCTGGGCTGCGGGCCGCCCCCCCATGTCAAACACGCCGAAGTCCAGTTCTCCTCGACAACACCAGGCTCTGTTGCTGCGTACGTTTGCCATTCAGGGTTCACGTCTGTGCCCAGAGCCACGCAGAGCATCTGCGGCACTCAGGGAGAATGGACCCAGCCGCCCGTTTGTAAGGGTCTGTAGAACACAACAACACATGCACCCTCTCCAACCCCCAAAGCAAGCCCATGTGAAAAATTGTTTTGTTCTTACAGTAGCTGCGTTTCCAAATCTGTGCAAAACTTTCTCGATATGCTGCTCATATCGAAGAACAGAAATTGCGATGTTTCTACTGAATAAAAAGCAGAATTAAAATCACATGTGAATAAGTCTGTAATAAGTCATTTAAAAGTCATGGTGGCGATCGATGTAAACAGTTACAGGAGATGTATTCATGTTTCAGCCACAATGCTAGCGCTCATCAACAGCCAGGAGAGGAGATGCTGTTCAGGTGTTGGAGAGACAAACTTATGCTGAGGAGCAGCTACATGTTTTAACAAAATTGATGCTGTGAGAGCTATGGTGGAGGCAGCTGCGCATTGTCAAAGAAGGCCAGTGTCTACAAATAAGTGCACACTGCTGTAGCTGTATACAAACTGGCTTGAGGCAGAAAAACTAAAGTGCTTCCATTGCATTTTTTTGAAATTCACAAAATTTTATATGGCTGAAAAACCACCTCATCCCAGCATGAAAACTCTTTGTGCAAAAATGTGAGTTTTTTCAAAATCGCCGTGTTTCCATTACACAAACTTATTTTGCACAATTCCAATTTGTGCAATTTTATGATCAATGGAAACGTCCGTAATTAAAGTTGAACATCCTTCAGTGGTTTTTGGAGTTATGCTTTACTTTACATGTACCTGAACTCAATTGTTTCTTTTTTTTTTTTGACAGAGATTAACGAGTGCTTATCACAGCCTTGTCTCAACGGCGGTTCTTGTCAGAACAAGATTGGGTCCTACAAGTGTGTCTGCAAGGACGGCTTTGGTGGAAAACGCTGTCAGATTGGTAAGGCTTTCTGTAGTTCCATGACATTCACAGAAACACAAAAGAAAATTCACACGTATACAGCTCCTATATGTGAATGTTTCATTTCCTCTAAGATGCAAATGAATGCCTGTCTGAGCCCTGCATGAACAAGGGGACATGTGAGGATCAGCCTGGCTCCTACTTGTGTCACTGTCCACAAGGCTTCAAAGGACAGAACTGTGAAATAGGTGCAGTAGCTTTTCAACCACAGATATTGCACATTTAGCCAATGGCAGAAATAAAAGGACAAATTCTACCGACGTTTAAACGTCTGTGTGCAGAGCAAGATGGTTGTGAGTCCAGCCCCTGTCTGAACGGAGGCGTGTGTCGGGGTTACAGACAGTACTACGTGTGTACGTGTAAAGACGGTTTCTTTGGGGAACGCTGCCAGATGTGTAAGTAAACTTTGCCGAGTCTCTGATATTTACCTTGAGATTTTCACATTTATCTCTTAACTCTGTCAGAAACAGTGTTAAAATTGCAAAGGAGTTCTTCCCTTTTGTTTTTAGTCCTTGTATCCAATACCCAATTTTGAAATTTAGGTCTTGCGTTTAAAATTAGATTGCAAGGGTAATTTTGGGTCTGTAATCAGTAAAAAAAAAAAAAAAAAAAAAGAGTCCAGATTTCACTGCATCAAAAACTTTCATTTATCAATCGGAATATTGATCCCAAAACATCTTCAGACTGTTTTGAAAAACAAAAGAGATGGTAAATATGGTTGCAATCCCAACTTTTTTGGTGCCTGCAGCATTTAGTGAATAAAGATGTACAATTTCTCATTTTAAATATTTGCTACATTATGTGCTGTTGTGAATAACATGTTGCCTCATGTGATTTGATTGTCTATGAGTTTTTATTGTGTTAAAATTTAAAGAACCTTTCTGGCATTCGGGTTGTATTTAACATCCTCTCCTCAACCGTCCACACGCCTTCAGGAGCATCCTGGTCAAAGTTTCTCCTGGGTGTTTCACAACCCAAACTGAAGTGCAGAGTAGACCAAGCTTTTGCTGCAGCTGCTTCAAAATTGTGGAATAGCTTACCTCTATGCATCCACACTGCTCAGGCCAAAGTTTGTGGAATGTAGCCATGTTCGTAAGTCCCAGTTATAAATCAAGTGGTCACATTTTGAGTTGTGGGCGAGTAATTTAAGCCTAGCTGATGGTAAAAAGTGAGCACTGCAATAATCAAGGCGATGGGTAATAAAAGCATCGGACTGTCTCCGTATTGCTGTTGGAGGCAGAATTAGGCTTAACTCTTGTCAGATGCCTTAACTGGAAAAAGGATTATTTTACAAAGTTGACTTGACAGTCAAGTTTTAATGTAGGATCCATTTTTATCCCTGTATTTATTATGAGGCATTTCTAATTAGACGCCAAGTAAGACAGCTCAGTCCAAGGACTCCTGTTAAGTTGGGACAACATGACTTCAGAGTTTTTCTCGTTAAAATGTAAAAATTTCAGTGCCAACCAAATCCTACTGTCAACAAGACAATCAAGATGATGATGGACAGAACACCCACCAAGCTCACAGTTGTTTTTAAATGCAATACGAAAATAAATTTCACACAGAAAATCCAAAAGCGAGTAAAACGGGAACAAAACTCCTTGAACTGTTGTGCTTGCCAGCATTTCTTCTTAACTGTTAGAGTTGGATATAGTGATAGTATCTTTACCAGTAAGTAAGGTACATGAAGAGTGTATTCACATCAGCCCCTTTTAGTCCACTTTAATCAAACTCTAGTCTGTTTGCCTAGAAAGTTTAGTTTCTTTGGGGAGGTGTGAATGCGTAATCCAACTCTGAGGGGGACCAAAAATGCGAAATCCAGTCTGCCTAAAAGCCTACGTTTCAGTTCAGCTGCAGTGAACTCTGGCGCACTTCCAATGCTGTCTCTGATCCAAAAACAGGAAGAGGACTATAGCACATTGCAGTCTGGGTAAATACAACCAACACAAACGCAAGAGTCTAATGTTAGAGAAAAGGCTTGTAGTATTTTACCAAAGCCAAAAACAAATCCTACAACTGCCTCAGTTTGAAGCTACTCCATTTTTGTTTACATTTTGTGAAGAAGAAATTTCCACTTGTGTCTTCTTTGGAGGTTTCTGAGTCCCTTCCTTCAGTGGTTCTTGGTGCAGCGCCACCACAGGCGAGGGTGTGAACAGCAGTTTTTCAATTGTTTTGGATCGTTTGACACGGTGCAGCGTGAAAGCAAACCTCACTAGCTGAAAATGTAACAAATGTTGCAATTTTGGTCAGAATCAAATAGTCTACTGGACTATTAGGTGTGAAAATGCAAAAAGGTTTTAGATGCGTAGGAGCAAATGGAGTAATTGTGACGAAGCAAAACAGAATATTTTAAGTTCACACAGTCTTTAATTCCATAAAGTCAATTAATTGTAAAAACAAAACAGACAAAACCTGTCCTTTTTGGTTTCTCGCATTTCCATACGTTCCTCGACTTATCTTTTTTGTGGTTATACACACAACACACTTCTAATTCCATCGCTGTTCAGCATTAAATGGGATTAACATAACCTTTATGTCTCTTAGACTGTCGTTACATGAACTACAGTATCTTATTGCCACTGTTTGTCTTTGTCACCACCAAGTGGAGGACCCATGTGTGCTGAAACCGTGTGGAACTCGAGGCAGCTGCTGGAGTGACAGGAGAGGAAACTACAACTGTGTCTGCAAAGTGGGCCTCACAGGCAAAGACTGCGAGAAAGGTCAGTAAGGTCAACAATCAGACTGCACTCACAAATTTATAAAGACAACAATGTGGTTACGGAGCATTGTAACGGATTTGTAACCCTTTGAACTTTTTCATATTTTGTCACCTAAAAACCACAAACTTTGATGTATTTTATTTAGATCTTGTGTGATGAACCAATATGAAATAGGGATTTTAGGACTGAAAATCTGAATTATTAGACTTGCGTCACCTGATACTGCTAGTGCAACCAGTTATCTTCAGAGGTGGCCGAGTTGAGTCTGTCACATTCAATCCCAATAAAACACACTGACAGTTTTGGGTTTTTATATTGCAAAATGTGAAATTAAATTCAGAGACAAATAAATTAAATTCATAATTCAGTAAATTAATAAGTTAAATAAGCTCACTCTTTGAAGAATATCGAATTAATGAATTACATTTAATTTCCCTTTAGGATCAATAAAGTGGTGTATTTTTTAATTTGACATACTTTTTCAAAGCACCGCATTGTGTAGAATAAAAATCCAAGGTTGCTGCTGTTCCCAGACCTGTTGCCCCCGTCTGGTCTCCATGTACTGCGCGTGGAGGAGAACGAAGTGGAACTGCGCTGGGATCAGCCGGACCACTCCCACCGAGTGCTCAGCATGTTCGCTGTGACCTATGCCCCCCTGGGCAACAGCACCCCCAAAACGGACTACCTGGACAAGCAGCGCTCCACTCATGTTCTGCAGGACCTGGTTCCTGGTATGTTGTACAACATTTCCACTGTCTCCATCAAACTCAAAGCCTATGGCAACGACACGAGCCAGCCTGCCACTGCGCTAATTCGCACAAGTGAGCATCTCCTTATGTTTTTTTATTTACTTATTTTTTTAAATGTAATAATTTGAGTTTCAACAATCAAACTTTCTGTGCCAGGACCGCAGCGGGTGGAAAAGCTGCAGCTGGTCAATGTGTCGTCCTCCCAGGTCTGGCTGAGCTGGCTGGTCCAGGATGCTCATCATGCAGCCGTCAGCAGGGTCCATGTCTCTTTGATGCCTTCAGATGGGACCGAGCCTCTCACTGTTGCGCTCAACTCGAGCGTCACTGAGCACACTTTCAGGTGAGACTTTGCACGAAATATTCTAGTGGCACCGCCGCAGTTCCACTTTTGTCCACTAGATGGAGGTGTTGATGTATTGTACAAGACAGAGTCCTTTTTAGCAGGCAGTACTTTTTCCACATATGTAGAGTTTCAAACAGCTCTGGACAAAACTAAGGATGAGTAAACACAACGTGTGTCCCTCCTTGTGTTTCACAGTTCATTACAGGCTGCTCACATGTATACAGTGGATGTTTTGACTCAAAGTGGGATCAGGCCGGATGAATTTCCTTCCACCAGTCACTCAGCAGGACCTCTGCAATTCTGGACAAGTAAGTAGACAGTTTCTCAAACACTATTAGGTTTCAACATTGTTTCAACAATCTTTCCATTCACAAAGATTACCAACTCAAAGTTGTTGTGCAGAAAACAAATTATGTGAGCACTTTGAAACCTTATCCTAAACATCATGATACCCAGGATCTGACCAGAGATAAAATGTGTATTCTTAATGGGGATGCCAGTTATCCATTGAGTTGATTGATCTCATCAGTCGACTAATGATTAATTAATAAGCATCCATTTTCTCAAAGACTTGAGTGTTCTCTTCCATAAAGAGGGCCGGCCATCTTTTCATAACATGGGCTACATTTTTCAGAATATGCTGAATTTAGTATTCGCTGTGTTAAACACTGACTGAATAAATAGGAAATCGCAGTTTTCTCACATTAATAAACTTACACATATTTATAAATACAACAAAACAGGAACCTCTCAGGTTGCTAAATAGAAAAATAAGGGATGAAAAGTATAAAATACGTGAAACACTTGATTTCCCGTGAACAGAGAGATGTTCACAGATGGTTGCTACTGAAGGAAAGTTAAAACTTCGCTTCATGAAACACATTACATCATTACAGCATTACTTATTGGTATCCATCACATTAATGGTTTTTCTGCATTGTGCCTCCACTTTTCTGTCATCACATCCTCAATTTTAAGCCCTATTATGGTGAGATGTAAGCAGCCTGTTGAGTGTTTATATTTCAAAACAAACCCATATAAAGTGCGATTTGAATCCCATACTGGGCTGTTTGCACCGTTTCTCTTTCCTATTTCGTGATATTTCCATCATCTTTGTTTCTGTGTCAACTGGCTCCGTTTAGGGATGACAAGTGGTGCCCTCTGCTGGGTAGTAGCCAAACTACAACACTAAAAGAAGGTCCAAGTGGACGTTACTACTAGTTCATTGATTAGAACTAATTTAATTTAATAAACCATTAATCGATGATTAATATTAAGTCGATTAATTGTTTGCATCCCTAGTTCTGATTTTTTTGTGACGACTTCTGTGGAGAACCTTTCCACAGAAGTGCTATGAGAGATTTATATGACACAAGTCCAAAAAAAATTCATAATCTGACCATTTAAATGTTTTACCCCCAGGGCCTTATCCCCCACAGAATCTGTCCCTGTCGCATGTGACCCCCAATTCAGCGCTGATCACCTGGAGCCGCCATGTGCGACACGTCCCAGATGGCTTTGTGATCAACGTAACCCGTGGTCTGAATACCAGGAGTCGCTTCCTGCCTAATGGGAAGTTAGGGTCGTACACACTACGTGAGCTGACGCCAGGACATCACTACTACGTCGCTCTCATGTCTGTCAAAAACACGGGACAGGAACAGATCCACAGCATACCGCAGCACTTATCTTTTACCACCTGTGAGTTTCCGTGCCTACTGCTCTGTCTGTCCACAAATGTTAATAAGTTACATTTGAATTACTCTGCTGTTGTTTCCTTCTGCTAACCTAGTGCCAACGCAGGTCAGACCTGGGAGGAGGGAGCGGCCCGCGGTAACGGGACTTGGGATCCAGACCGGGCGCGTATTTCCCACATCTCACCCTCAAGACCTGGGCGGCAGCACTGAAATAAAGAACTCGGAAGAGCTGTTCAGGTATTAGCAGGTGTCTGATTACAGTCCACTCTACCCTAAAACATGAGCATCAGCAGCAGGTCCACTGTAAAAGCTAAGCAGTGTTTGTACCTGTGCTGCAGATACACTGAGCTGGTTGACCGGAGGGGGAAGATAACGGCTAGGTTTTCCCACTTAACGCCAAAAGTGATCCGACATCGTACCAGTAAGTTCAAACGATAGTGTGAATATTTAAAAGATATTGAAGAAGTTTTACTTTAAGACAATAGTTCCAGTCTCCTTAGTATGCTTTGTGCAATTTATTATATTAGTCTGTCAGCTTTATTTGCATTTCAGCAACAAGGCAGTTCAAAGTGCTTCACACCATAAAAACATAATTCAGTAACCATTTATGAAACAAGCAATAAACATTATATTTTGTCAGATGTCGTCATCAAAATTATCAAGTAAATATAAATAAAATATGTTGATCAAAGTTCCAGTTGTTATAAATCAAGGCTCTAAGCAAGGTGGAGATTTAGCCTTGATAGAGGAACTCCAAACTAGAACAACTGGAAGTTTTATTATTTTAACATAAAAAAATTTATAATTTAATGTTAAAATCACAAACCGGTGAGGTTTTATGTGACACACCAGCACAGGGTATTGCACAATTGTAAACCGGAAGGAGAAAAATCATTTTCAATGTTTCCGAAGACAGTGGGTTGCACATAAATGTATTCAGGGGTGTCAGGGATGATAAATGAATGCCACACGTTTTAGGTTTTTATCTGTAAAAATGTTTGAAAACCATGTTCACTTTTTCTTTCAGCTTTTTTCTTAGTTAACTTTCTATTGAGGATTTTGGACGTTTCTTTCACTTCCTGCAGCATATAGGCTAAACAGTAAAACCTTTTTCCAGATGTTATCGTTTGCTCTCGAGAATACATTTCCTCTTTAAGATTCTCCACCACCTTTAATGGCGTTTCGACAAAACATCGTTTCAGGACGAGGAATGTATACAGTGCCTGCCTGTGCCACATCTAAACTCTGTCAGAGTCATCATGGAGTAATTCGTTCATTTCCTCGTTTCGCAAAGATACATGACAGGAAATGTTTCTCTTTTTTTCTTTTCATTTTGCCTTGCAGGACCTCCACCTATCAGATTAGAAAAGATGGAAGAAACAACAAACAAAATTAGCCTTGCACTAGAGATTGAAGAAAAAGCCTTGAGAACACAGCCTGGTAGGTATTTCATTTTACTCTCTCTTTCTCTTTTTTTAATTTAAATATTTTAGCAAAAAATAAAGCACAAGATTCCTGTTCTGGTGCACTGGAGTAGAGCTGGAATCTGTCAGCAGACAGTATCAGCTGTGGATGATGTGAACTAGTGGGCCTGAAACATGAGACTGAAGCTCATTCTGCTCTGAGGGTTTTAATGGCAGCTGCTGTCTTTAGAGTCGCCCCAGGACTGCCGCAGTCTGATCTGCCAGAACGGAGGGACGTGTGTGAGTGAAAGGGGCTCCGTCGTGTGCAGCTGTGCGACGGGTTTCAAGGGCAGACAGTGTGAACTGTGTAAGTATGTGTTTGTCTTCTTATACTCCACATAGAAACCGCGTGATTCAGACTCTGATCCCAGTTGACATTGTTTTTTACGTCTTGTGTTTATTCTCAGTCTTTAGTCATGTACACTGTGAAACTAGTCCTTAATTTAAGCACCTGCTGATTTATTTCTGGAGTCAAAGAGAAAGTTTTAAAAGTCAGCATCACAGTGAGTCCAAATCCACTTAAGGATGGCTTAATGAGAGGAAAGTTAAAGTTTTGGAACGGCCAACACAGGCCTCAGAAGGAAATCTGACTTTTGCAGCCAAGTTGTTTTACCTTTCAGTTCTATTTTGCCCTCAGATTTGTTCATTTTTATGTTGAATTATGCAGGAAAACTGTTAAATCATAGATATATATTTTCAGTAGAGCTGATTATTAATAGAGCTGGTAAACAGTGGTGTGTACAGCTTTAAGCGACACTGTGCTCTAACACATAATTATGCTTCAAAATTAAGAATTTTTCTACACAAACTATAAAACAAATAATTTATTTCTTATTTAATGCTTTCCATTGTTCAGCATCTGAAACGTTCTATTCTAAAGACATAGTCTGTTTTCATTGGGTAATTTTTAGACCATGAGTCCCAGTTTCCCATCAGTTTTAACAGCAATTTGCCATTTTATATGGTAAACTGATTCTTGAATGTTACAAAAGCCATGAACAACGGTTCATTTCTAACTGTTTTCTGCCTTTCTGCGTGTAAAAATTACAGGAACTCAAATGTTTACATCCAGTAGGATTATCAATTTGGATAAATTTTCAGTAGTCAGAGAATTCAAACCCCTTTAACCTTTTCACGTTTTATCGTGTCACAATCACAAACTTTATTTGTGCAGTGAAGCAGGGATTTAGGGAGAGAGACATAAAGACAAATGCAGTTCAGCCAATTTAATAAGGAAGTAGATGCTCTAGTGTGATCAGCTGTAAATACATGCCACAAAACCCAGCATCACTTTCCTCCCATTCCACAGTTTTTCACTTCTTTTTGTTGCTCTATAACAAAGCGTCACAACAAAATGCATTATTTCTCATGGTTGCAACGTGACAAAATGTGAATGTTTAATTGGTGCAAATACTTTTGTATAGTGTACACTTGGTGTTCAAGCTTCATTCAGAATGTTGAAGCAATGAAAGATTGAAAAAATGTTAAAACAGTATGACACCTAACAATCAGCAATGACCTCTTATATCAGCAAACTATCATAAAAATAATTCCTAAAGATTATAAACTTCTTCCTCTAATTAATGAGACAATTTATTAATAAACCCGCTGAAGAATAATGTTCCAAAACTTTTAGGACAAAAGATTTCATTGCTGTTGGGGAAAAAGCCTTGTATCTCAATTTTCTTGTGAAAATGATCTCTATTGATCTCCTTTTACAACTATTTGTTGTAAAAGGAACATAGAACATAAGAGAACATAGAACATATGCGTTCTTTACAACTTCCTGGAGCCAAAAAGACACAAACGAAAAGTACGGAAAAGTGTTAAAAAGCAGCGGCTGACCAGAAAGCGCTCAAGTGAGGGAACACACTTTCTTACCCCTTTACTAAAAACCCAGCTCTGCCAAAACAGAGGAGGATTTATGAGTTTGACTTCTCTTCTAAGAACACGTTGATGAATGAGACACTGGACATACCCCTTGCTCCCCTTAAATCTTGCTCTGCACCCAAATATCCAGTGTCAGAGTTGTTTAAACATTCCTGTCCTAAAACCCATCCGTCAGCCAGCGAGAAGGGCCCGGTTCCATCCCGCAAGACCCCTAAGCCATCTAGCAGGCTTGTTCCCCCTCCTGGCAGCTCTTACGGCATTCGTGTGTCCGCTGTGTTTCAGTGTGCCAGCGAGTGCCCCACCCATGCACCCGGCTCTACTCTGAGACTAAAAGCATACCTGTCTGGGACGGCGGAGTGTGCCACTATCAGTGAGTCCTGCTACTTCGTCTACTTATGCAGATTCTGGATTATGAGGAATGTGGAGGGGGGGGGTTCATTTCCCAGCGGATCCAGTGAACATGAGCTTTTCTTCCTCGCAGGTACAAAAGGACATATAAGGTACAGCAGGACGTGTGCTATCGGGAGATTTGTGAGCCAGTGAAAAGTCAAAGTAAGCATAACAAGCTGTCTGCTCACAAGTAACTTTATAGTCATCTAACTAAATGGAAACACTGGTATTTTCTTTCCTAACAGCCAGAAGAGCAAGCAGACAGCAGCAATAGTGTTTGTTTTGTGTTTTTTCACAAGAAAATCAAAGTAGGTTTTAACATCCTTTCTGCATGCCTCAGCAGAACGGCACATTATTTTCAACAAAACAAACTAAAATTTCTGTCATTCTTTCCTCTAGAGCAAGCTGGATGTTGATGAAAGTCATCACTGTCATGTGGAGAACCTCCTAGCTACATTTTTGGTGTATATAATCTACTTGAAGTATCTGATTATGGTGATTTTTTTTTTTTTTTTGTGCTGAGAGCCCCTGTCAAGACCCACTGTAACCATTTCACAACTGTTCGCTCATCCGGATAAAGAACTTCCATCCTGGAAGTTTTGTTTGCAGGAAAAGGAAGGGATCGACGGACGACTGACCCCCACGTTATTTATGACGTTTGCTGGCAGATACTATTTTCACACGTTTTAAGCAAATTTGGATAAGAGACCTTATATACCTCATTTCCATGCAGAGACACAAGGAGAGGGTTTTATTTGTGCTCCAGCTGCAGGTTTGTCCCTCAGGGAAATAATCACAGAATGCTCAGAGTCCCTACATTTTCCTCATGTGTCCTTATGAAACAATAGAAAATGTACAATACATTCTCACCACAGCCCATGAATCGATCTCCTCTGCCAAGTGTTTTCTATGTAAAATATCTTACTCTGTCTTAGCGGGCATCACTGCTTGCTACTCTGTAAATAGTGTTTATAGATCATTTTGTAGGTGGATATTTTATTAATAAAAATGATAAAAATGGTTTGAGATTTCTTTGTCCTTTCTGAATGTTAGAAAATAAGTGGCTTTTTTTTCATTATATCTGAATAAAGTTCTATATTTTTAAGTCAAGCCACTGAAGATGGTTCATTTTAAGTCTGGTGAACCATTTATGTGTTTATTTGGCAGTATGCTTTGGTTCATTATTCCAATAAAAAAATGCAATTGTGACCCATTATCAGTTTTTTTTAGCCGGGGCAAGTAGGTTTTTATCTGAATTGTCTAGTTAGCATATTGATAGCATCTGGCCTTTATGAAAACTTGGTGACTCCAGAAAGGATACTACTCTTTTCTGTAGTCCTCTAACAGTGAGTTTTGGATACATCTAATTTTTTATCATCCTTCTATGAGTGGTGACTATATGAATATTACTACTCATCCAGACTTTGACCAGTGGCTAAAATAATTGAGTGTCTGTGCCATGTTATATTTATACTGTAGGCAACAGAAACTCAGAAGTTACTATTGGAAATCCACCACAAACCTGTGTCAATGTATAACAGTAAAGTATATAACAAGAACAGTAAAAAAAGGTTTTAAATTCATTTCAAAGAGATTGTTAGGAGTAATTGTGCCATTGGATATTTCTTAATCTGTATGTTCATTTGTTAAACTAGAAGTTAAATTTATTTAAAAAAAAAACATTGTGTGAGACGATGTTATAGAAAAAACCCTTTTTTAAGGCTTGACATGCATGGGATAAAATGTAAAATTAGCATTTTTTCCCCCTATATGCAGTACCCTACACAGCCCACCTCTAATTTCAGACGTTCCGTCATTATGATATAAAATTTGAGTTCTCGCTTATGTGGCTTTAAAAGATCCTATTTTTCTAAAGCACAAGTCAAGGTGAGGTCCTGCTTTCGCGCTCTAAAACCTAATCTCTATAATTCAGCTAATGCATATACGACTGTTCAGTGTAAAATACCATAATAATGTGATTTACTAAAAAGTATCTACAATAACTACTTAAAAGTTGTCTACTTTTAATCTGACAAATGCGCCTCATTGGGACGCATATTCCAACATTTACAGAATAGTCAGAGCATTTATGGACCTTCGTTTTAACTCGAACGTACCTGAATCGGACGTGTTTCAGAAATATTTCCCACAGCACCTGAAGGCAGCACTCAACTCCTGCGGTGGGAGCAGCGAGCGTCTCCGCGGCCCCCCTCCTCCCTGCTCCGAGTGAAAACTGAGATAGTGAGGAAAAAGCAACGGGAGGACATACCAAGGAGGGAGAAGGCTTCATGTATTAGCGACTCTACTGCTTTCGGGTACTTTTTTCACCCTTGTTTCGTTTTTAACCGCACAAATCAATGTGCATCAATGTGGCGATATCCAGTACGTCTCTTATTCGGCTGGAAAACGTCGTAAATCTGAGCGCGAGCACGGTGAACGACAGTCTGACCGCCGAGGGTTAGCACAACTAAACTCAAGTTAGCCTCCTCTGGCTAACTTAGCCTGTTTCAGCACGAAAGAAAAGACTTTAAAAAAACAGATTTGTGGCTAAAATAGTTACAGTGATTAGTGACGCTGCGGCGTAATTTAACTCGTAATGTTTCCTCCACGGATTAACTTCACGGACGGATGAGAAAGAAACTATCGACTGTTGAGGAGGGAACACAACAGCGAGCCAGACGACCCGACCACTGCTATGTTGGGGTTGACTGTGAGCGCTGGCAGCCCGTCTGAGAGCCGGGGCTGGCCTCACTCGGTGCTGTGGAGGCTCGGGGGCTTCTTCTTCCTGCTGCTGCTGGAAGGCGCCGGCTGCCTCGCCAGCCACAGCATTCCCTCAGGCGTCCACATCAACAACAATAACAACAACAACGACAACCCTCGTGTCAACATTTACATGAGCGTGGAGGAGGTGAAGAAGTTTCTAGGTAAGTAGGCCTTGTTATAAAGTCAGCTGTGAATGTATCCCAGTCTGCCTGTGTTTCTATTTAAGGTATTCATACTTAGACGTTAGCGTCTGGTATTGGGATGTGATCAGATAAACACAACAAAAACAGCAGGTAACTGAGGTGAGAGGAAAACGAGAAAAAGAACATTTTATTTTGATACTAATGAATAAAATACATTGCGAGCAAGTTACCCAAATAACACTACACATACCATCCACACGGTGAAGCATAGTGAGGGCTGTGTCATGCTGTGGGGTAGTTGTTCTTCAGCTGAGTCAGACTTAATAGAGCTAAATACAGAGTAAAACACAGAACTTGAGAGAGGGGGAGAAGTTCACCTTCCAGCACTAAATGTACAGCCGGAGCTGCAGCCCAAATTTTCTTTAGATCAAAGCATAATCACGTTAACGATTACCCCCTCAAAGTCCTGACCTAAATCCAGTTGGGACTCCTGGACCAGCATTCATCCTGACCGACTGAGCTTGAGCTATTTTGCAAAGAATAATCAGCAAAAACTTTAGACTCTATCTGATAAGCTGGCAGGAAAAAGAACCCCGAGACTTTTGGCTGTAATCGTTTTATTCAAAATATTGGCTCAGCTAGGCTAAGTACAGAGCTACACTTCTCTGGTTATTTGTTAAAACTGTGTAATTGTCCTTCCTTTTTCTCAGTTTTGCGCTATCTTGTGTTTGTTTGACATATAATCAGAATAAAATACATTGAATTTGTGCTTGTATGACAATATCCTATTTTCTTATGAAGTTATACTTAATAATAAAGATTAGAAAGAAATGTAATGTAATTATAGTTTAGTCTTTAGCCCATAGAAATCAGTATTTGCTTCTTAAATATAGGCCTGAAAGGAACGATTGTTTCAGTAATTGATTGTTCTGTAGATTATTCTGATGACTAATTGAATAATTATCACATTCTACAGATTGTGGTTTCTGAAAAGATCATTCTAATCCACGTCTGCAACTAAGGATTATTTTAGTAATCGATAATCAGATAGAAAAAAAATCTACGCAAAGTTTTCATTTAACCACTTAAGCTTATTTTACACAACAGTAGAAAAGCATAAAAATACAAAGAGATGAGTCATTTTCAGCCTTCAGTCAGTTCAGTGTTTTAATCTGAAATGAAATCATCTTTGTGTAAGTTTTTTTTTTTTCTTTTTTTTTAATTTGTTCCTGCTCATCTCTTCAGATATTTTCGCTGGCTATAAACTAAACCCAATTACCAGCCAACTATATATAGCAGAGTAATTCACACTTAATTAAAAAAGTTTTTCAATTTCCACTTAATCAAGAGAAGGAACAAAACGGCCTCGAGGCTTTTTTGTTTGCGTTAAAATAGGGAGAGAAAAAAAACGTACGCAACACAAACAAACGTACAACCTCCAAATCCTACATTTTGAAGCCTCAGCAACAAAGTAGTTTATGACGTGGTCGTCTGTTTTAGCACAGCTGTGCACGCTGTTATTCATGTCTTTGGTGCAGTGTGTACAATCATCGGCCATATCAGTCATTTCAGCCATCTATAGTGGCAAAAAGACCAAAAGTGAGGAAGCTGTGAATTACTCTGGATGTTTGATTTATTTATTTTTTTAATTTATCTTCTTTGCATGTAATGGCATGAGGTTACTCTCTTCTTGGATGCCAAGTCTAAGTCAGTGTATGCATTGCTCCTTAGCTGTTGTTTTAGGGTTTAGACTGTGTGGGAGTGGCTCCTTCCACATTAACACAGAAACTGAAACAGCGAAATCAGAAGAAGGCTTTCGACTTTTGCTGGAGTTCCGTCAAAAATGAGTTGGTCATCAACATGTAATTGCGTTAGCCTTTGTTCGTGGGTCAACAGCGATATCGTTTTCTATTTAGTGGTTTTATCAGCAGGTAGAAGTACATGGTGTCACAAGACTATTGTGTTAGCCAGGTCATTCAGTGAAAATGCAGTTATTCAGCTCTGCTAATCATCAAACAGAAGGACTGGTTTGCTTGTGATTATATTTAGTTTGCTTTGATGTTTCAACTCATTCAACACCAGACTGAACAGCCATTGTAAAAGGGAAATGCGCCATCATCCAGGAATTACGCTTAACATATTAAGATGTAATAAAAGGAACATCTGGTGACTCAAGTGAATACTGCATCAAACTTTAACAGTCCAACTAGGAAAAAACTGAGTAAAACGTTATGCAAGGAGCATACTCTTTTTAAAAACGATATTCTACCTCAGTTTGCAAAGTTACATATGAAACCAAACGACATCTTAAATTATGTCATTTGAAAATACGGGCAGAAAGTTTGGCTCCAATGAACGGAATACCAGTACAAACATTATTCTATCGATTAATCGGCTAAAAAATTGTCACATTGTGCATCTTTTTCATTTAAATGCTTAAGTCTTTTTTTCCCCCACAATATTAGAGATGCATTAAAAGATGCAAATAAGCCAATAATTCAAATACTTTTATGAATAAGAAGTCAAAAATGTATGTTATTGCCTAAAATGGAATTACATAACTTTAGTGAATCATTTGTAGCAAAGGATGCATCTACAGCTAAAAGAAAAATACTGTTTACTAATCTGTTTATTTTTTGGATTAATAAATGTATAGCAGGATTTTTTTTATCTAAAGTGTTTTGTTTTTTTTTGCCCAGTGTTGTTCTATCAGCAAATGTCTATTTTTGAGTCTGTATGCTCCACATAAAGGCACACATGAAAACAGTGCACTGATTTCAGGAACTTCACATTCAGTTCAGGATATTTCGTATCTGTTTCTATGGAATCTGACCCGGTCCAAAGCAGGTTGGGGTTCCACTGTAGCGATCAGGACCATGAAAGCACTCCCTATCAACACCATGAAAGTGATGGAGAGGTTGAAACTCACGGTTAGAATCCAACAGTCTGCAGATTTTAATTAAACATGATTACATTGATAACGACCATCAAAGCACCAATTCAAACCTGTTTTCTTGGTTGTCTGTCACACATTTCAGCAACAAGGCAGTTCAAAGTGCTTTACACCGTAAAAACACCATACAGCCACCAATCATCAAACAAGCCATAAACGTTACATTTTGTCAAATGCCATCATCAAGTGAATACACATCAATACATATTGATCTGTGTTCCAGTATCAGCTCTACACCGATCGGGTTTTTAGCCTTGATTTAAAGGAACTCAGTGTTTCAGCAGTTTTGCAGTCTTCTGGAGGTTTGTTCCAGATTTTGTGGTGCATAAAAAACTGAACTGAATGCTGCTTCTCTATGTTTGGTTCTGGGGATGGAGAGCAGAACCAGAACCAGAAGACCTGACAGGTCTGGAAGGTTGACACAACCTATCATGTATTTTGGTGATCAATATACAGTTTATTAGTTTTCTATTGCTTAAATCAGAATCATTGGTGGTGGATCTCACTCCTGTTTAACATCAGGTTCAGCTCTCCTCTCCATTGTAGCTGCAGTCCAAAAGAACATTTATGTTTTTCCACATTTTTTTTTTATGTTTTACTGACTGGTGAAACTTTGAGTCAGTTTTACATTTACTCCCTTCCTGCTCGTTCATATTTTCTCTGTGCAGAGACCGAAACACTGAGGCACTTCTCTAAGCATCTCTGGTTGATGCAGTTTTTGCATACATTTTCTGGTTTTGGAGCAGATGATAACTTTCCCAAACAGCCCGACTCCCCAGGGTTCGGTAAGGAAAACATCCTACCTCAGCTGAGCTCTGGTCCGGGCTGACAGACCGGCGGCATCCCTTAATTGCTTTTCCATGTGACTAGCGGATATTGAACCTGAAACTTGTGTTGGATTCACGTTGTTTTGTACTCTTTCATCTCCCACATCAGTTCTTGACTTAACTCGCACAGGTTGTTAGGATTTTAATGTGGTTTCTGAGATTGCACAGACATCGTTTATCATGATTTTGTACAAATTCATTTTTGAAGTCAAAGATTGGGGATTTTTTTCCCAGGTTTGGTTTAACTTCTCTCGTCTTTAGAAGTTAAGCCTGCAGCTCAGCCTGTCTCAATAAGTGATGAATCAGCTAATCACGATAAAATAAAACGAGCTCGATAATTTTCATGCTGATGATTAATATGTTTTTTTAAGGGTAATTTTGTTCACAGAGACATCATGATCCATTGAGCCATATGACTTTGTGTTTAATGCCTTGAAATTGGGCCTCTGTCTCTTTAATAAGCTCCTGCTCTTTTTGAAACTCAGCCTTGATGAAGTCATCACAACATGGCTCCTCTATTAACCCTTTAACAATGTTTTTTAATCAGGATTGCACTGAGAAGAAGCTGCTGTAATGAGCTCAGCAGCTCCACCAGGTGTTTGCTAATTGCAACTGGCTAGTCTAAAGGAGCTGAGTGGTGGAGTCACAGAGGAGGGCTGCTCTGTGAGGCTGGAAGCCTGGAAACTGCAGGAGAAGCTTTGCCTCGAACGCGACACTAGGTCCAACCAGATGTTTTGCACAGCTGAATGGTTGCCATGGGAGATTAAAGGATTTCTCAAACATGAATGAAAGAATCAAAGCAGCACTCAATGTATGTTTTTGATGAGAGAGTAACATTGCAAATGATGTAATCAAAAAGTTGATTTTACATAATACCGCCCCTCTAATGGTGACAAAACAATTTGTTTAATAATGGGAATCCTGTTTCTCTCCATCATGTGCTGCACCATGTACTTCATGCTTGAGCCTTTTGGTTTAGTTTACAGATTCAGAAATACTCTGAATCAAACTGTCCGTGCATTTTGAACAGCTCAGGGCATGTCGGGTCCTCCCTCTCTCTCTTTTTCTCTCTCTCTTGTTCCCTCACTCTCTCTGTCTCTCTCTCTGGGCTCTCTCTCCCCTCAGAGGCTGAAAGGCAAAGCCCAGGCTTTGGAAAAGAGGCATGATTGGCAGCAGCATTCATTTTCTCCATGCCACTCTTCAGGAATCCTCTGGCTGAACAGAGGAGCTCCTGCTTTCACATCTTTTGTCTGAGCTGCTCCCACTCACATGAGGTTCTGTAAAACTGAAACCCATTGTGTGTGTGTGTGTGTGTGTGTGCGTGCGTGCGTGCGTGCGCGTGCGTGCGTGCGTTGTTGGCATTCTGGATCCCAATCACATTGTCCTTTCTCCATTTTTCATGTCAACTGATCTTGAAATGTTTCTCCTGTTCAAGTCTAGGCTGTGGAAATACTGTCTAAACAGTTAAACGAGATACAAGAAACTTATTTTTATAGCTTTTATTTAATAGATGATGCATTTTATAAGGAAATGCATCTCCTTTTAAACTATAAAAAAACAACCAGAGTGTGTTTGTTCTTCAGCGAACACTCCAGCGTTTCAAAACGAGAATCCTGTTCCAAAAATATCCGAGCAGGGATGGTGTGTTTGAGGCGTCGCCTAAAGATACATCCATGTTGACACAAACAGGCAACTAGAGTTTTTAAAAAAAAATTCTTTTAGAAACTAGTTCATATTTATGTAATGAACTGGGGAACTCCCTCGAGAAACGTATGAACACGAATGTGGCCGCTGTAGCGGGACATCGGCAAACTGCGGCACTCGGGCTCGCTTGTTTTATTCCCTTGAGGCGCGTGACAATGAAGAGGAGAAAATTGATGCACGGCCTCTTTGAAGCGACTCAAAGGAAACCGCAGAGATTGGTACTGAATGTGTGTGTTTCCTCTGCCTGTAAGATGCTTTTAAATGGGACCTTTTTGTAGCATCTGGTGATGCTGTTGCAGGGTTCCTGTAAACACTTAGCATTAGGCTCTGGTCAGAGGGGACTGGACTCGGTTCTGCTTGTTGATTTAGATAGTTGCATCTGGTTTGCCACAAAGCGGTGATGTCCAGACATTTTCCAACGCAAGCAAGAGATGCCAAGTTGAAAGTACGGGTGGGATTTTTCTTCTTAGTTTAAAATGTGAAGTTTTTAAAATTATTTTTACTTCATATGCAGTATTTCAATTAAAGAGAGACTTGATCTGTAACTAGACACAGTGTTTTATTAAAAATACTTTTTTTTTTTAATCGATTGCTCTGATCAAGAAATTTTTACTTTCTTCTCAGGAATACAATTACTCTTTCATCAGAAATACTGAATTTAGCCAATGAATGTTTGCGGTCTTGCTCAAAATTAAAGCAAAAAATGTTTCCTTTATTACAAAAGGACACCCAAATTCTTTGTTGCGCCATCAGGGACCAAATTTGAAGGATTCTTAATTGCATTTTAGGAAGTTGCATAAAATCATTGCAAGACTCAATCACTGCTCATATTCACGTCTCTTTTGTTAAATGCTTCATTAAAATATATGCAATGTATTCAGTAAAACAAGGCCATGTGGTTCCATCAATATTACAATGCATTTCTGCAGATGGCAATAAGACCACAGGGACTCTGTCTCATTTTATACTCTCAGGACATGCTGAGAGGTAAATTTAGGAAAGATGAGGTTGGTGATATCAACTATAATTAATTTACTCCTTGGTTACCTAGCAACATCTTGTTGAGTAACTTGCACAGCAGCAGTTTCAGGTTTCACCATTGTGCCTCATAAAACTGCTTAGAAATGAACAACAACAGTGTGATGTGAAAACTGGATAAAACAGGAAGGGTCACGCCGTCAGTGTAGCAGTATTTCAGATATTTGAAACAACAATCAGTAATTATCTATCGACTGATATGAGATGCTTATAATGTGGTAAGTTTTGCAGACGTATTGTCAAACCCTGCTGTGAACATCATTGTAACGTGAAAAATACTAGAATGGTTTAAAAACAAAACAAAAAAAACTGATTCATTTGATTGTAAAATGTGAACCTAACAAAGTAGCCCATGATATTTACATCTGGATGTTGCACCGTTAGTGATGCTGACTGAATCGCAGAGATGTTCATGTCAAAGTTTCTGAAATCACCACTTTCTCATCAAATGCATCCTATCTAGTATTCATATAAACCTTCATTGGGGTTAGGGAACAAATGCAACGGTGAGGACATCGGTCTTGTTCCATTGTCATATCAGGATAGTTTTCATGCATTCACTCTCTTCACTCTCTCAAACTTGTATCTTTGGCTCCCTTTCCTCCTGCCTCCTGCTATAGGTTTGTTTGAGCCTCAGGCGGATCATTTTCTGCCTCCCCAGTTATTGTGGCTTTCTAGAGAAAGGTCGGCCTGATGGAAACCTCCCAAACACTCAGTGAAGGAGGCTTTTAGAGCTAGTTGTGGGCTCTGCGCACAACTAGCTCTTTGTTGCATCTGTTCCGGACCTGACCACCTGACCACTGCCGTCTTTTGTTCTCTCCTTTCAACGTCATCCCCAGCCTGTCAGAGAGTTGAACATGCAGACCGAAACGCCACAGAAAGCTGCTGGTCCTAGTGCTGATTGGTCTGTTGTTGGGTTCTAAAGCAGTCTTTATAAGGCATCCACGTTTGCTTCACTCCATTTTTTACTCATGACGAGGTTCGCCACCAGGGTATCAAGTTCAGCTTTTAATTTCTGAACCTGAAAGAGAAATGAGTCATCGTTTCTCCCTGCCAACACTTGAAAGAGAAGTTGATGTGCCCTTTAGCAAACCTCTGTGAAGCTGGATAGTGGTTGAAGGCAGAAGACTGATTACACTTGGCAGCTCTCAAATATATTGTCTGAAGTTAAACCCAGTACCTAGTTATACTCAGATCTAATGGCATGTTTAGGCTGATCAGGATACAAGTAGACCAGTCTGACTATGACAATTCCCCGCTGTGCTGACTGGTAAGATCTCTGTTACCCACATTAATAATGAGAGCTAACAAATTCAACCAAGTCTGACCCAACCTGGCTAATTAACATAAATTATAGGCCTAAACTCGAAGTAAACCCACCATAATTTGAGTATGCAGTGTGACGTCTCCCGTTCTTAGCTTTTGTTTAACGTCTTTAAGCTCCATTTTGGTGTTTGCTGTAACTGCAGGTGTAAATTATCTGGGATGTGTGATTGATGGGAGCAGAGCAGGGCGGAGCCAGGTGGACATGCAGTGTGCTGTGCTTGTTTCAGTCTCGTGAACATCTGCACCTTGCTTTCTTTCCTTCCTGAACAGGGTAAACTGCCTACTCCTCTATTTATAATAATTAGATTAACAAAACTTTATATTATGCATTTTTGTTAGGGACAACAGGTCCAATAGTTGACAGAGCAAAGATTACAAATCTGTCAGGATTCAACACCAAAAAACAAGCAGACATTTCCCACACAAAGAACAGAACAGTCAGTCCGTTACAGCGTTAGGTTTTTAGGCTTGATGTCTTATTAATCGCTTGTAGTCATGCGATTAATAACATCTGAACACAGCGGTGGTTGATTAGCTAATTTAAGCACCTACTCTACTGATGATCCATCACTTGGAGTGTGGATGGGTAGCCTTTTGTTTTTTTGTTTTTGTTTTTGTTTTTTTTATTGAACCGAAACACTGAATTCCACAGCACATCTACATGGTAAGGTTGTCAAAGTCAAGCTAGCACGACTGACCTACTTCCCTCACATTTAAAAAAATATATTTTGATTAAACTGTGAAATGAGATACCATTGGACCTTGTTAACTCTTTGTCTTAGTGTTGACAATTAGTAGCAAAGTGATGCATCCTTTTTTCTTTTATATATAACAAGCACATTTAAGGTTTATGTTGAAAACTTGACAGCTACAACCAGTGGTAGTTATTGTTGTCTAGCCGTTTCTTTGCCCTCTAGCAGGGAGTTGGGGTGCAGGCTCTCGCATGCATGACGTCCCGTTTCAATGTGTCCATAAAACAGCAGACGGCTTGCTTGGACGTCTTTGTGCTGCATAAATGTAACTGCATGTTTCTCTAGATTTTGAGTAAATTTAAAAGCTGTTGCGGGTTCAGTTAGCTCTACAAATTACAGTATAAAGAAATCATGTCGGAGAGAAATTCTCTCACCCGTATGTCACCAGGTCAGTGTTTGATTCACGTGTTAAATTAGCTGTGAACTGGCTAATTTCAGCTGGGTTTTTTGTTGGTTCAAGAACTGCTGGTGCTGAAACAATGATTGTATTCCTCCACCTCGGTAGCCTGCGTGTACCCAGGTGTGTCGGGAGGGGAGTTTCCCATCACTTCTTCTATTTTGGCCTCCTCCTTTGCTGCCGCTGTAAATCACTTGACACTTGCAGATAGAAATGGAAATGTCCGGCTTGAAACGAACTGAAAACATGACATGTCCTGGAATCCAAAACCTCATTTCCCACGGGCCATTTTAGAAGCCGGTCAGGATCAAAGATGCTCTTATAAATATTGTGATGCTTTGACCAAACTTTGTAATCGAACAGCGGCTCTGTTTACAGGGACATTTCATTTATCCAGTCATTCATTCATTATTGCAGAAAGCAGTGCGTGCGAGTCAGGGATCAGACTGCAGTGGTTACACTTCCTTTAGCTCAGGAACCTTTTATTCCCAGCTCTCAGCCTGTGTACACACTGACCTGCTGCTGTGGCCGTCACCTTTCATTCCTGTTTTCAAACTCT
This sequence comes from Poecilia mexicana, assembly GCF_051168715.1. Classification (NCBI taxonomy): domain Eukaryota; kingdom Metazoa; phylum Chordata; class Actinopteri; order Cyprinodontiformes; family Poeciliidae; genus Poecilia; species Poecilia mexicana. Next base: position 26,922,016 of record NW_028263373.1, read on the forward strand.
TGTCAGCTTGTCTTCATTAACAAAACTGCTCAGATATAAACTTGGATGTAGATCGGTACTTTCTGTAGGGGGAAACATCCTCCTCTGTTTGAAGTTGTGCCGTCCAGCTTCCTGGTTGAGAACCTTTTGAGCAAGATTGACAGCTTCAACCCACTGCGACGAAAGGTTTGAACATGTCTGCACAATATTTATTGACATGCTGGTTGAAACCAGCATGTCAGTCTTTGACCCATCATCCTAAAGTATTATCAATGTACTTATTTTGATCGATTTTAACCTTTTAATACTCATTAGAAAATAAAGAAAAAGAAAAAAACACACAATACTGTAAAAGAAAAGGACATGAAAAAAAGCAAAACAATATTTAAATTCCTGTCAATGGCAAGAACACAAAAGTTTAAGCTTTCTTTTATTCAGCCTCATCAAAATCAAAAAAGCAAAATCTTTTCTGAATATTTTTCTAAAACACGTCTCTAATTCCAGCTGACAGATCTGTAAAAGAAAATATAATCAAACCTTAAGGTATTTGTTTAGCAAATATTTTTAATCATTTTTCTTAAATTTAAAGAGTGAAAAGCACAGTTTGAATCCTTCACAGCGACTATTCCTCCCCTGAATCCATAAAACTTAAGTAAATTTGTTTTTAATATTAATTTAGTGCTGATGATGGAGGAAAATATTGGTTTAAAGCAGGTTAAATAATAATACTACAAAACATGTGTGTCCTTGTGTATTAAATTTAAGCTTTCTATTTTTGTAAAAAAAAAAAAAAAAAAAACGCTAACGGGGGAAAAAATATGATTTGAGTGAAACAAAGTCTCTCTGTGGGCTTGTCAGGTGCTGGTGAATGTAACACACGTCTCCTCTTTAGTTTGGTAAATTTGTAGGAATGTCTTTGTCTGCGGCAGGAGAAGACTCGGGTTTGGAGCAGGAGCTTCGAGAAAGCCTGGAGGGGACGGCGAGAGGCCGGGCCCGCTTTTGATTCTTCTCTTTAAAGTCCATGTTCTGAAAGTCACCATCAAAGAGTCGTAACGCTGCTGCGGCTGCTGCTGCTGCTGCCGCTGCCGCTGCCTCGGGTCAGAATCGGGGATTTCATCACTACACATTAGACTTTGATGCAGAGAAAAAAAACCCTCAGATGAATCACTTTAAGGCTCTTTTCATGTTGATTACAAAGGATCATACCGATTTGTTTGCCTTCCTAATCTATGGTCTCCTCTCTTGTGCTTTATACTAGCCCTGCTTCTTATGAGTAAGAAACAGGTTTTTCTCTCACATGTTGAATTTTTTTTTGTACTGTACTTTTAAATAGTAGTCGCAAATCTTAAATAAGAAATGTTCAGCATTTTGTTTTTTGTGACAAATGGAGAGATGAAGAAGAAAGCATTCTTTAAAACAAAGTTGTACATGCATTTCTAAATACAAATTTACTGTGTGTGTGTGTGTGTGTGTGTGTGTGTGTGTGTGTGTGTGTGTGTGTGTGTGTGTGCGTGTGTGTGTGTGTGTGTGTGTGTGTGTGTGTGTGTATTCCCTAGAGCAGACATGTTCAAACCTTTCGTCGCAGTGGGTTGAAGCTGTCAAGTTCAAAGTATCTGTGTGCCACAAAAATGACATAATATTCTTTTAGTGCATAAAAAATGGGAAAACTACTTTATTTTTTAGTTCTGTTTAATGATATAATAAATGCACAATATTTGACCAAAAACAAATAAATTAGTTTACAGATAATTTTGGCAGATTTTGAAAAGGATACAAACATTTCCATATCCAGGTTCAGCATCAGAAGGCTAACAGCGCAAAAGGGTGAAACTGGAATCTGTTTAGCCTTCCTGTTATCTGCTGGAGGTCTTGCCCTCTCCTGGCGTAGAATAATGACATTTGATATTTTATATTATTTTCCACTCTGTTTTAATCATCTGTAACTTGTTTGGTCCACAGGTCTGGATGCAGAGCTCTACTACGTCCGAGACGACATGGTGAATCATTACGCTCTCTCCTTCAACATGCCTGTGCCCACCGAGACTAACAACCTTTACTTCACATGGTATTCCAGGTCAAAGGTAAGGATTCAGATCCATGTCTCCCTAATTACCTCTCCAAACATTAAATATTAGTATGGTTGTTGATATTAATTTGTCATTTAAAGGTCGACTACCAGCTTGGATTCTTCGTGGAGAACCCTGCCGTCCTGAAGACTCCAGGGAGCAACATCTCCAGTCAGGGGGAGGTTCCCCGCATTCCCTCAGGTCCATAAAGCGTTCCATGTTTAGTTTTATTGCTCACCGCGTTGGTCACATTTAAAACACTTTCAAATTGCATAATTTAAAACCATGACCAGGATGCTCATTGTTCACTTAGTTTACCAATTTCATGTTGGTTTGAAACCTTTGCAGCTCCAGTTTTTACCATGAAAATTTGCACTCTGTAAAATTGTTCTGTTGTTATTTTTGTATTTTATTTTATCAAATAAATACAGATTTATTTGATAGAAATTTATAAAAATAAGGATTTTGATTGTTGTCTAAATTGTTGTTGTCTAAATTAACACCACTCTGTGATGTTAATTTAGAGATACTTGTAAGGAATTTTGCTATATTTTCAAAATCTACATGTGGAAGAAATAAAACGAGGGGAAAAAAAGCCGACAAGTTCTGCACACGCACGCAGAACGCTAGTGAATAGCGTGAATAGTTTGACCTTTGTAACCTGCCACAGTGCACTTTAAAATGACATCATGTACGGCTGAGTGTAGCAGAAGTAACTAATACTGCCACCTGCAGGTTGGAGTTGGCAGTTACTTAAACTCAATGTCTTTTGACCATTAGCACAAAAATAATTGGGAATCTGTTGATTTTTAGGTAAATTTCTGCGATTGTGAAAAACTGGAGGGGTTGATGAATATTACGTTTAGTAGAAAAAATATTGAGCTTTTAACGTTTTTCTGTTGATCAGAGAGAAATATTTCAGTCGGATTAGGTCAAAAGCACAGGTAAAAACTTCTAGTGAAAAAGGAAACTGCTGCTAAGAATATTTCATCTGGAAGAGCAGATTACCAGGTGAGGAAGAACTTCAGTGTGAAAGGTTCAGTGACGAAGTGTTCATGATGTCCTCTTCTGGGGAGCTCACCAAACTCTTGTTGCCACCAGTGCAGAGCTTGGTGGTATCTGGTTCTCTGTGAATAGGTCATCAGTTTGTTACCGCATCTCAGAAATGACAGACTGAAATGTTACAGGAAGGACAAAGATGAAGGACAAATTCCTTGCCATTGTTTGAGACATCTGGGAAATCATTTGTTGCGAGAAGAAAAGCTGAATGCTGCAGTGAGTCCATCTCTGTGCCAGCAGCCTTTCATCCTGACGCAGTCCATGTGTGGGGTAAGGGAGTTGGCTTCCTCAGAGGTTTGCCCAAGAGCACTGCCATGACTAAAGAGTGGGATTTGGTTCAGAATCACAACATTAAGATGTTTGACTTGGAGTCATGAAGCTCTGCTGAAACCCTGTAATCAGTTGTCAACAAGCTGGTTGATAAACTATAATCAACTCCAAGCAGCTTCAGGAGACAGAAGGTCGACGACGTCACTCAAGATTTGTCCCGCCAGTCGTACGGCATAGAAATGCTCCATGACTGAGGCAGCAGTGGAGCAAAGTTGATTTTTGTCTGGTGAACCGTTTTTCTTCAAACGATTTAAAGCTCACACCAATAAAAAAAGAATTAAATTCTACATCAGGGATCTGCAGCCTGAGGCTCCTGAACCGCAAGAGACTCTTCCATAATGGCTCCTAATAATTTTGACTTAAAAAAAAAAGGAAAAAAAAGTTTTGTAGAGTCTAGTACTCCGTCATATGTATTCATTTCTCTTACCCACAGACACTGTATGTGTCTTTGGCTCATGTCTGTGCTTCCTCTACAGTCTTCCGGGTGGACATCGTCTGTTCAGAGAACGTGGATGAAGAGGCGTTTGTCACCATGCAGCTCAACCTGACCAGCCACGCCAACTTCACAGTGCTCAACTTCAAGAGGAGGAAAATGTGCTTCAAAAGTACGAATTCTGGTTCTGGTTAGAGTTTCAACAAAACTGAGACAGTGGAGCTGAGCCTGTTGTCTGGATGAGTTTTTTTTAAAATTTTTTAATTTTTATTTATTTTTATTTTTTTCACTTCAAACAAACAAACATACAAGGAATCTTGTTCCCATTGTATGGCAGGACAGCTGTGGTTGCATGAATGAACTGCAAACATTTATGATCTATCATTATGTTGGATCATCATGTGCATGTGGGAACAATGCCATGTAAATGTACTCACACCTCTTGAACGCTTTATGATTTTACAAAATAAACACAAACTTTAATGTGTGGATATCACATGATCCAACACTATGCTTGGTTTTCAAAATATGCTTATTGAAGTGGTTTCATTAAGGATTAATGCCTAATGGAATCACCTTTTACTTCTAGTACAGCTGCTTATTGTTTAGAGATATTTTCCTTTGGTTTTACACGTCAAACCAAAGGTTTTAAAGGAGCAGTGTTGCGTAAAATATGTTTTGAGCTTTTCATCATGTTACTTTAATGTTATTCCCTCATCAAAAACACATCTGGAGTGTTGCTTTGATTCTTTAGTGCATGTTTGAGAAATCCTTGTGCAAAACGCGTGGCTGGAGCTATCCCCACCTTCAAGACGAAGCTCCTCCTCGGAGCTACAGCTTCAGAGCAGCCCTTCCCTGCAACTCCCACACTCAGCTCCTTCAGACTACCCAGTAACAATTAGCAAACACCTGATGGAACTGCATGTCTGCTGAGCTGATTACAAAATCTACTTCTCCGGAAACACTGGTAAAAGTGTTGTTAAAGGGTTAATAGAGGAGCCACGTTGTGATGACTTCCTGAAGGTGGAGTTTCAGAAACAATAGGAGTTTTTAAAGAAACAGAGGCCCAATTCCAAGGCTTAAATTATGAAGTCAAATTCCTTTTTAATCATATTTGATATGTACAGCATTTTATAGCATATGAAAGATACAAGGTTTCCAAAGCCTCAGCATTTCATCCCCACAGCACGACTCTGCCTCCACCATGCTTCCCTCCTCCCTGATGAACATTAGCAGAATGACAGCCATCCCCTTGTAGTTTTTCTTTTTTTCCAAAGTTCAAATTACATACAGTCAACAATTAGATTGTTTATGAAGGTTGCCTGGATTTTGTTTTGGGTTGTCGGAATATAGATTGCAGATTTTCATTTGTACAATAATGTAAAAGCATGAAAAAATAATGAAAAGCATATAAAATTGGGTTGATAATGTTAATCGATGTTTTTTTTTGCCTTGTTGCTGTATGTGATTTGGGTCCAAATTGTCATATCAGTGCATCCATAGTGAAAATGTTCAAGGGGTGTGAATACTTTAGCATGGCATTGTAGGTGGAGCAGATAATTTAGTTTTTCTTTACTTTTTAATAATTTGGTTCCATGAAATACATTCGTTGTATTTCTTGTCAGCATTCTGCATCTTAACTACCATTTAATTGACCACATTCATGTGTTACTCAGGTTTAATCAAATCATCTTTCCTAATCTTTCTTCTTCTCCAAACAGGAATGGACTCCAACTCGAACATTCCCGTTACCGTCAACAATAACAGCGCGACCACAGCGGGCTGTAAGTAACCGTACCTCCATCTGCTCCAAACTATCAGAGCGAACTCTCTGAATGGCTTTTCTTCTCCTGGGGCGTCCATACAGACTCTTTGTGAGAGTAAAAAAGCACCGTTAGTGGGTTTGTCTTCCTTTTGCTGGGTTAGGATGGAGGAATACGTCCTAACCCACGTTTTTAAAGTGTTAACATTGGACTCAAAGTAAAGCCTTAAGGCACTTAAAGCTCTGCTTTCTTATTCAAGTTTGCACTTTTTTTAACAAAAGCTCAACACTGCTAAACGCTGTTTAATCCTCACCCAGGTTTTCTTTATTTACTGTCATCCTTTTGGGTTTTTTAACAGTTGACGGTGTGGCCACGCCCACCACCTCCACCCAGGTGTTCTACATCAGCGTGAGCGTCTGCTGCATCGTTATATTTCTGGTGGCCATCATCCTGGCCATCCTCCACCTGCACAGTGTCAAGAGGGTGGAGATGGAGGACAGGTTGGAGTTTTCATCCACTTGTGCTCATCTATAGCAGTTAGAGCTCTGATAGGCACTCACCTGAAATGCATTTTATGCCTAATGCAATTAAGTTGGGTCCCAAATAAAAAGCTAAAACTTTCAGATTTAGCTAAAACATGTTGGGTTTATTCATTTAAAGCTGTGATGCAAATTACTTTTCACTTTGAAGCTACTTGAGTTCAAAGGAGGAAGAAAATCAGTTTAATCTGAGCCTTTATTGACTTTTCCGACTAAGTACTTAATTTTTTTGTTAAGACGCTTCACCTGTTTTGCCTGGAGTTAAACTCTGCTCACAACTCAGGAAGTCTCATTTGATTTAAAATCGTTGAATAAATATTTCTCTATTGAATTATACTTCCCTAATTTCTTCTTGACCCCCAGTTGAAGGTTCATGATAGTTTAGTAATTCCTCTGCTACCTTCTTCAAGACTAACAGAAGAAGGTAGCCTACCTATTGTTGACTCGGTAACCTATCCTATCTGTTGTTGCTGAAAGAACCATAAACTTTTTCTGTTTCCTCCCACCACATCCACAAGATTCGAGGTATTTTATTGGGATTTTATTTGCTAGAACACCCCAAAGTCAAAAAGGAAGAAAAAGTAGAACAATAATGATACATGATTCTTTTGTTTCAGACAAGTAAATGTCTGATTCTTCATTTTACCATTTTTTGTATTGAGCTGGATCATAGAATATTGTACCAACTCGTACCACGCTTGTGCTTTTATTTGAGAAAAAAAATAACTAAGAGCTCATATGTAAAAAATGTTTCCTTTTTGCATAACTTTGCGGTTATGCAGAATGATGTCTTCTCATAAAATCCCAATAAAATAATTACCCTGCTTGTTTTTTGAAAAGTGAAATGGTTCAGGAGCTGTACATGCATTAGCAGGGCTCTGCACATTGTTAGGGTCTAAAAGAAACATTTGTGACTTTACTTTCTAGTGCCATTTCTATTCCAGTCCCTCCAGGAAGTTACGATGTCGCGATCGCAACTATTAATGCAAATACATGCAACCATACACGTTTTTATTGTGTTTCAAATATTTTTTTATTTTTTATTTTTTGTGAAATGTTTTTTCTTTTGGAAAGTGCCTCGAGTCAACATTTGCTGTAAATTGGCACTATAGAATAGAATAGAATGACCTGAATTGGATTGAAACTAAATAACAGAAACCAAATCAGTGTTTATTTTTATCTCTGCTGTTTGATCACCTGCGTCATGTTTTCTCTCCTCTGTGTCAGTGTGAGCGACAGCGGAAGCTCACAGGGTCTCTCTCAGCCGTCCACCCAGACCACTCAGTACCTGAGGGCCGACACGCCAAACAACGCCGCTTCCGTCACCAGTAAGGTGTTCTTGCTCCATCTGCACTGTGTGCGCGTGTGTGTGTGTGTGTGTGTGTGTGTGTGTGTGTGTGTGTGTGTGTGTGTGTGTGTGTGTGAGAGAGAGACCAGATGCATTCGGCGTTCACACTGTTATCCTCCACAGTAGATTAGATTAGATCCATAACTCCGTCCGGCGTGCTATTTATTTATTTTTTTATACCGTCGCCCTGCCGGCATCTGCAAAAGGCAGATGCTTTTCCAAATCTAATAGTCGACTGAATAACACAATTAGCCTCACTCGGTATCATATGATGACGAACGCAGCCGCTGCCAAGGTGTTTGTCTTTCTTTTTGTGGCTGTCAGCCCTGTGACCTCCTCTGCTCTTTGCGGCGTGTAAATATCAGCACCATGTGCTTCGGATCAGGCAGCGGTTGATGGAGGGGGGGAAAGGCCACCTTTTCATGCCAGACCTGGCAGGAAGTGATCAAACTCCTACTTGATGCGATTACAGAACCTGCTGTGAAAGATAGACTTGTGCTAACAAACTTAAATGCTACATATAAACAAAACAACCCTGAACCTTTCTGAAGCGTCGGATTTGGGCCGTTTGAGTGCAGATGTGATGTGATGAGCTCTCGCTGGTTCTGCCTGAGGATGTCTGGATCTGTTCAGTCCCTCCACCAATACAAACCGCTGTGAAGTTCATCATATTAAAGGGGTCGGGGGGGGGATGCCATTAACTAAAGACTTGGCTCTTGACACCTTTAATTCATTAGGCGGGTTTTAATGAGGTCAAAGTTCAGACTCTGAACTCTTGTGGGGGTTTTTTTTTGTTCCATTTCATAACTTCTAGTCTCTTTCATCTGCTAGGCGTTTTCTTTCCCCACTCATGAGAAACACAGCTCTAAACTGGGTTTAGGAATTGACCCTCGCCACATTAATGTTTCCTCTGATTTCTTTAGACTTGATTAATTTATCTATTGACCATCACTAGTAATAAAACTGTTAGAATAAGGAGATTTTAGCATTCACTGAAAACATGTCAGCGTTTTTGGCCACTAGATGCTTGACAGCAGTCGTTTTTTTTTGTTTTGTTTTTTTTTTTCCTGGGTTTGGATGTTTTCCGGATTGGTAATTTGCTGCAGGTGCCTCAGTGGTCTGAAGGTCAGAATTATTTGATTTTCCATTGTGGGCCACACCAGATACTGTGCAGCGCCAAAGTTTCCACTCTCCTTGAACTTTTTTTTTTCTTTTCTTTCTTTTCTTATTTTGCAACCAAACCTTTCAATGTTTTTTGCTGGAATTTAGTAAGGCATAACTGTGAAGTTATTCTGATGCCCCGTAACAAAGTCCAGCCCAACTGAGGACCTTGATTTATTTTGTTTTGCGTTATCCTTGATTCTAATAATTAAACCCGACCGCAACGTGACTTCTGTGTGTGAACAGATTTCTACAACAAAGCGACCCACATGCACAGAAAAACAATGTAGACGTCACACAACAGTGCATTATTTACAGAAGTTACTATGATTATGGATTGGTTATTAAAGTTTATTCAGCAGTGGCCGACGGTATCGAAGGAAGCCAGTGAAATGAAAACAAAATCAATATCAGTGTTTTTTTGTGGTGCATTGACTGCAACTTCTGTAGAAAAGTCTGTTTCAATGTGTAGTCAGAACTAAGAGTGGTGGGGTTGTGATGTGATGCGCTTCAATGACACGTCTTTGATAAGTTCGTAAATATAATTTTCAGCCGTTGTTTATGTCCTGATTTACAGCGTTTTGCTTCTTCTGGTGCAGAATTATGACATAAAAATCGGATAAAATGCGACGTGACCGTTCAGACTGCAGATGCTATGAAAAAAATCGGATACGTACTTGAATTAGTGCCACATGTGGAAGTGGCACAGATTTGATTTATTTGTTCAGGGGTGTAGGCGTGTAAAGTTGGGAATTGGGCCATTCAACTGCTGCAAAAAGTCACATGTGGGGAAGAAAACAGATTTGGGCCACATTTACCTGCTGCATGATTGTAGCTTTAGTTAGGAAATATTCAATTGCATGTTGGGATTTATTCTCTCTATAAATGCAGCTGTTCAGTGAAGGCCTTGGTTTGTTAGAGAACATTAGTGAATCTTAAATAAGATGAAAAGTGACTCTTTTATCCTCTTCTTGTTTGTTACACGTGTTGATTCAGCTCTGCAGAGGTAAATCACCTGCTAGATTAACTGGAACACTTTGTCACTTTGAGAACCAGCGATAAAATGTCAATCATTGATCCATCACTGCCCTCTTGTGGATTAAATCTGCATTTCACCTTTTTGCCTTTCCTCTCTGTCTTATACCAATACAATTAACCCAGAGCTTTATAGTGAAATTCACCCCAGCATGCCCAGTTTAACGGATGTGTAAGGAAACTGAAAATCAGATGTATTTACGTCCATTTATCCGTTCAGGTGCCGTTGTAATTTGTGTGAGCAATCCTTGTAATTGCTTATTTCTCCCTTTCTTTCTCCCTCCTTCCACTCCCTGCCTTCCCCTCCTGTCATTAGACAATCACCCTGGCTCTGCGCCCATTCTCCAGCTTGCTGCCTCCTCCTTCCAAAACCCAGGTGCCCCCCCTCATGAAACCAAAAGTAAGTTCATTAGGAAGAGGAATCAAAAACACAACGCCGCAGCACACGCTACGCTATTGCCACACTTTACCAGCTCCAACAAATGCTCCCTCAGGGCTTCAGGAACTCAGCTTGGCTTGGATAAAAAAAAATAAAATTAAAAAAAACTCTGATAAGTCTTAACATTTTTTTGTGTTTTAGTTTTTAATAACGTGAGAAAATTCTGATGGCACCAATGGACATCAAAGAATAAAGATGTGTTCATTTAATTTAAGGATTCACCAATCAGACTTTTGAAACCAATCTCTGAATTTCATAAAGCTCTTAGTATTAACAAGATTCAAATGATTTTTAGGCCAAAAATGTTTGTTTTCTTAAAAGCTGAACCAGGTCACAGGGTTTTGTCCTGCTGCATTGTTGAAAATATGCCAACGCAATGAAAATGTCCCAGATGGAAGACCTGTAACGGGAATAAATGTTCCACACTAACACATTCATGTTTTATCTTTTATGAAATCCTTTAAAAATGTCACTGTGTGTGATTTAATGTTCTACTTTTTTAAATAGCTGCACTCTTGTCTTGGCTTGTTCAACCATGCAGTTCTGACCACATAATAAGCCTTTAGTACTGAACAGTCCTCAGTTGTATAAAGCAAAGGAGATGCCACACTGTGTGAGTGTGTCTAAACTAAGACAGGGTTTATGAATAGTTTTAAACAAAGACGAGATGATTTTAGAGGTGCTGTTTGAGCGATGTTTCCCCTTGTAGACCAAATAGACTCTGTCTTTACTGTAAGATTTCCAAAATGCTGCCACCATTTTTAAATCCTGCATTTTCCATAACTGAGATCTAAAACTCAGAAGGAGAAAACGGATCACCTTTACTGCACCTTTTTCATCCTTCCTATCACCTGCTGCAGTGATGCACCATGTTGCAGCTGACATTCCTGACTAATGCATATGCTCTGACGCCATTTGTCCTTCCTCTGACTTCATTTTTAAAGTAACTCAGATATTATTAGATTTGAACACCTGGGAAAGATAACTTGTAAAAATAAAAAAAAAATCCAAAATTAGCTGCTTCTAATTTAACACACATGTGGAAAGAACACACTCGGTTACGGCTGAAGTGATTAATGATGATTAATCAATTATTACAATAACCATTGAGTAATTTAGTAATCGATTAATCGACATTTGGAGAATACAAACTCAAAAAGAGACCATTGGCTGAGAAAACACATTGAGAGTAGTTATTAAGCCAAAACTGTCCAAAATTTGTTTAAAAAAAATTTAATTTAAGATAAATTCACATTTTTCTGTGAATCTGTTTTACCCAGAATTATTTATTTGCATCTTTTTTTGCGTTTCTAAAATTGTATTTAGTAGTTAAATGAAAAAGTTCCAGTATTTTTTCATCTGATTTTTCGATTAATCATCAAAATAATTGCTCACTAAAATAATGTTTAGTTGCAGCATGTCTCAGAACCTTTTTATCTGAGAAACCAACAGTTTTCTTGTTTTTTCCTGCATAAATCGTCCCTTTTTCAGGGGAAATCTTCGAAATGTTGACGGAGCGAACAGAAAACAAAAATCCATCTCTGACGTACTTTAATGTCCTCTTCCAATTGTTTACACATCTGCCTCAACTCCAACCCTCCTGTCCAGTGTTTGTTTTCTGTCTTGTGCCTCGATTTGACTCCACATTTGTTTACTCCTCAATGCAACAAGGTTGAAATGAGTGTTGATGTTGTAACCTCTAGGGGGCAGCATCAACCTGTTTTTATAAATGTGAGTTTTCTTAAATATTCTTCTCAATATTAAGCAATGTCTTACTGTCATTATATCAGCTTTCAGATGATATGTCTGCATAAATCATCTGTTGTTGATTTTTTATTTTGTCCACTTTTGTTCTGGTCAGTTTTCTGTAAGAGTTCATCTAAAATACAGTCTTTTGTGAATCCCTTCAACTTTTTCTGAACAATGATACACTTTAAAGTATTTTTTGGAATGTAATATGATAGATTTATGCAAAGTAATGTAAGGTTTTTAATATAAGATTTGAATATTATGATGTGTGTGTTTTCAACCCCTTTCAAATAAAACCCAGTTTTCATGCCACTTGGAAAAGCAAAGCCATTCAAGTCTAGTTTTTCAAATCTCTGCAGTTCAGGCTGGTGGCGCAGATTTAATAGTTTCAGGCTGCAGATGCAAAGACGTGAAAACAAGCCGTCACTCATCATCGGCATCCTGAAGATGAAACGTTTGCCGTTTTCCTTGACATGTAAAAGGTGGGGGGAACTGTGTAGGCCTGCAGCTAATGACAGTGCAGACACTGGGGAAGATTATGCAACAACAGTGCTGTAATACAGGACTTTGCATGAGGTGGCTGATATGCAATATGCATGTAAGGTACAGCACGTCTTCCTGAGTCTGTTTCTTGTAATCGCTGGAATTTATTTGAATTATAGCAACTGCTTCAGCGATCCAAGAAGAAAAGTCCACCACGCTCAGAGAAAGCTGTAACGTTTGCGCAATAAGAATATTTCTCTTTCCTTTCACAGGTTACCCTTCGCTCCGAATAGAGAAGAATGACCTGAGGAGCGTGACGTTAATGGAGGCCAAGGCCAAAGTGAAGGACATCGCCATCTCAAGGGACAGAGTCACGCTGCGAGACGTCTTACAGGAAGGTATCCGTCTCATAGTCACAAGAAGTTAGGACTGAGAGTTTAGCGCGTTAATTTTGACTCATTAATTACACAGACTTTAACGCTTTAAATACTTTGATGCAATTAATTGCATGTTTGTTCCCCAACATACAAAGGTTCCTGATCCTTCTCTGCTACACCCGCAAATCTGACGCACATCCACAAACAACACCGATGTTTAGTGGGATTCTCTTGGCCCACTAAACATGATCTGATTGAAAAGACTGGAAAACACTATAGTTGAGTTCCAGTTGTGCTAAAAGCATTTAGCCTATGAGTGAAGCTATTCAAGCCTTAAATGGCATCTAAGTGCTAAACATGTAGCTGCAGCACAGACGTCCCCAATAGTGATGTCAGCCAGTTCACATTTCTGAAACCCCTGAAAGCTGAATGGGTACAACACTCTGCTCCAATCTGAAGGTTGAATAACCTAAACAACAGATTGAAAACAATATCTATCTGTTGTTGAGCTCATATGTCTATTTATTCAATAATTACCAGCAGAAGTTGGTTTTGAACTGAAAATATTCCTTATTTAGTCGATAATGTTAGATTAAAATGTAATTAATTGTGATTAATTAGTTACAGACCCTGCAATTAACTTGATTTTAAACATTTAAATCAGTCTGCCTGTACTTTAACTTTAGAGGTTAAAGTACAGGCAGAAATCGGATGGTGAAATGTAACTAATGGTTTATAACAAGGTAGAGCATCTTCTACACACACAGGTCTGGATTGGTTTGGGTAGATTCTTTTCAAAAAGTGAGACAAAGCAAAAACAAAACTCTTAAGAGGTGAAGACTTGAGCTTTGTAACACAAACTAAACCAACACAGCTCTGCTCTATAAACACGTTTCAGCTGTTAAAATGTTTAAATGAATTAATTTTATGTATGGATTATCACAGAACCCACTCAGGCTTATTGTGTAGCACATGGCCTTTTAATAACCCCTTCCAGAATTGATATGAAAGTTGTTGACGTTCTCTGCAGGGGATGAGCATGCCTCATCAGATTGGTGTTGATGAATACTTGCCAGGAACAGTATGTAACACACTGAGGGGGTGGTGGGGGCATTGACGTTCATTCAAGCTTCCAAACGTCTTTCTTCAGCTCAGCAGAAATGCAATCACAGCTGCTTTGGGCTTCAGTTTCATCACATACAGCAGTCACTGTGTTTACAGCATGTTCATGGGATGGTTATTATGGTGAACTTCCCTTTCTGGACATCAGCCCTACACTGGGCCGCAGTTACGACGCATGAATCACCAGGAACGTATACAACTCAATCCATTAGAAGTCTGTGGGTGTTGTGTGTTTTTTTTTTTTTTTTTCATCACTTCTGTTTTTAAATGTAATGTGGGAAGTAGGCTGTGTTCAGATCAGCCTTTGGCTTTCCTGTAAATGAGCAGCAACAAAAAAAAAGTTTTAAATATGAAACTCATTTCCAGTCATTTTTCTTTTCAGCAAAATTATGTGGCGACTTTGAATTAACTCTGAAATATACTGATGTTTCCCCCAGAAAAGCCTTTACATGCTTTATAATTCTGAAATTGACACTAAACAGAGAATATTGGCACCCAGTTTCTTAGCGAAATCTCGTGCATCTGTGTGATGTGTAGCTGTGTGCACCTTTCTGTAATCAAGGCTGAAAGACTCATGAAATGAAATGACAGAGTTTCAAATCTGAGTTTTGCATTTTGATTTTGAACACTTATAAATGATCTGGAATGTAGACCAGGGTGACATTTTGCAAAAAATGTTCTTTTATTTATTTATTTTAGATTTTCCCTTTTCTTGACGCATAATTCCTATGCATTCTGGAAATTGATTTTAAATTTTAGTATTTTGCATTAAATGAAAGAATTTTATGTATGGATTATCACAGAACAACAGAAACAGGATTTCAGAAAAAATAAGTGCTTTTTCCACTGATTTAGATAAAGTGTTGACTTTCTACGTTGCAAAAACACAAAATCTTACCAAGTAATTTGGTCAAGTTTCTCGCGCAGACAACTTGGTACACTTGAAGTAAGACAACAAGCTTAGAGTAACTTTTTCCTTAGTAGTGATGAACAAGTACTAGTTCCATTAGCAGATTATTTCACTTATAACACTGGAAAAATGTCTTGTTTTAACTTAAATAATTTGCCAACAGAACTAATGCTTGTTCATCAATATTAAGAAAGTAATTAGTAAATACAAGGTCCTATGTCTAGCTGAAAAGTTACTTACAAGTTTTCAGCAAGACAGTGCATATTTAAATATGGGCACTTGTTTCTAGTGCAACTATTTAAATATTTGCACTAGAAACAAGACCAAAAATACTTGTAAGATTTTGTGTTTTTGCAGTGTCTCTTTGGTTTGCCACATAAAAACGTTTTGAGCCAAACTCGTTAATAATTTTGGTTTTTAATTCACTAACACAGGGGTCTTTTGGAACCGCCGTTTTGTCCTCAATCCAGCTAAACAATTTTTTGTCAAAAAAAAAGCACTCAATTTGCAACTGAAGAACAAAAAGGGACAACTTTAGAAAAAGAGAATATTTATTAAACTACTTTGCATGAAAACACCCAGAAGAAAATTCACTATCCAGCAAGGAAGCTAAAGCTAGCATTTTATTTTTGTTGTTGTTGTTATGTTTACATTGTGAAACATTGCTAAGCATTTTTGGCCAAAGGTATGACCTCTTTTCAACCTCTGGATTCTTTATCTTCTGCATTTAACAAACATTTTGTAGGTGACAAATTATTTAGTTTTTTTTTTACATTTTGCTTTCATTTTACAAATAAACAGACTTTACTATACTGGGAAGCATCATTACCATGAAAAAATAATTGTTTAACACAACTTTTCACTGTTTTTCGTCATAAATATACTTAAGTCAAGATGTTTTTCATTGTAAACACATTTCTCATCGTGTAGCAACATGCTAAATATCCCAGATCTGTTCCTTGCCAATGGCTTTGCAGATTTCCGCAAGTAAATAAAGCCTCTCATCAATTTGTTCTGACATACATGTAATCTGGGTGCTTTGTTAACTTTAACTTCCTGTTACATTGTGAAATATAACAACCACAGACCCCTTACTAAATCCACATAAAACTCCTGAAAATTTGAGCTGCAATGTGACAAAATCTGGAAGAAAAAAAAACAAACTTGAGAAGTCTTGAATAATTTAGCAATGTACTGTAGAAATCAATTACTGGCAGTCGAAACACGAGACTCCAAATACGTGACATACAGGGCTGAAGGGTGAAGGAGCCTGCAGGTCCAGACAGGCTTGATGAAGACGGTGCGGGGGGGAGGGAGACACTTAAACTCTAACCCTCTTCTCCAGCTCCATCTCGTTTTCCTGTTGAAACTAAGGCTCAGTTTGGCCCCAGGCTGCCATTTGTTTTCTAAGTTTATGTAGATGGTTTATGCTCTAAAATGGCCTCCGAAATGTCCCCGGGTGGCGATGTAACATTAAGATAATGAAAGCTAAGCCCCACACACCCCCCGCCTTCCCACCGCTGTTTCTTCTCACCACGGCGTGCGCATTTCTGCACCGTCCTAAGTGATGAAAGATCCAGTTTTTCAGTTTTCAGCTAAACTCGAGCCAAAGCCCCGTAATCCCTCCGTACAGACAAAGCGTCTTGGGCAGAGACGCGTCCACACTCTGTCCACAGATCAGCTGGTGAGCGAGGTGACCTTTCAGTTGATGAATGCGACGCCTCTGGCCTCCTCGCTCCCATTGAAACTCCTGTGGTTTGTCCCTGTCAGGCACTTTTGGCCGCATCTTCCACGGAGTGCTGCTGGATGAAAAGGACCCCACCAAGGAGAAGCAGGTCTTTGTGAAGACGGTGAAAGGTATGTGCTGACTAATGCCGTTTTCTACGAACAGAGTGGGCAATAAAATGAGTCAAACACGTGCTGTTGGGAGAAACATTTTCTGCCATGAAAACTTAGAGCAAGAACATCTGTATGAACATCTCTAAATATACACACATCTTCCAGAGACCCCATCTTCACTCTATAGCATACTAGTGGTAGCATCATGATGAGGGGTAAAGATGGTTTCACTGGAGTTACATCCTGGTTGTAAACCTGGCAATCACAGTATGACCAAAACAAAAGACAAATTGTTGATTAAATGTGTTTGTTTGGGTGAAAGAAAAGGAAAAACTCAGATCACGTTTGATTAAATGATCCCACATTTTGCAGATTTTTCATTTAGCCTGTGAAGCTTATTTTATACAATGTTAGAAATACAATAGAAAGCACACAAAATAATTCAGTTTCTTTTTAAAAAAAAAAAAAAGAAAATAAACATTTTATTTCCTAAATTGCAATAAGAGCATTCCTCTAGTGAACGTTTGATTGTAGCAAAGGTTGCATCTGCAGCTCAAAAATGTGAAACATCAACATGTAAAAAGTTGGGCTTTTTCTGCTCAACTTATTGATATAGTGTAGGGCTGATCTGTTTAGGCTTTTAATTAATAAGGAGGTTTTTTTTAAGAATTTGAACCTGGTAAAGCTAAAACTGCTATTTGAGGAGTTGTGGGGAAAAAAAGGGTTTCATCTTAAATTTTTGTACAATTTTGGCTTAATTACTGCTCTGAATATTTTGTCCTTTAAGCAAATAGCTCCCAGTTATCTCCAGTTAGCAATTAATCTGTTACTAAATCAGATGATAATTATTTCAGTAATTGATTCACAGCCATAGTCTTGACAAGTAAATGCTGCGTTTAACATCTTGTTTTCTTTATGAGCAAATCCTGGGGATCCGCTGCACACTGGACGCGGTGTCAGACAGAATTAGCCTCTGCTAACTTAACGGGTTTGGCAGAAAACCAGATCTGGATCCAGTCCAATAAATGAACGGTCAGGCTGGACAGTAAAGGACTCTGAAGTCATTTCCACGCTGCAGGTTTGCATGACTGAGAGAGGGCTGGTGCTCCGGCCAGCTTCTTTGTCAGCCGCATGTGTCAGCTTTCTCTGCCAGCTTCCTCTTGACCTCTCCGTTCTCTGGTGTTTACTCAGAGTGGGGTGGATACCACTCTGTGAACAATATCCCCTCTACCAGTTATGGCTTTGTTAAAAAATCCTTGCTTCCGTCTCATGTACCCCTTGGGAAGGGAACAATAAGTACCAGACGAAGCCAAAGCTGCCGACACTGATTAAAACCTGGCACAGGTCAGATTTCCCTCTGAAGTTTCCCACTACAAGAGAGGAGCTCTGCAACAGAAAGGATACGTTTATTAAAATAAAGGTTTTTTCACTGCTGTAATTCTCTACACATTTACACATGGCTTTAGGTTTCCATTTTTTTTTGTCCGATTCTTTTTCAGATCATGCCTCAGAGGTGCAGGTGACCATGATGCTCACAGAAAGTTGTAAACTTAGAGGACTTCATCATAGGTAAGTAGGAGCAGCCAGAAGGAGTATTAATGTTTTTGCTGAAGTAAAAAAAAAAAGTAAAAATCATAATGTCACCATATATGTGCAAAAATATGAAGTGAATTCAATTTCACTTTGTGCTTGTAAAAAAAAATTGCTTTTTATATTGTCATTATTTACACTTGTGGGGAAAAGGCAAGTACACATGACGTTTTAGAGCATGTGCATTTTTTTATGTATTCATTTTTTTTTGCTTATCGTATCGTTTATACATCTATATGTGTTATAGTCACACTTTCAGGTTCTCAGTATTTTCTTCTTTGTACTCTGTCTTTGTGCAATAACAATAAAGTAGAAGGACTATTCAAAAGGAGAAAACATTGAAGGCAGCTGCTATTCTTCCAGTGAGTTGACATCCCAGTAAATCCTCCACTAAAGATCAGATAATGACTGCAAAGTTTTTAGAAATGGTAAAAAAAGAAAAACAACCAAGAGCTCTTTCTTTGGCTCTGCAGACATCAACCATGTTAGATCGAAGCCATGAGACTTAAACATTCCCTCCACAGGTCTTAAATTTAATTCACAATAGTCTTCTAAAGGTCTTTAAAAAGTCTTAAATCTGACTTGGTGAAACCTGCAGAAAGCCTAGTGTTAAACCGTATGTATTCTTATCAGTAAAACATTTTCTAGCAACATGATTTCAGTTCACTTCCTATGGTCATCTGTTTGTTTTGTAGCTGGTGGAGGAACACCGCTGTTCTTACACTCCACACCCTTCTGATGGTGTCAGAAGGGCGCGGAGTGTTGACCCTTTCCTCATACTTTGCCTCAACATTTGAGAATAAATAATAAAAAACAAACCTAACAGTAAGAAAAGCCTAACAACAAAACCCATAAAATGAGGAGTTGGATGTGCATTTTATCCCTGCTGGTCATTTTCTCATTTCCTTCACTGACTCCGCTTTACAGCAGCGTCAATCCTCTACAAGGTTACGTGTTTCTCACTAAGATGCTTTCATGTTCCTTCTGTGCTTCCTCTTTGTTGCGTTAGTGGTCAGCACATTCATAAGTTCCCCAACACATCCACCCCCTTCAATGGTCTGGATGACCTCAGTGTTGTTTTTTTATCTACCGCTCCTCCATACTTGCAGTAAATCTGCTGAGTTATTCACTGTCTCCATTGTTCTGCCTTTCTTTAGAAACTTGCTCCCAATATGTCACGTGTGTACAGAGGAGGGAGAGAAGCCCATGGTGCTGCTGCCCTTCATGGCCTGGGGCAACCTCAAGCTCTTCCTGCGCCAGTGCAAGCTAGCCGAGGCTAACAACCCTCAGGTGAGGCATTTGTTCACAGTAGCTTTAAAGCCGCTCGAAATAATGATGATGATATGTTCAGGTAAGTACAAGTCATGTATGACACCACACCCAGGTTATTATTCCTAACCAAACTGAATGAAATACGTAGGGGTGTCTCAATACGACCTTTTCACCTCACAGTACGATACGGAGATCTCAGATTTGGGTAATGGCCGATACAGATATTGGCTCGATACGATATCAGCATGATTTGTCCACACTTTTGTTACTTGTTTTGTTGTCTAGAAAAGGCGTTACCAAGTAATATTACGCTAATAGAGAACAATAATCAACAACAATAGCCGATATAAGCATATACTCATTTTTTGGCTGATATCGGACCGAAACACCCCTAAAAATAACAAACTGAAATTGAGGAAACATTTTTAACTGAAATTAATGAAAATTGCAATTAATGGAGAAAAACTATGACTGGAAATATATCTTGCATATCTGAAACTAAAACATACTGAAACATGTATTTATCAGCTTTCTGATCCGTCACAAGCACTTAACGTCAGCTACTGCCAATATACGGCACTCTATGTTCCTGGCAGCACTTACACTGCTCCATAAAATAACAACAGCCAAAGTCGGGATAAAACGCCAGCCAGTGGTTGTTCAACAATAATTGAATCCATTTCTTAAAATGATTCAGTAACCAGGTATTCATTAACCAATCTTTGTATTCATAATCACGTTGACCAAAAAACTTAAAGCACAAGTAAAAACAGAGTGCCTTCAGTCAGAGGCTTTTTCAAATTTGCTGTAATACAGACTGCTACAGGTCTGTATTAACCGAGTTATTGAAATTCTTCAATAACTCTGAAGAATTTTGAATTAATGAGTTACAACATGTAATTTAAACATTTTTTATAGAATTGAATTGAAAGTATGAAAAAAATTAAATCTGCTCCTGTAGATATAATAAAAACTAAACTCAAACTAAACAATATTTAAACAATAAAAACTAGCAAACTAACTCTAAAAACTAAATAAAACCAACTGCATTAGTAAAAAAAAAAAAAACGTCACAACGGAATTATAATGAACTATAATAACCCTGCAGCACACTGAGACATCTGATACAGTAAAAGCTCCTCAATTAGACGTTTCAGGCTCCTTCAAAGTGTCAAGTCTGAAAAGCATTTTTGTGTTTCAGCAGTAATCACCACAAAAGTAGCAGCTAGAGGAACTACCGTTCACACTGTTATCACAAACACTGTTTATATAGCCATAAAGCCGGTCCTCAGGGGCAGAGATTTTCACTGTGTTCGTACAGACAGTCAGGCTTTTGTGTAGCCAAACCTGCGAGTCTTTGATGCAGTTGGCAAATGTCCAGCTCGGATCCAACCACTCAATCGGCTCCACAATACAGATTTAGCAAACATTTCGCAATCACAAGATGAAGCTTGCCATCTGTTTGCATTAATCAAAAGCCCTTTGTGAAGGTTCAAACTACACATCAGCCACCTCTCATTTCGCTGAGTGCTTTTGGCACCTAAAAGAGACAGATACAGTTTTCTCTAGTTTTCTTTTCTGTTATTTAAATCTATAAACTTTTACTAGTTTGGGGGGGTGATCCTGTTTTTTCACCCTATTTCATTTATAGTTGAAACTAAATGTTTTGTGTAACATATAACAGTTTTATTCTCACTATCAGACATAAAGTCACACTAAACTTTTTCTGTTTAAGACCAAAGTAAATAACCAAACTAACTTGTATTGCTCAGTGACAGAATTATGATTTTTTTTTGGATTTTTACTGTAACAAAACGCAAAAGATTAACATTACTGTGCCTTTAAGCAGTTTAAGAAACCCTGTTTGATAATAGCAAGGACTTGCAGGTTTCTTATTTAACTTGTGGGTACATTTAAAGAACAATTTTAAAGCAAACTGGTAACTTTTAAACTAGTTAAACTAGAGGTGTGCCGATCGATCGGCCACCGATCATAATCGACCGATATCCGTAAAAAAGTGTATGATCGGTGATCGCCGATCTCGGTCTCTTGTTGCCGATCTCACAAACTGATCACCTGCATCTCATTTCGCAGCCTGCCTGTGCAGCTGGTCTCCTCTTTCCTTCACTCTGCGCAAACGCGTAGCAACAAATCCTAAGCGATGTGGAACTATAACACACTGAGTGAATGGGGAAGTTTGCGTGTTGCGGCGGAAAATTACCTCGAGGTGAATCACGTCAAAATGTATCAACACGACGAATCTAATGTGGCATAAAAACAATGCCATACTTGACGGAGTTTGGCTACATCGAGGCTCACTGCAGTAAAAAAGACATACGGAGGATCAGATAGCAGGTAAAGCAGCGCACAGTTACAAACACTCACCCGGATTAGCATGACGGTCAGAAAGCTAAACAAATAACCCGCGAAATTATTTAAATCTTCGAGCTTCGATGTAAGACGCTGGTTCTGATCTTGCTGTTGAACCGCTGCTACGCTACAGGTAGTAATATTTGACAGACGGAGCGCCGCTTCTGCTCCACCGAACCTCTGCTTAAAGCTGCAGCATCTAACTTAAAAAATAAATTTTACATACGTATTAAAACTTTGCTCTCTTAACATGAAACAGATAGTCTCTGAAAAAATAATCGATCTCCTCCCTGTTCTGCATAATTACTCCGCTCAGTCAGAAACAGCCAATCAGAGCTAGCAGTAATCAGCTAGCCGCCATGCTATCAGGAAGTTTTCATTCAGTAACTCTGGATTGTTTATTGTAATGGATCCTGTTTTTGCCTTTGAATGTTAAGTTTTATACTTGGAATTTTTTGGAAATGTTGAGAGGTTTTATCTTGACTTTTTACATTATTTAGCCTCTTCAGAGCCTTCATATGTTTTTAGTCTGTTAAAGATAGTATTACCGATAGCAATACTATTTGCACAATGCCTGTTTTGTACTATTTGCACAATGCCTGTTTTGTTTTCTTGGAAAAAGTTATTAAAAACAAGTTTTATATCTAAATTAAGGTGAATTCATGGTGCCTTTTTCCACATGATGGTAGTGCTTATGATTAAAAAAATAATAATTATGTGATTGGTATCGGTGATCGGCCGTGATCGGCCCTCATGGGTGATCGGAATTGGAATCGGCAGGAAAAACCCTGATCAGCACATCTCTAATTTAAACTAAGTGGTGCTTGGTTGTTTTTCACCTTCAGTAGCTGATATTTCACTTGTCTTCATGCGCTGAGGTTTTTTTTTTTTTTTTTTTTTTTTTTTTTTTGTGATGAGTTATGATTTATTTTGGTTTCATCTCACACTCCCTTGTGTCTTCCGATAGAACATCAAGGAAAATGCACTGCGCGTGCGTGCGTGAGCCAAGGATTCATTTAATTGTACTAGATGAAAATAGAACTGTACACTTGGACATGTGGCGTTGTCATTACCGAGTTTCTTTGAAGGCGTCGTCATCTTCTCAGCTGTGGTGGACAGTCTTGCATGTTAAAGGAACACACAACCAAACACACCCATGCACTTCACAAGTAGCATAGGGTACAAAAAAAAACAGAACAAAAAAATTTATGCAACTTCTCAGAAACGGAAGAAGTAAAAACAGCAAGATTTGACAAACAATCCAATTGAATTCTCATCGCGTCAGTGGTGTTGAAATGTTTTGCAATATTCCTCAAAATCACCAAGTCAGTTTTTCTTTTCTGATCAAAAACACTAGATAATATTATGGTGAATTATTTTCTTTTTATGTGTTCAACAAAAAAATTAAACGTGCAATATCAGAATGAAACATAGAAAAGAACATTATTGTATGCCAGTAAAAGGATGTCAGGTGTTTGCCTAAATACAAGAACAGTGTGCCATTTTCGAACCTCTTTTGTCCATTTGTAAAATGTTTGAAAGCACTTTATTTAGCTTAATGAACGTGTGTTCAATGTGTATTTTTCACTAAAAAGTTTCTGGTTTGTAGCTCTACAATTTCATGAAACCAAAAACAGTAAAAAGTCTTAAGTGTCAAAAAATGTCCATTAACTTTGCAACAGAATAATGAGTGGATCACGTTTTATTTTTACTCTTATTCCATGCAGGGTCTCTTCTCGTTCTGTCTTTTTTAATCTGACTGTAGGTATTTAGGAAAGTGTGCCATGTCACGTTTGTTAGCCGTTGAGAAAAATAGGTTGTGCTAGTTTTTGTTTTTTTCCAATCCCTATTATTTATGTTTCAGGGAGATATTCATCTGAGATATTACAGCGACAAAAAATTATAGATTTTAAAGCAGAATATGCAAGAACCTGTTCATTTCTAAGGCTTAATGAGTTCTGAAAGAGTCTGCAGAAAGTGAAACTGAGACACATCATGGACCTCTACTAAGGTTGCAGATTATTAAGAGAAATACTTATTTAAGGCAATCTGAATTTTAAAAAATACATACAAAATTGTAATAATTATGTGCTGAGACATGCTTTTGAAACATTTTGAGCTTTTGAAACATTTTGAGCTTTTAACAGAAGTAGTCAGCAGGCATGTAGCGCTCATCTTTGACCCATTACAAAGGAAACGCAGGAAGTTCAATACACATCATATGTTCCACCACATTAAAGTCCCATCAGCTGTGCTCCGTTCTCCCTCTTGTGTTCCTTCATCTCCCTCTCATCTGCTCGTTTTCACTCTGCGCTTCTCCCATTTCCTGTCAGGCCATCTCTCAGCAGGACCTGGTCTACATGGCCATCCAGATCGCATGCGGAATGAGCTACCTGGCTCGCAGGGAGGTCATCCACAAAGACCTCGCTGCTCGGAACTGCGTGTAAGTGGCAACAATTGTCCTTCCTGATTCCCATCATGCTCCAGTTAAGTTATTTTTTGGGTCCGGGAATGCCTAAGCCCTCCCTTTCTTGCCCCCTGACAGCATTGACGACAACATGCAAGTGAAGATCACGGACAACGCCCTCGCTCGGGATCTATTTCCGATGGATTACCACTGCCTGGGGGACAACGAGAACCGTCCCGTCCGCTGGATGGCCCTGGAAAGCCTGCTCAACAACGACTTTTCCAGCGCCAGTGACGTGGTAAGAAATCCACCGGCAGGTACGGCGTTTCCCATCCCGAGGGTTTTAGTTTATTTACAAGAAGCGCGAGGCTGAGAGGACCCATCCAGGAAACGGGATCAATTGTGTTCTGGGCATTCTTTTAACAGATGCTCATAGTTTTAAAAAGGGGAAGGGAGGCACAGAAAAGCCCACTTTGTGTTTCTGGTGCTCTTCTCCTTCCTGTTTAAAGATGGCAAGCAGCAACACTTAGCAGATCCACAGAGACTTTCACTCCAGCCAGTTGCTCACTTCCATCCTTCAACATTCCTCTTATGGTCATGCTGCTCCATGACGCTTACAGTTTATAGAGGCCCGGCATTACCAAGCAGCTAAGCGTCTGGGGAAGTCCTTACAAGTCTCTGTGCATCACTGTTACACACATCCAGTACATACTCTGTACCTTTACACCACTGGGTTTCACACACCACATTGGAAGATGGATGTGATGAGAGAGTTACTGCCACACTGCTAAGAACTTGCTGGAAATGTTTGCAGTGGCCGTAAGCAGTGAATAAGAGCAGGCTTTATCGTGTACATCATCATTTCACTCTCGAGGGGTACAAACCATCTTGTACAACTTGACTTTTTTTTGGGTACATGGTGTAGACCAGTTCAGAAAAAGGACGTGTTCATTAGTAAGTGTACAGCAATATTTTTCGACACATTGAAAGAAAACGATTCAGTTTTTTTGCCGCCCCTGTAGGCCATATCACCCTGGGTGTTAACCATAAAGGCCATGTTAATGAAAAAAAAAAAAAAAAACAACTGCAGCCTGAAAGACAGTATTTCCTCAGTTCCAGGAGCTACTGTCTGATTAGTTTTATTGAGCTCACTCAATCAGCCTAATTAAAGCCAACCAGTTAGATCTGGGCTTCTGGTCCTGAAAAGAATCACTAAATCAAATATAACCCACAATCACTAATGAAGTGAGTGCAAGTTTGTTTTGATGAACATTTTTTACTTTTAGTCTCTGAAAAGCTCAGCACGAGAAGCAACAGTAGCCTGATCACTCTGTGTCCCTTCTCACAACAGCCGCCCTGCAGTTTAAACTTTCTGTCCCTCAACAAAAACTCGCTGTGGTGATTTATATTCCAAGGACATTTTTGACATAATTTCCTCACATTGTTCATGCCCTCTTATTTCAAAACACAAGAGGGCACCGCCGGTTTTCCGCGTCCATTAAACAAATGGCGATGATGTTTATCCTGTAAAGTGAAAACATATGGAGGCCGACAACTTGTGTTGACTGGAGCTGAGCGGTTATGTAATCATGCTCTGTGTGTTCGCAGTGGGCCTTCGGAGTGACGCTGTGGGAGCTCATGACGTTGGGCCAGACCCCCTACGTCGACATCGACCCTTTCGAGATGTCGGCCTACCTAAAGGACGGCTACAGAATAGCACAGCCCATCAACTGTCCAGACGAACTGTGAGTTGATAAATTGATCGATCGATTCGTTAACTGAGGTTTTATAGGGAAACTCTGCACCTTAGAAAATCAACAAAATAATGAATTGATGGGAGGACAATGAGGGGCTTTGGGACAGTCCAGAACTAAATCTCCAAGTGTGTGGATAATCTGATTGGTTTGGAGAACTTTTCCAAACAACGCTGACAAGTCAATTTCTAGAAAGCCAATGGAACTGAATGTTGAATCAAAAGCAAGTTCAACAAAAAAGATTTTTGTTTAATGGACTTTATTTCCCTTTGCTCTGTCCTCCTGACAATCTGTTTGTTTTTTACTCAAACTTTATCTGAGCAGGATTTACGTCATGTGAAAGGTGAAAATGGCTCTGAATCAATTTTAAATCTAGGGAGCATCTAGACAAACACAGGGAGTGTACTTGGTTGTTTGAAAGTCTATTTTGACAGTTCACCTAGAAAATCTTTTATGTTTCATACATTAACCAAAATGCAAAGTATGTTTAAAGTACCCTCTCCAGCATGACTCAAATAAAATGAAGCTCTTAATATTAATATTCTTAAATATTTTCGAATAGAAAATCTGAGGCAGGAATGTAAATAAACTAAACTAAAAGCACCTCCATTTGCTTTAAAAGCACTGTTTATGTAACTATCTGTTATTTAGGACTTTTTCTGGTATAAAACTGGTTCATTCAGATATTCACAACATTTAATTCAGTTCAGAAATTCTTTATTTATCAAAAAGGAAAATTAAATGTTGTAACTCAAATGATCTTCAGCTGTTGTGGATGGTGATGCTTGGGGCAGGAAGTATCTCTCTAGCAGTCAGTGTTGCAACTAATCTGTCGAAGCCTCTGACTAAAGAGTGGCTGCTTGACAGCTTCATGACTTTTATGACATTCTAACAACTCAATATAATATTCCACAGTAATGTGTCCCAGATGACATCATCAGTTGTTAGCTAGCTCTGCTAATACACCGAACTCGCTTGTGCTGCTGCTTTTAAATCTGGTCATATTGTTTGCTCAAAATGACCATCTGAATGAACAGAGGTCATGAAAATAATCAATTAACCCCCAACCACACACATCTTTTTAGTTTTTCACACTTTATTCTTCCTTTATTTAATATTTTTAAGTCATATTTCATTTATATAGCATTTTTAACAGCTTAAGTCAACATAGTTATTATATTGTGTTATAAAATGGCACTATGTGCCTGGAAAACACATAATACTGCCCCTTTCAACCCTCCGTCTCTGTCCAGTTGAGCTTATGTGTGATGTTCTGGACAAACGGCTCTGATTCATGCTGGTCCCAGTTTAAATCTCAAAGGATTGACAGCATGGTGCCAGATTCCCCAGGAAACGTTCAGAGGTTTGCTGCGTGCCGTATCTCAACAGGCCTGGGCCAACTCAGGCGCATTATTACGCAGATCCTCACGATACACCGGCTCCTCGGTGATGACCTGTCTAATTGTCACATCAGCAACGTCAATAAGCCAAACATGTCTTGGGCAATAAATAGTTCCACGAACTGTTGTCAGATGTATCATACTTTGTGAAAGATGCCAGCCAGTCACAAAAACAAATTTCAGTCAAAGACAACGTGAAGCTACCGATGGGTTCCTTCAGGACGAGGAACCGCCATAAACTCATAACCGTCAGTTAGCTGACACCTGCAGCGAAGCGTGTGTGTGTTCAGCTGCAGCCGGGCTTGTTCTTACAAGCTTTCGACAAAAGAAGCGTGCTGCTGATCAAACGCTGTTTATGTCACAGCGGGGCCGAATTAAACTGAGGCGCTCAGCCGCTGCCAGCGCAGGGCGATGCGAACCTTATCAACATCCTGCAACTGTCGAGCACAGGGAGCAGCCGGTGCCCACCGCTGCATTGTTATTTATGGGCTGTTTCCTCAATACTGAGACTGCGGCGAGGTCACCGGCTTCACACTCATGGATGAGAACGAGAGTTTTTCTCAGCTGAAAATCAGCTGAAAAATTTCCTGGTGCCTAGTCGCTAGCCACCAGGAAAGACAAGCTTGATGATTGGCCAGAACAAGGAAGCGCTCAAACTCAGTGCCTTGATGAGCGTTCACACCCCTGCAGCCTGTTCACAGGCGTCACGTCACAACCACAAACCTCAATGGATGTGATTTGGATTTTACTGGATAGACAAACACAAAGTCATGCACAACTGTGAGCTGGAAGGAAAATATATATGTTTGGACATATTTTTTATTTTTTAAACTCTAACCAAAGTGTGGCCTACATTTGTGTTTTGCCCTCTTTGCTTCAAATGAAATCCAATGGAACAAACTCTTAAAATTCTGCTAGTTGGACCCTTCAAATTTTTTTTCATAATTCCACAATTTTTTGTGCACATACATGTGTGAAATTTTCCACAAAAATGGTGAAAAACATTGGATTAAAGTTATGCAAACTCCAACCTGCAGTGTTCATTAGTTCTATTACACTGCTTCCTCAGATTTACTTGATGTCAAGTTATGGTCCGTGTTCGATACACTAGTGACAAAAATGGAGTTACTTAGGTCTTTTAAAGAATAAAAATGGCAAAATTTCTTGCAAATATTTCTAAAGTAGAAAAATGTTTAATAAAGTATCTTAAAGATTAAAATTGTTTTTTTGTTTTTTTTTTAATTGCTGCTAATCTAGCAAAGCTCTAAGAAGCACATGGTAACACGAGGGCAAACTGCAAACACGTGGAAGCAGGTCCCAGCAGTGGCGTCCTCAAGAGGTGGGCAGGGAGGGGCCATGGATGGAGATAAATACAGAGAAACTCTGAGGGGAAAACTGTCGGAAGCTGCAAAAACCTGAAACCGAGGCGCAGGTTTATCTTCCAGCAGATATATTTTAAACATACAGTCAAAGAATGGTCCAGACTTAAATCCAAATGAAAATCTGCAAAGCAAAAATGGGCAACAATGCCAGTCTTTAAATGTGCCTGGCAGACAGACGAACACCCAGAAAGTCTTGGACCTGCAGCTTGTTTAGGCAAAAATGTTAGTGTTAATTGTTACAGTGACGGTTCAGAATAAAGTTGGTTTGTGAGTTTAATTGTTTATTTCATGGAAACACTGCAATAGTAAAATTGTTTTTTCATCAAAGTTTTGCGCATGTTTACAATGTAAATGCAGCTTTTGTCGTAGGATAACTCCCACACTTTGGTTTGACCCAGCAGAAATCCGTCCAGTGTCACGACTTCCACTTTTTGTAACTTTATTTTCTAGATTATTAGCGCTCATAATCAACATTTCTTAGATGCCGTTTCTTCCAAAACAATGGCTGCCAACCTGTACTCACAGGAAGCGTTCTCCTTAGCGATGTTTTGTGTATGCGTTTGCCTGAACTGTGTGTTTTTTGTTTTTTTTGCTTTTGTCCCTCCTCTCTCTCATTTGGCAGGTTTGCCGTCATGGCTTGTTGCTGGGCTCTGGATCCAGAGGAGAGGCCAAAGTTTCAGCAGCTCGTTCAGTGCCTCACAGAGTTTCACGCCGCGCTGGGTGCCTACGTGTAAAAACGGGCATGTTCGTGTAAACGAAAGCTGGAAAGAGAAGAAAAAAAAAACTCTAAAGGACTCATGAAAAATGTGCCTTATCAGAGACTCTTTTACTTTGTACAGTTTTTTTTATCTGTTTAATTACCTTTTTACAACATAGAGGACTAAAAAAAAAAGGAAATAAGATCCATGCGGTTGCTTTCAAAGCATCTCCTTCTTCCCCCCCCAGAGGACTGGAACAATGGAAGCATGTCCTCCTCCTGTGTGACTCATCAACATTTACTGGCGACGGGGCAACTTTTTACAGGACAGTGATGAATTGTAACGCAGCAAAGCCATGAAAATTGTGAATTTGTTCTGAATAGTAGACTTTAAATGCCCAGTCGGTACAGCTGGTGTTGACCCAGACGTTTGGATTCGCTCTGGCTCGGTACGAGAGGCAACCTGGAAACGGCACACACACTTATTGTGTGTGTTGTGATATTTGTGAGAGCTCTTCAAATGGTACAGCGCTTCCTCTGGATGAACTGCCGCGTAACCGTGCCAACGCTCTGATTTTTATGGCTGCTCTGTGGACGGAACCGCAGCAAAGCTCCACACAGAATTTGACTCGGTTTGGATTGGATCCCCCTCTCCTTCCTTTATTTGTACATTTGATTTCTGTTTTTTTTCTGTGTAAGCTTGATTGTTCTGTGTCAGAACCAGCCCCAGCCAGAATTTTCTGAGTGATTTGTCGAAACATTTGTGTTATCAATCACTGTGAAAAAACACACGACTGCCAACCAGCGTGCTCTCGTTGTATCCTTCCACCTTTTAGCATCTTCGTGATGTGTTTTTATGGTCACTGCATGTCGAGATAAGGTTGTAAACTGCTTCCCAAATTCATATCCACAAATAAAATGGGATCTTTTAAAAACAGTGTGATTCAGTTTGTTCCTCTTTTTATTTTTCCAAACACATCCTTCATACTCCTTCGCAAAAGGCTAATTTATTTTACATTGGCTGTTCTACTCCTAATTGCACCGACTGAACAAATTAAAGTTGTTTTTACATATTTGACCAAGATTGTGAAGCTGTTGGTGTATTTCAGTGTGCTGCACTGGTGCAGAGTTGTCAACTAAATTTGTCATTCAGGGCTTTTATGTCTGTGTTTAAAGAAGAAAGTTTTAAATAAATTCAGCTGTTTTGCTGTATCAGATCAGTATCGGCCGATACTAAACCTCAGATATGTGTATCGGAGGTACTGATATCTCCGACCCCAAAATTGGGGATCGGTGCATCCCTAATTTTGGTCTCATCTGTTCACAAGCATACGGTTCAAATCAAATCGCTAACAGAGTTCAGTCATGTTTACGTGAATATGTAAAAACGGAAAAATAAATTTTCTGCCGGTTGGCATTTAAATCTGAAACCAGATGTTCGTACACACTCTGAAGAATTGCACTGAAGTTTTACGTCAACATTGCAGACATTATTTTTGTTTTGCTATATGGCAGAATAATGAGATTTATTAGAAGTTTTTTCCATTTCCTTACTATTTGGAAACCGTACTATTTCCTTACTCGGTTGAGAGTAAACGAGGCGGTCAAAGCTAGCTTCTCTCTCTGAAGTTAAGTTGGACCAAACCTCTCTGGTTTTAGTTGTTAGAATCACCAGAATTTCTATTTGCTAAACATCACAACTAATGAGAGAGAACATATCACATTTATTTATTAATACCTTCAGAATCAGAACTTGCCTTTTAAACTTTATGACTTGGCTCGAATGCTTTGTATTTCTCTCCTCAAGTTTCTCCCAACAGCTGACAGGAGTTCTGGTCCATTCTCCCTGACAGAACCGGTGGAACTGGGTCAGGTTTGTAGGCCACCTTGCTCACACACACACACATGCACACACATCTTCAGATCTGCCTACAAAATCTCTCTCTAAATAAGATCATGAGTTTGCGATGGCCACACCAAAACACTAACTTTGTCGTTAAGCTACTTTGTAACGGCTGCATGCTCAGGGTCTCTGTCCATTTGAAGAAACATTTGTGCTTCCTGTCTGATGTCTGTAGATGCTGCTTCAATATT
This sequence comes from Poecilia mexicana, assembly GCF_051168715.1. Taxonomy (NCBI): domain Eukaryota; kingdom Metazoa; phylum Chordata; class Actinopteri; order Cyprinodontiformes; family Poeciliidae; genus Poecilia; species Poecilia mexicana. The sequence goes on from NW_028263373.1 coordinate 26,953,614, forward strand.
TCCACATGAAGTTCCTTCCTTGTGATGTCATCTATTTCATGAAGTGCACCAGTTCCTCCTGCAGTAACACGGCCCCGCAACATTATGCTGCCACCCCCGTATTTCAGTCGGGACGGCGTTTTTGAATTTGCATGCTTCTTCCCTTTTTCCCCCCAAAATGTAATCACGGTCATATTAGCCAAGCAATTAGAAATTGTCTTGAACAAACAGGACTTGTCTTCAAAAATTGAGCTCTTTATCCATGTGTGTATGCTCAGACTATAATCTGGCTTATTATTGTTATTGGTTCTCGAATAATCAATAACAGATGAACGTAGCGCCTTCAAAAGTCTAGAGAACTGCTGACCTATGGAGGTCAGCAGTTCTCTTGCTGATATTTCTTTAGATTTCCCCATGATTTCACAAACGGAAGTAGTGTGTCTAAGGTGTTCCTCCTTTAAACTTAAATTTTGTGTTAACCTATCAGTGAAAAAAAAACACCTATCAGAAGCTTCCAAAGTTTTGACATCATCATACGGGCTTTCCCAAATTGTCTAAAGACAGAGTAATCTGACTGGATGCAAACTTCAGAATATGAAGAAAGTAAAAATAAAGACAACGTAATCTTTCATTTTTGTGGCATTTATCTAATAGAAATACTTTAGACTGAGTCCAAGGATGACATTGTCTGATTTAATCTGATTTTAATGGCAGATATTCTGTTTGTTTTGACACATCTGCCTTATTAAAATGATCTCTTGTTTTTCCAATCTTAGAATAATAGAGAAAATTTTGCCATAATTTCACATCATATAGGAAACATGAAACCGTTGATTTCAAATAAAACGTGAAAAGAAAGAAAAGTATAAGCTAATAAAATTGTATTTTTCCAGTGGTTGCTATGGGAATCAGTAGGTTTTGCACCACTGATTTTGCACAAAGCATCTGTTTATTAACGTCAGATTCTTTCTCTGCACTCATTTAAAGGACAGACTTTTGAGCTGCTTCGTGTTCAATTAGAACAAAATAACTTTAAAACTGCTCAGTTTGTGGAAGAGAATTGAATGCGGTCATCAAATTGAAAAGCAGCCCTGACATCCAGCTGAGTGTTGGTGTTGTCATATTCAAGTTTCGGTTTTGTCAGCTTTTTTTTTTTTTTTTTGCTTTTTTTTTGTTGCTTTTTTTCTTCTTACAGTTTCCCCAACAACACCAGCAGTCATGATAAGCCAAGAAAAAAAAAACCACAACCTGCATTGGGTAACTGGAAGTTGTCTGCACCAGACGGCTGTGTCGTCACACCGCTGGAGACTTTGCACAGCTTTGGTTTCGAGAAATGTTTAAAGGTTTGAGGTTTTTCTCACTAAGTCTCCTTTCTCACTAAATCTCTCTTCTGACTAAGTCCATCCAGGGATGTCTTTTCATGTTTATTGACAGAGAAATGTTTGAACATTCTGCATTTCCAGACTCAATTTGCCTTAAAAAAATAAACGTTGTTGGGTCTAAATCCATTTTAAGCTTTACTTACTTTATTCACCATCGTGGATATAAAGTCTTTATTGTATCAGATGCTGATGAATCACAGACCAACGCATCAAATTTAACCCTACAAGACAATTATCTTCTTTATAATGGAAAGTGTCTTCGCTTAAATAAATGGATAAGAATACAGTTAGTAACTATAACCACAAAATTTCACCAGCGTGAAATTTGTTTTCTTTTTTTCTTATGTATATATTTGAGCAAAAATTTGAACGTCAGAATTATTTAATATTTTTGAAGGTCAGCTTTGTTTAAGGACATTACATAATCCATTTTATTAATGGTTTTGGTTGTGTGTGGTTTTATTTTCCCTTTTTTTCGGTTTTGGTAGTTGTTTTTTTTTTGTGTGTTTTTGAGATATTTAAATTGTCGTCCATTTTTTGTGTTAAGTGTTCTGTACAAAATTATGCTTCATTTGTCTTTGAGAGCAAACTTGCATTATTATGCCGTTATCAATATATTACTTTAAAACAGTCTCCAAACAACAATATTATCGTTTATCACAGTAATTTCGAGAACAATTTATCGTCCAGATTAATTTATCGTGACAAGTGTCAGCATTTTTTTCACAAGTGAATCATTGAATTACTATTTAGTTGTTTAATATGTTTTTCTGATTAATAAGGCCCATCTGTTTAATATCTGTTTTTCACAGAACGGATGTCGGCAAGATTGGACTCCAGACTGAAAGTCGGAGCTGGATCTGTTCAGATCACCTGTCAGTGTGTGAATGACTGTAATATAAAGTGCTTTACAGCCACATTACTTTTACCAAGAAGACACCTAAATCGTACCAAAAGCAGAGACTAGTTTGGTTAGTGATGTTGATGTATATGATGAGAAAATGTTGTTAATTATCCTAGTCCTTATTCTATCACTGTTTTGATTCAGGGAAATAAGTGTTAAATCTGAAATATTTATTATATTTGTGTTTTTCATAAATTGGGTGCACAGCTGCTAGCAAGATGTTCCAGGGGTTCATCTGTCCAAAAACATGCTTGTTGGTTTATTTGCGCTCTCTAAATTCCCCTTCAGTTTCAGTGTGCGCGTGTGTGTGCTCATCATAGGACAACACTGTGTGTCTCAGTGTTGTCCTATGATGAACCAGAGACCTGTCCTGGTTGGACTTCGTCCGGTGATGTCCAATCACCAGCTTCCCTGCAACAATAAGTGGATATCGACATATAGATACATTTTTACATATAATAATTTGATGGTTCCAGAAGGTAGGGCACAAAACATAAATTACAACTTAAGATGTGTGCGCTTTACTTACCACACAAAGAATTTTTTTTTGTGTGTGTTTCTGGAAAATCTGAAACCAGACCAAACATGACTCTGTGATTTCTTTTGTGTTCAGGACTCCTTACCTGCACTCCTGCAAGATGTTTTGGAACAGTTGATTGAAAAGATGAAATCAGAAAATCTCAGTGTTTTGAAACACAATGAATGTTGTTGCTGGAAGGGACTGACAGAGGCATTTTCATTGGCCCAAGGTAAAAATCTGTTAACTCTTGGTTTTAAGAAGCTTTGAGGAAAGGTTACAAAGTCACGTGTCATTTACCATAGCCACCACAGCTTCAAAATCATGTTGTGACATTGGCCTCGTGTCATTGCTTGCACATTTAGCATAACCTATTTCCATAAAGCCTTTTTGTACCCCTATATGTATACAGTTAAGCCCTAAATCATTCATACCCCTGACAGATTTGTTTAAAGTTATCTTTTAATTTTGCCATGTTCTTTCTTCTAATTGGAGTCCTGCCTTAAATCCGACAGAGAATCTGTGAGACAATCTATTAGCTTCCAACTTCAAAGACCAGGAGCGCCAGATCAAAGAGAATCATTAAAATACACGTGGAAACATCCAATAAGCTGGTTAGACATTTATGAGGGTTTGATTGATGTTTTACCCTTTTTAAAAATAAATATAATTTTTTTTCAATGCTCCTTTTACATTGCTTTACTATTTTTAGAAAGTGCGTGTCTTAATATCACTTCACAGGTAGGTGAATTTGCAACTATTGTACTACAGGACTACAGGAGGCGCTGTTGTAAGGTGTGATCATAGTCTATAAAATCATTGAAAAGTTAATTTATTTCAGTAAGTAGGTCGGCTAGGATGCATTTATACATGTATTGTTTTTGCCAGTCACAGATCTAATCTCTGCTACACCTTTACAAAAACTTAAGGCTCTGACTAAAAAGTTTTAATAAGTAATTCCACTTAATAAAATTCCTCATAAGTATTGATTTATTGCAGTGGAACTGTTTGCAGTGGGGGTGGGGGGGTTCATGTTAAAACCTATATGTAGGAATCGAATATTTAGGAAGTATAACTTAAACTTAATATTCAGATTTTATTTTGTGGTTTTAAAGGCTCTGCGTTGAAGATGGTACGAAATAAAGGCATACTTTATTATTATTTTTTTTACTGTCAGCTGCTGCGCCTCCTTTGCTCTCGGCTCCCATACTGAGCTGTCAGCTAATGCTCAACCACTCCCTCCAGTTTCAAACTCTTCTTATTAAAGTAAGAGTTAGAGAGCTAAATATAATTGAAATATTGGCTACCTTCGACAGAAAAGGAGCTAAGTCTATGAAAGCAATGTAGCAGTTTAGCTAGCTTAGATTTCCAAGGTGGCAGGTGGCAGTTTATCATGATTCAGCCAAAGTCATGAAATAACAAACTGTTTATTATCAGTGTGTTTCTTCCTATTGAGCAGTGAAAGTAAATAAAATGTGTAACATGTCTTATGCTTTAAGTATTTACTTACTGGAGGGTTTTTTGTTGGTGTTGCAGAGCCACAGCTAAAAGCTAGCTCCTCACTTCAGCGGCTCTAAACGGAGCCTGTACCGTTCAGCAGCGCTGCTGTTGCTCTGCATACACTTTGGACTGAACAATTGTTCTAATAATAGTGGGGGGGACCTAAAAATTAATTCTTAGTTTTTTCTTAGATGAATGGCAGATTTACTTCGTTCTTTGTGTCTATTGCCTTTTTTTATATTAATATCGTTTAAATACAAGGGTTTCTTTCATGATTTCTTTGGGGAGGTGAGGGGGGGACGATTCTAGACTTTTCTAAGATTGGGGGGAGGGGGGGTCTTGACCCCCCGAGCCCCCCGGGAATTGCGCCTATGTTCGTAAGTGTTTATGAGCTTCTCTTTGAATTGTTTGTTCTCATTAGCTCCAGACCGAAACAGCCAAGGGAGCCGCATACCGCAATTAATGAAGCATTAAGCTCGTTTTAGCTGCCTGGGAGAGGGGGACCAAAGCAGGGTTCACTCAGAGGACTAAACCTCGCTTTAAATTAAAAAGCGCTCGTGGTTTTCACTGTTTTCGTTCAAATAACAACCGTTATTCACCCGGTGAATAACGGTGATTGTTTGATAAAAACACCTTCAGGCACCTCAAGTTTACCCAGGTGAGTGCGCGTGACTAAGCTAAGGGAGACGGTCTGTTCCTGATCATCACTCTGTTGGGGTGGGAAAAAAAAAAAATTGGTGTGGAGCTTCGGCGTGAGTCCAGTTACATCACCAGCAGCCTTTAAAAAGCCTCCCAGCTCACCGGTGGAGGTAGAAGTCAGCCAGCAGCGAGGGACACGCATCTCTGCTTCCTACTCTGACGTCGCGGGGACACAATGGAGATAAATTACCCCACAAACACCAGAAAACCCAACAGGACGGCATGGTGCAATATAAAGGTAAGAGTCGATGCTGCCGTTAAAAAGTCGTGTTTTAACCCGCCTTACTCTCACGCTCGTTGTTTATATAATTGTTGAACATTTTTATTTCGTTTGAGAATTGCTCAACTCAATAGAGTCAAAGTCTAACTAGGCATGTCGGCTCACATTTCCCTTCATAAACCTTCTTGGACCGACCTGAGAGTCTCTCTGACACTCGGTAACAAGTGTCAGAGAGACACTTTGTGGAGATAATTTCCTCCACAATGATCTGATATAAAGTTACTTAAATCCAGTTTATCTTCTGAATTTTTCTGTCATAAAGACTTGGGTTTTAAAATAAATGTTACTTTTTAAAAAACTACATTTACTCCACTGGGATTAAAAAAAAAAAATGAGCGAGCGAAATCATAATTCTGACTTCCATATCTCGAAAATATGACTGTTATCTCATATTTATGATATATTATGATAGTAAATTACATTTGTGCTCAAAGTAATTAGGGTCCAGTATCTTGAAACAGATTAATATTTCTTCCCCGATGGCCTGGCAACCACCTCGCCCAGTGAACTCTAAAAGTAAAGGTAAAAAGATAAAGGTAATTTTATTTATATAGCACATTTTCAGCAACAAGGAAATACCAAGTGCTTTACAAGAATTAAAATAAAATACAAACAAAATAACAAACCAAAGGGAAGAGCAAAAGATGAAAAGCTAATAATGTTGATCCAAGGTAAATAAACTAGATACTCCTATTCAGGGTTGGTAGATAAGTATAAGTAAGTATCCTCTGGTCTAATTCCTTTTCTGGTTTGGAAAAATAGGAGTCTAAAAAGTAGTTGCTAAGGTAGTTTTAATGGATTTCAAGTTCTAATCCTTCTTCTGGGTTGCTAAATAAGTATAAGTAAGTAATTATCCTCTGGACTTCTGGGATGCTAGATAAGCATAAGTAAGTAATCTCTGGACTTTCTAAGTGTGCTCTAAATTTACTCCACAGTTTCTAAGTAATAATAAAAACTAAATGTTCCTGTTCTGGAAGAATTTTTCTGGATTCTAAGTTCGTTCTAATTCTTTTTCTGGGTTGTAATAATAGGAGTCTCTCTGCATCTAAATAGTGAGTACTCTACAGTTTCTAAAAAATAAGCTAAAGAGTGACTAATAAACTAGAGTCGCTGGACTCCAAGTTTGTTCTAATTCCTTTTCTGGGTTAAAAGTGAGTACTCCACAGTTTCTAACAAAATAAAATAAAAAAGAGGAAAGGACACATTAGGGCAAATGGCAACATTCAGACAAAACAAAGGGCAAACAAAGACATGAATGAAGGCAGTGACATCACAGGGTCGTGAAACTACGTTGCTCAGCCTCCCGGCAGAAGTCCGATAAGATGTTGTTATCAAGGCATGGCCTTGGGAGCGCTCAGCTACACAGCTGCATGGATAACAGGAGGGGGTGAGGTGGGAAGGAGCGCTATGTGTACATATCTTCAAGGAGATTGGAAATATGCAGCCCTTTCTAGGCAACACGGGGAAAGCCAATTCAGATACAGAATGTCTTAGGTCGGGTAGATTATAAATTTCAGTCTCCCCTAAAGTCTCTCCGATACATCTCAGTTCTCAGTTATCCAAATTAGTTTAGTCGTTCCACTGAACTGAAACTAGCAACTTCTCCAAGATCGATTCCATCCCGCTAGTGAGTTTTTGAGTCCTCAGCTGGGCTGCGAGTCTCAGCAAGACTCGCATCCAACTTGTGTCTCTGTCCACACCAACAGTCTGAGTGTTCGCTAGTTCGGCCAAGTCCGTCACAAATTTGTCGATAAGCCAGGAATCCACAAGCGCCAAACAACAGAAATCCTGTTATGAATAAATCCAGGGTGAATCCTGCCGGGTGTGTCCCCACAGGACAAGAGGGCTCTCCTGTGCCCGGTCTTCTCGTCGAGAAAATTTGATCAATTGCATTGAGAGATCGGTTGACCAGATCCATTGTTCAAGCAATAGCAGTGCAGAGTTTGATATGTGAGGTTCATTGTGTGAAAAACTGGTGTCAAAAAAAGTTTATTGGTGAGTGGGGAACATAAAAACAAGTGCCGTAAATGATTGGTTGCTTAAGTAAACGTAGCTTTAAAAGAAAGTCAAAACCAGAAATATGAAATATAATGGAAAACTACCATCCCAGTGGAACAAAAAATACAGCCAACGATCAGCTCCAGGGTGAAGGGGTGTACTGATACGATACCAATTTCCTATCTTTGAGTAATCCCCAATGTCAATATTGACCTGATATATCAGCACAAATCATACGTACTTTCATGACTTATTCTGAAGAGTGGAATGTTAGAAAAGGCTTGATCATGTAATATTACAACAGTCAGCAATAATCTGCATGAGAACAACTCACCATTTACCAGGCGGACTAAATGCCAACTCTTAGATGCAGACCGATATAGACTCGGGAATCAGTATCATGCACATTCTCCATGAATGTGGAGATGTTTACTTATGCTAGTTATCGCACATCAGAATGACTGTATCAAAATGCTTGAAAACATCATGTTGCTATCTCTCAAACAGGAAATTCCCTTTTATGGGTGTTTCAACAAGACCATGGCCTGAAGCTCAACAGTTAGTGAGCAGGTTCTTCTTTCCAGACCAAAAAAAAGCCCAAAGTCACTAAAGAATTAGTGATCTTGATAATTGTGGATACAGCTCATAATTATGATTTTTTTATACCTAGTAATTAATAGTCGTGGTCGTTAAAAAAAAAAGAGGTTCTAAATACGAGACAAGATTTTTCTTTATGTCTGTCAAAGTGGCAGAAATGGGCCTCCATAAGATCCAGCTATACATAACCAGGATAAGTAGTTTTTGTGTCTGTGGAATTTCAGTCGTCTTCTAATGGCTTTAACCAAAGGGAAGTGTTGACAGCTTTGTCTTATCTTCTTCCAATAAGAACTGAATCTCCCCAGTCAAGACAAAGATGTTTCTGTGTTCAACAGGGGCATCCGCATCCATTTTTTGGGGAACTTTAGGCGCCTCCGTTTGTTTTACTACAGCCTTTGAGAACTAACCGGAGGGAGAAATGTATCTACATCCACTACGTGGCAAAAGGAGATTTCTTTTTTTTTTTTTGAGTCATTGTATTGCAACAATGGATGAGAAACTCTGCGTTCCAGGACTCTGGGTAATGAGGCAAAGATTTGTTTTGCACTTGTTACTTTCAAAACATGATAAAGAAGTGACTCGTCTCCAAGCAACACCTTTGACTTGGGGCTATTTCAGACAGTAGAAACGCTTCTATCGCCAAAAGAAGAAGAGACCATTTAAAACTGAAATCTGACTACATCCGACAGTTTTTTATGTTTGGTTATCCCTTCTGCCGTATCAGGTTCTGTGCTTGAAGGAACCTTCCTCTGTTGAAGCAGTGATGTATACACGTGGGTGGATGGGAAGTCAGTGAAACAGCGAGGGTCAGCATAGGGTCATGATCTTGTCAGTCACATTGGGTGTTCCTTATGAACTTTTGCTTTTATGTAGTCAGCATGAATCCCCTTCCAAGCCCCTTCCAAGGTATATTTAGATAATGGGAGTAGTTCAAAGCAAACCGACTAAACAGCAGGCGATTTGTCAATCTGTTCTCATTTAAGTGATGAGATGGCACAAGCCGCATGAAAGACAGAACTCCTACTGCAGCAAACAAGACGTTGGTAGTTTTCCTCCGCTTGAATGCAAATACTGTACAACTGGACAGCAAAGGTGACACAAATTACTCGTATCCATTCATCTTTCTCTTGGCGCATGTTCAAGCAGAACTGTAAAAGCCTTTACTTTCTATTTGCTCAGGTTCATGAGAGCATCTGGTTTGTTTATGTACTCTTCTCTGCTTTGAACTATTTCTGCTGGCTACACCTTGTCCGCACTCAAGTCGGAGCCTTTAACCCCTGAAGCTGGAGGCTATTCTTTAAAAATTTCCATCTGGACAACTCCTCTCCTGCTCTTGAGCAACATATGCCATCTTGTAATCTTGTAAGCCTTCTTGCGTGTGTCCCCCCCCCCTTCTGGCAAACTCGACATTCAAGAGGAAAATTCAGTCAGATGTGAAGCAATTGTTCTGAAGCGTAGAAACTTTTGCGTTCATGTAAATCATAGCATTATTGGTGACCTCATCAGCACATATCTCACACTTGGCAACCTGTAAAAAGTGTTTCCAAAGAAATCAATGCACTTGTGTAAATGTAAATAAGAGCAGAATGCAGTGGTTCATTGTACGAACTGTTAACACTGTGGAAATGCAACAGTTTAACCGAGACGTTTTGTGTTGATGTCCCGCTCAACTTCAATTCCTTGTTTACATTTTGTCAAACTGCAAGTACAGGCTTCAGTCTATTTCCACAGCTCATATAGGAGAATCTGATGGCAGAAAAACCAACCACAAATCTTTAATGGAAGAGTGATGAGAAATTGAAAGAACGGCGTTAGAAGTCCTGTTGGTAGTACACAGCACACACAGCAAACCTGAAGGGACTCTGCTTGCATGAGATCAGAATTACATTTTTGCACAATTTAATTGCAAAACACCAATTGATGTTTTCTGGCCAATCTCCGATCTTTAAAAAGTCTGACCTGCTAATTCCAATTTTGGTCGATGTTAATCTTTTTTTGTCTGAGAACTCGACAAGTGTACCAACAAAGTTGCCAAATTGGTAACAGTGGGGTGACCGATGTTAACTGCACATATGTGGAAGCGAGAACAAAACCAATAAAATACCTTCAGGCCTTTGTAGAGGTAGCTAAGGTTAGTGAATAAAGTCAGCTTCACATATATCCATTGACCGATTGACAATCTTTCAACATTAAGAAAATCAGAGACGATAAATTGGTTCCGGGGCAGCAGATTTACAGGTGCTCCCCTGCAAAACATTACGCATTGGGAGAAGTTAAAGCCCTCTGCTGTGAAACATGGTGGTGGAGGTATCATGCCTCAGACTGGTTTTCTTCAGAGTTACTACAACAAACCTGACTGAGCTTGAGTTAATTATCAAAGAAGGGTTAAATCTTTCAGTCTCTACATGTGTATTGGCAGCTGTGGTGAAAGGAGATTCCACAAAGTTTCCACTCATAGTGGTAAATTCAAATTAAGACTCATTGATCAGATTTTAATGTATAAAAATAAAAAACAAAGATAATGTAAAACCCCAATAAAATGGGTTAAAATCATAGGACATGACTTGACAACGTGCAAATGACTAACATGGCTTTAAACGACTAAATAAGCAGACAGTTCAACACTTGATGAAATTTTCTGAGATTCTGAAGAAACACGTTTCTTAAACATGTAGAAGACGCAGAAGTGCAGCAGAATTTTCAGGAACATCCTTTAGGATGAGTTGCGGTGAAGGACACCACACGGGTTTGCAAGTGTATCATTTGGGTTGCTTTCTTATTACCATATTTATTTATTTACCATTTCTTATTGGCTCAGTCAGACACAGTGTGATGATATGAGGGCTGATGTGGTTCAATCAAAGACACCAGTTTCCACCCAGATGCACCTTCAATGTGCCATCAGATGTAATCTCAAAAGAGATTTTTTCAAAAGACATTTTTTGAAATCTCTTTTGAGATTTCATCTGTCTCAAATTTTGTGATGACTATCGCTGACTCAACATGTTACATTCCCCAGTTCAAAACAGGAGCTTCCGATACGAAGCCGAGCTACGTTGCTAACTTAGCTTGTAACTGTTGCCTTTGAATCTGAGACACTGCTGCTTTGTTGTGTTCAGGAGGCGTTTGTGTGGCCAACCCATTTGCTCACAATAGAAGAGAGGCAATCCTCACCTCACATGCTGCTTTGTCTTTGTTGCAGTTTTTAAAGAAGTAGCTCAGGGTTTTTGTTACGAGAAAAAAAACAACAACAATAAATATAAATCTGTGACATCAGCTCGCTCTCTTAAATCAAAGTGATAGAAAACGTCTTGTGAACTTCCTGCGATTCTTCCCTTCTCAGCAGGTTGAAGTCAAGGACAATGTCATCCTGACATTGAGTTCAAAAGGACAACTGTGGACAAAATGCATTGAGTATGCTGCATTTATACAAGTACATCTCAACAAATACGAACATTAGTAAAAAGTTCAATTATTTCTGATCTGCAGTTTTAAACGAAAGGTTCAGTTGGGCTGAAATGATTTATCGCCATTAATTGATTATTGAAATAATTCTCAATTAATTGTTAACTGGAGTAGCTGGACTGAAAAAAAATAATTTGGTGAAAAAAAATTAGTTAAGCCAAAACTCTGCAAAAAATAGATACATTTTGTAATTAAGATTAAACTATCGTTGTCTGTAAATATGTTTTTACCAAACTCCTCGGATGGTAGAGTTTTAGCTCCACCCGGTTCAGATTTACTGTGATGCTGTTGCTATTCCAGGCAATAAAATGTTTATTTTCTGATTTATGAAAGGAATTTAATTATTTGTACATTTTTATATGTTTCTAATATTATATCCAAAAGGCTTAAGCAGTTTTTAAAAAAATCAGCAAATCTGTGGCATTTTTTATTTGATTAATCAATTACTAAAATAATCGTGAATTGACGCAGCCCTATTAAATAGATTAATCACAGACAGAATGAATAAGACAATTTCTAGAATTTATTTCTGCTAAATTTGATGACAAAATGTTAGAACAATAAATGGTACAGAAATGTTTCCACTGAGTACTTGGTCAAGGCTGCTTTTGGATGAAAAACTGTATCAATGTGGCGTAGCATGGAACCTAACAGCCCATGGATCTGATAGCCGTATTTTGTCCATTTTTATTAGTCTGATTTAGCAGTCTAATCTTCTTACTAACTTCAACCCATAATCATCAAAGACAACAAACACTTCAGATATGTAGGGTTTGTTTCCTTTTTGGATTAATTTACTGAAAAAACAAACATTTTATGATGATATTCCTAATTTACTGAGATGTATTCTGGTTTTCTTCTTTTGTATCCTCCCTGAAGGGAGCACATCCAGCGTGTGTTCAGTGCCGGTCTGTGTGTGTGTACCAAATTATGTGAAAAGCTGATCATTTGCTCTGTTTGCTTAACTTGTTGCTTTATGTTTCTTCATCAGGAAGTGTAAATAATATCTCATATCAATCTAACATTATGACATTAAGGATAATGACCTTTTTGTTTATTTTATTATACACTAGGTAATTTCTCAATGGCAAAAGAGATGTTTTCATAGAATATGTGTAAAACTGAGACAGCAAAGACTAAAGTGGGTTTCAGGTTGGATTTAGACTTTTTGTCATGATCTCAAACTCGAACAAAAGACATTCTTTGCCTCAATCAGTATCTACGTCCTGTTGAAACACTCAGACAAGCGAAGGCCGCTTGATAGGAAACGAGGATGAAATATTAGCAACACTGTACAAGCATGTATTGTGCGTGCTCACAAACCAGAAAGACGAGTTTTAATGGGGGAATTAACTGTTCTGAGGGAGCTGCGTAGTTTATTGTCCCCTTGTCCACCTGGCAGTTTGCTAAACAAAGATGAAATCTGAGATTTATCCCTGTTTTCATTGCAAATTCTCCTCTAAATCTCCTCACATATCTTGAGCGTCACTGGGACGTTCACGCGGAGGTTCTGTGAAGCCCTCAGAGCAGACCATGGCTCCTTTTCCAAATCCCTGGGAGTCCAACCAGCGGGCGACTGGGTTCCTTACACAACTCTCGGTGTGAAGAGAGAAGTGCAAGAGACAAGTCATGTAAACAAACGGAGACATGGACTATGTAGAGTAACGAAAAGCTGAAGGTTTGGCAGACATCGGGTCCAAAACGTCGTTACATAGCCCATTATTGCTCCGTAAGAGGTGTGCGGTTTAGATGTTTTGGAAAACATGATTATTTTTTTGGCCCCGCTCCTCAACTATTTATTGTTTTTGTCAGGCTTCTTACAAATTCATCTGCTGAAATGAGAGAGGGTAGCTGAGTAAATGAACCCCAGATCCCCACAGCAGAACTACCTGTTGGGCTAAGAGTTACATAAATGGATGTCAGCCTTGAGCTGACTCTGGCCCAAATAAGACTCTCCTGACTTAGCTTTAATAAAAACTGTGAGATTAACAGAAAAAGTAAAAAAATTAAAAAAAATCTACACGCTTTTCAAAGTATCGAAGTTTATAGTCAGATTAATAAAGACTGTAAAATGCCATGAAGGTCCTGTGTGTAATAACTTGCGACAAAATTTTCCACTTCCAAGATGGCAAGTACCCAAGTAGGTGAGTATATGTGGCGTTGTTCCTTGGAATAGGATTGAAACTTCTTAAGGGCAAAAAGTTTAAATTTTTTTTGGGTCTGCAGCAACAAGATATCCTACATTACAGCTGCTTCATAGAATGTATTGATGCTGCAACTGTAAGTAGCTTAGCTTACAGCAGCGCTGAGCCTCCTTTGTTTATTAAAGTTTTGTACTTACAAGAAAGATAAATTTGGCTTTTTGTGAAAAAAATGTTTACCTTTAAACAAACTCTAGACATCACTGTTAAAGTATCGCTGATTAAAATCTACAATTGGCAAGCTAGTACAGAAATCTGCAGGCTAGCTAGCTATACTAGATAGCTTTACTATCTTTGCAGCAAATATACGCTTGGTTTAAATGTTTTATTGTACAAAAAGCCAGCTGCACAGTTGGTAGCACTGTTGCCTTGCAGCAAGAAGGTTCTGGGTTTAATTCCCAGCCTGGGGTCTTTCTGCATGGCGGGTTCTGTCCAAGTACTCTGACTTCCACCCACAGTTCAAAAACATGACTCTCAGGTTAATTGGTTTCTCTAAATTCTCCCTAGGTGTGAGTGTGCATGCATGGTTGTCTGTCTCTGTGTTGCCCTGTGGTGGACTGGCAGCCTGTCCAGGCTGACCCCGCCTCTCAAATGTTAGCTGGAGATGGACACTAGCAACCCTCCCAACCCCACTAGGGACAAGGGTGTGGATGGATTGTACAAAGACCAGAACAATAAAACTGTGAAATATTTAATGCAATAAGCTTCAAAGAACCACTGCATATTTTAGTGGGTAGGCTATATATATTTTTGTTTTAGGTCAACACTTGAAAAAACATAATAGCTAGCTAACCAGTAGTATGCTGTAACTGGTGTGGGGCAGAGATTGCAGTATGTTTAGGGTTGTTTTTAGGTTTAGGTTTTTAATCCTTACATTTTAAAAATTATTATATACTTTGTTACTGGAAACTGTCTGCCTACCAATAACAATATAAGCTGTAGGTTCAATATTTTTCCTGGGGGAGAGTTTATCAAAAAGATTCTTCTTTGGATGAAACAAGATATCATTCCATCCTGCAACAAGGATGGGTCACTGCTGGGAGAAATTGTAAATGTTGATATGAAAGGAAAATCAAACATGATTTCAGAAGCAAAGTCCTTAGGGAACATTGGACCAGGAATGACATCCGCACCTATATTTACCTACATCAGCAAAAACACTTCATAGAAACTGTGAACAGAGGAAGGCTGATTATTTGAGCCTCCTTTGAAGCAGCAGGACCTCAACACTTTGTAGTCACTGAACTTCTGCGTGCACTAAGCTATTTTTGATAGCTCCAGGTTCCAGACAGACAGAGGTCTTCTCTTCCTCCCTCTCTGACTATGACAGCATTACTACTTTTTTAACCACAATATAGAGGCTCTAGCAACATCCTGTCTATCTGTCTGTCTGTCCTAGCTGTTCGTCCTGTGTCACGGCTTCCTGCAGCTCTCACAGCTGCTCTACAGCGCCTACTTCAGGAGCACCATCTCCACTATCGAGAGGCGCTACGGCCTCAACAGCTTCTCCTCTGGAACCATTTCCTCTCTCCATGAGGTAGGAGCCAAAAGCAACATCTCCTCATGAGCTGTAGGACTGAGACAGTGTGATCTTTCAGGGATACTGACGACAAAAGAGGAACTGAGGTGCAAGCAAGCAACACAAAGTCACATTCCCTGACATTTCAGGTGGCGATATTGTATTTGAGAGACACGCATGTCAGGAGTAATGAGAGAGTCTGCATGTTCTCCCTACGAATCCCTCAAGTATGCTTTTAATTTGTCTTCGATAAATGACCTGCGGTCAGGAGTTACAAACCATGTTGCCATGTTGACGTTATCTGAGTGTTTGCTTTCAGCATTGTGTTATGAAACCAGACCAAACGAGGCCGGAACATTCCATCTCAGTTCACGCTTTGGTTATGCAAAGCCACCTTAATAATGTTTTTGTTGCAATAATGGATCAAATGATTATGTGTACTTGAAGAGAGACTTCATCCATCACATCTGCATTTTCTGTCTTGTGTGGGTTATAGATCTGACTGGTTTGCTTCTCTGGTTGTGCTTCAAAGGTCAGCAACTGCATCCTGATTGTGTTTGTGAGCTACTTCGGCAGCCGGGTTCACCGTCCTCGCGTCATTGGCGTCGGCGGACTGCTGATGGCCGTCAGCGCCATGCTCCTCACCTTACCTCACTTTCTGTCGCAGCCCTACACACACGACTCGGCTTTGCAGAGTAAGAACCAGCTGCACGCGTAAACAAACACAAAGCCGCATGACGTCTGTCGGTGTCGAGTGGGTCCAGACCAGGGAGCTCACAAGTGTATAAACATGTCAAAGAAACTTTGGGTTTGCCTACAATACCAACAGCTTCTTAAGTGGACTCACCAAGCGTCTACCAGGTCCACTGACCCTCTTCAGTTGAACTTTAACATAAACTGAAGGAACATTCATAATCTCTATGCTAAAAGCTACGACTAGAGTCACCCTCAGGGTATTTCATTAGCAGTAACAGAAGCCTCCTTCTGATTTTTCATTTTACCTCATACTAATTATGTTGGATTCAGCAGAGGGCCAGAGAGGCTTCAGGAAATTAAAAATGTGCAGTTTCCCTTCATCAAACATCACTACTTGTATTTTATTTTTTTTGTACATCTTTCTTCCGATGTTTGACTATGTGTGTCTGCCTACTGCAATTCAGAGTTCCACGACCTGTGCATCCCACACAACACCACCACCAGCCCGGAGTCATGTGGTCGTGAAGATACCAGGCGCCTGGCTGACACCACGCTGGTGTGGATACTTATGGCCATCGCTCAGCTGCTGTTCGGCGTGGGCTCTGTGCCCATCCAGCCCTTTGGCATTTCCTACATTGACGATTTTGCAGGAAGTAAAAACTCCCCTCTCTACATAGGTGAATAACCTGCAGTTCAGAGATACAGGAGAAAATGGAGATGTGTTCAAGGGTCATGTTGTTGATACAGCGCTCTGTAAAAGTATTCTCCTTCAACTTCCTCCTATTTTCTGATGTTACAACCACAAGCCAACACTTGCTAGTGCATAATTGTGAAGTGGAAGAAAACTGATATGTCATTTATTCTTAAAAATGACGAGCTAATTAATTTGAGTTAATTTATGTAACCATGTTTCTCTGCATTTACAGCTGCAAGTCTTTTCAGCGTATGTCTTTACTAGCTTTGCACATCTAGAGACTGAAACAGTTCTTCACTTTTTCATTCAGAGGTCTAAACTTTAACACTCTCTATACTTTAATTTAGATAATGTCATTCTAGCTTTGGCTGTATTTTCAGTGTTCTTGTTCTTATCTTGTCTTTTTTTGTTATTTTATTTATAGGTATCCATTTAGTGTTGGGCATTTATCGCATTACATTTATTGTGACAAATTTCCAACTATGATCAATTTCATTTGTTGTTGTCATAATAAATTCCTGTTAGTGACATTTAACTCCCCCCAAAACTGTCAGTACTTTTGAGACCAGTAGTTTTACTACTTTTCTCCACTATTTGTTCAATGAAAGCATTAACAGATATCAACAAATTTGAAAATATGATTAAATGCGGTTACAATCTGCAGTTTGATTAAATAAATTGCACGTCTTTATGTGGCAGGTGTCCTTTAAAGAAGGAATGTTTTTCAAGAGCAGTCTTTGTGTTTGTGGGACTATAATAGCTGACACACAGTTGTAGCCATACGGGTTCTATAAAAAAAAGAAGTAATAAATGGTTTGTATCGTCACCTTTATTATCAGTTAATTTTTAAGTCCATATTGCCCACATAGATATCCATTCAACAGACTGAAGACATCCAATTTTGAAAACCATGTAAAAATGTATCTTCCACTTCTCAATAATTCACTGCTTTGTTTTTTCCACATATTTTCCTTACTACGCCCTGTAGAGGATATGTTTTTTCTTTAATCTGATTTGTTGCATGAAAGTCTTTCCTGTGAGGAATGTATTTTCTCTGACCTCTGCCCCCTCGTTCACAGCCATCCTGTTTGCCGTGTCTGTGTTTGGACCGTCCCTCGGCTACCTGCTGGGCTCTGTCATGCTTCGGTTCTACGTGGACGTGAACAGAAGTGGCTCTGGTAACGACAAAGTCTTTTAAACACATCCTGCGGTTCATGTAGATTCAGGCTCGGTGTTCATCAAGGCTTCATTGCATTTCGTAGCGACTCAGAGGTCGGTTCTGTTTGTTTCAGGTGTAGTTACGGGGTTGAGCCCCGTCGACCCCGGCTGGGTGGGGGCTTGGTGGATGGGTCTGCTTATCATCTCCGGCTTCCTGACCCTCTCCTCCATTCCTTACTTTTTCTTCCCCCGTCAAATGAGCTCTGAAGTAAATGTAAGTGTGACTATGACAAGACAGGTTGTGCATACAGTACTACTGTGATGGATATAGATTTGGCCAAAAGTTTACAAGCATCTTTCTGTTAAAAATGAAAGGATATAAGTGATGATTTTACAGTTTGAAGCTGTGGAAAAAATATTTTTTAGAAAATTGTCGAAGTTCTTTTGTGTTCTCTTACTGACCTCTGCTGGACGTATGTTGACATTACAAGTTGATTCTACTCCAAAACTATATTATTATTGCAATTATTGAACAGAATAAATGAAGAAAATCTGACATACACAGAAAAATACATAGCTACAAGGAAAAATGATGGGTTGGTTCACTATTCTACTGAAAGGTCATGAGCCATTTTCACTTTACTACATTTTGCCACACATTTTTATCTAAAAGGTTTTATTATATAATTTCACCCAATTATGTACCAATGGCCTTCTTTAAGAGACCCACAGCATCACTGATCCTCCACTATACTGATGAGTGGGTATGAAGTGCTCCATATTTTTTTTTCTTCATCACAGCTATCTAGAGTGATTGTTACTGACCAAAATTAAACTTAAAATTTCCAAAACTTATTGAGGAAAACATGAGGCAATTTTGGGGCAATTTTGTCCCGTAGCTGTTGTCAGCGTACTGCAAGACAATATCTCCAAACAAAGCAGCTCTTTAACGTTTTCGGATGTTTCAGACGGGATCATCTGAAGCACCTACTGATTAGAACGTAGTCGTATAATCATAACCTTTCCTTGGGAAAGGAAAGCCGACATAACGTCTCTGTTTGCTCTTTTGTAGATGTCGGAGACTGAGACTGACTCAGACGATAACTTACGGGAGAAGGATAGGTCTTTGCTTGAGTTCCTTAAATGTGAGCACATCTTAATTAGATATTAGACACATATCCTGACTGTCCACGCTGCATTTTACTAATCAGTGTTCCTGTATTTGTTCTGGCCAGTGTTTCCTAGAATGTTCTTCCACCTGATGTCGAATCCTCTCTTCCTCTTGCTGGTCCTGGCCCAGTGCTGCTTTTCCTCAGTGATAGCAGGCCTAGCTAGCTTCCTTAGCAAGTTCCTGGAGAGACAATATGGGGCTCCAGTTGCCTACAGCACTCTGCTAGTAGGTAAGTATGGCAGGAATTTATAGCTTCAGTCAGAATTGTACATTGATGTGTAAGATTGTTGTTAAAGTGGAACTAATGTCCCTGTGAAAGCATAACTCAGCCCCTGATAATATTTAGCCAAGAGACACTGAGGGGCGTGGCCTAATGTGGCAAAGAGAGGCGGGGTTGTGATCAGGACTGTTGCTGGCTTTGCGACTTTGTTGCTTTATTTGGTGACTTTTCAGACCTGCTAGGAACTTTTTTCAAAACAGCAACTAGTGATAATTGTAGTGACTTTTTCTGTGTTATTGGAGAATCTTATTGAGGTATATAATTTTATATCTGAACGGGGGTGTAATGTAGATATCAACCAAGCCATACCGTTGTAACCAATAGGAAAATTAAACTGAAGGAGGACAGCATTAAGGCTGTTTTAAGACAAATATTGGAGGATTAAACAAGTTTGCATTAAAGTGCCGTGTGTAAAAACTCAGTGGTCCGTGTTTCCCAGGGTCTTTGAATCTACCAGCTGCAGCGGTGGGGATGCTGATCGGTGGCTTCATCATGAAGAGGACGGGACTCACCGCGAAGAACATCCCTCGTTTCTCAGTTATCATGCTGACCATCTCCACCCTCTTCTGCATCCCTCTCTTCTTCATGGGCTGCGACACGCAGAAAATCTCTGGGGTCAATTACCCAGTTGAACCGCAGGGGTGAGTGCAGAATGTCCGGCCGGCACATGAGAGCTGCTTTACTCTGTTGCCTCACAGCTCTCTGATGTCTCACAGCCAGTATAGTTAACACTTGAAATATTTAGGAAACTTCTGATTTCACAAAAAGTCAAGAGAATGTTTACGATAAATGTTATGAGCTCAGACAATTATTTGATATTTATATTTTAAAATATCCTCCAACAGGGGATATAAAGCTCAAACTGGAAAAATCCAACATCCATTAATCTTTAACAATGTTACAAGTTTTTTTTTACAATTTCATATAGGCTTATCTTGATTTGTTAGCTCTTTTGTTTATATTAATTTTAGGGTTTGTGTAGATCTAAGAGATGCAGAACATCCCTCACATGGTGTTTCTTTCAGGTTTTACAGGCTGTTTTGTTTAAATGACAGCACATATCAGCCTGGTTTAGAGTGGAAACCAGAAGTTTACATGCATCAAATAAAAGGACACATACAAGCTTTTTCCTCACTGTTTGAAGTTAAATCAGACCAAACAAGTCTTATGATAATCTTTGAATAATTAACACATTTTACATTTATAATTAGCATTTTTTGAGTTGTGGTTCTATTAATCAATAATATGTTATTAATTAATAAAATAATTTGTGTGTGCAATGATTTTTGGGTGGAGCATCTTTTTGAAACAGCAGGTCATGCCCCTTGCCATGACATCAAGGGGCATGACCCACTGATGTCAGCGGGTCATCAGCGGGTCAAGCTTTTGTTTTTAGATCAGGTTTTGCACCAGAGAAAAGCTTTGTGCTTGCATATTTGTAACACACGCTTATCTCTAAATCTCTCCAAAGGGTCACAGATAAGCTGGCTAAATGTTGCTCCTTTAGCTACATGCCGCTGAATCTAAGAAATCTGAATCTAAGCAATCATTCTGTATGTAAACTTCTCATGTTGAAGGCATTAATAAATAAATATCTTATTTATTCTCTCTGTTATTATTGTGGCATTGATGGAGATGATAAATTTAGCAAATAGAAATCATTTTTGATAATTCTAACTGATCTAAAACAGGAGAAGTTTACTCTGATTTAACTTCAGAAGAAAGAATAAAATGTCTAAATTTATTTGGCGTATGTAAACTTCTGGTTTCAGCTGTATATGTCAGATTTTTTTTTTTTATCTCAAAAGTGCGACACAATTTAGTAGCATATTTTACAAACATTCTAAAAATATAGATACCGTCAATCCAATCCTGCAGGAAACAGGCCAGGCTTTTAACTTGAAATGAAAGTCCTACAAAAACTGGGACATAGCAGAGTGATCTTATTTTTCAGACTTCCTTCAACTGGAAAATAAGATTAAGGCAAAGAAATCCCACGATTTCTGTCCCCATAACGCATATCTGTGTTGCATTTTACTAAGACTGATGCCGGCTTAGGTTGCTTTAATGTGCATTGGTTGAACTGTGCTGCCCCCTGCAGGTCATTACCCAAGTGCTCCACCAGCTGCTTCTGTCCTGAGAGCGCCTTCCATCCTGTCTGTGACTCCAGTGGGATTGAGTACATTTCTCCCTGCCATGCTGGCTGCACTAACTTAACCAGAGACCTGAACAACACCGTCAGAGTCCTGGTCAGTCACCGCTCTCTCTCAGCTGCTCTTTCTGAATCTGTATACATAGAAACATGCTGGTGTTAAACACATGCTCAGAAAATACCAATTTAAATTGTTGTCTCTTTTAATGGAAAAAAAACCAAAACATTTTGTTTTAAAGAAATCAGTTGTACAAACAAAAAGAGAATCTGTTGATGCAGTGTCATCATACAGGTTTTAGATGCATGAATCTGCCTAAAAAATAGAAAAAGGAATAGATGATCTGGTGGCTCTAAATTATCCAGTCTCCTTCCCCAATTCTGAACAGGAAAACAACATAGAAAATGAATCTGTGAATTAGTGAAAGGGAGGAAAAAAATTAAGTCTCTAAACTTTTTTCCCCCCTCCAAAAGTTTGAGTTAGTTTCAACACAAAAAATCAGAATAGGGGGAAATTCAATGCATTACACTCCAATGATGTTACTTAACTTCTCCATCAAACAGAGTCTTTGATGTCATGTTTTGAAAAGCTTTTGTTTTTAGATCAGGTTTTGCACCAGAGCAAAGCTTTGTGCTTGCATATTTGTAACACATGCTTATCTCTAAATCTCTCCAAAGGGTCACAGATAAGCTGGTTAAATGTTGCTCCTTTAGCTACATGCCGCTGAATCTAAGAAATCTAAGAAATAGAAGTACATAAGTCCAGAAACTAGGAATTTGAGGAATTCATTCTGCCCTGTTCATGGCTGCCACTAAGAGATACTTTAGCTTAGAGAGAGCCTGTAAAAACAGAATAAGATGACAGTTAGTTTTAGTAACATTGAACACTTTCACATTTTGTCACATTATAACTACAAACCTCAGTGTATATTATTACGATTTTATGTGACAGTCCAATACTATGTAGTGCATAATTTTAGACTGTTTATACAGAGTTTAAAAAATATACTACAGTCCTAAAAAGTGAATGCATTGTATTCACCCCTCCCTCAGTCAATGCTTTGTAGAGAAAATAACAACCTCAAGTTTTTGTTTTTGTTTTTTGTTTTCTTTTGAAGGAGAAAAAGTATAGAAACTGAAAATTCTGCCATTTTTTCTTTCTTTGCAAAATAACTCAATTAAACTGAAGTAGGTTTGCCATACTCTTTCCAGGTTCAGATGATGGACCGCATCATGCTCTGTAGGAAGTTCAGACCTTTCCTTCTCCTGCTTTAAACTTTTAACTTTAAATTATTACTCAGATTAAATTACAGATAGATTCAGTTTACTGATTAGCTGAAGTCCATTGGTTGTATTTGATTTTATTTAGGGGTATCAGGGTACAAATGCATGCAACGCATTGACTTTTATATGTTAAGAAAATATAGAGAACATATTTTTCCCTAGAGGCAGGCAATATGGGCTTACAGATTTATCACAATATTTTGTTGTACTATTGTGATAACAATAAAAGTGACGATACAAATGATTTATTAATTTTTAGGCCGCCGTATGGCTGCAACTCTGTATCACAGCAATTCTAGTCCCACAAACACAGGGACTGCTCTTGAAAAATATTCCTATTTGTAATACGCTTCTTTAAGAGACCAATGGCATAAAGAAGTGCGATTTATATAATTAAACTATTTTCCTATTTTCAAATTTATTGACATTTATAGATGGTGTCATTGAACAAATAGTGGAGAAAACTAGTGGTTTTGACAATGTGGACAGTTTCCAGGGTTTTAATTATCTGTAACTGGAATTTATCATGACAATGATAAATCAAGATTATTATCATGATAGGAAATTTATCTTGATAAATAATAAACAATAAGATAAATGCCCACCCCTCCATATCATAGTTTTGCAGCACTTTGTCTCACGTATCCAAATCCTTCTACAAGGAGTTAATGTTTGTGGATGTGACGTGACAAAATGTGGAGAATTTTAAGGATATGAAAACTTTTGGCAATCTCTCTGTCAGATAAGGCTGACATTTGCTGCCATGCTGGCCTGTATCTTTCAGTTTACTGATTAGCTGAAGTCCATTGGTTATATTTGATTTTATTTAGGGATGTCAGGGTATAAATGTATGCAACGCATTGACTTTTATTTGTTAAGAAAATGTACGTACTGAGCAGGATTACTATTGCAACAACACATTATCAGTAAGGTAAAACTAACCTGTCTCACGACGGTCTAAACTCACCTCACGTTCCCGATTAGTGGATGGATGGTCAGCTGCTAAGTGTCAGCTGACTACAGCTGACACTTAGCTTGCTTTTATTAGCTAATCAAAAGCCTTTTAAATCATATATTGCAGAGGAATTGGTGTTACAAAGTGTGGAAACTTAAGAGCTTGTGAAAAATCTTCCAGCTGGTGGATTGAGTGGCTTATGTGTTAGTTCAAACCAGACGTCTTGCAAACCAACTACCGTACTCAATATTAAAGGTCAAAGGCAGACGTTACGACTCGCAGCTAGCTTAGAGGATCAATGTACAAAAGTCAGGTTAATTAATCTTTGCTTTCTGTGAAGGTGGAAATCAAACATCAAGTCACACACACACAAATGTCTAAATAGGTATCAGTGTTTAATTTGCATGAACTGCTGCTGATGCCTCTTGATAGTCTTATTAAATACGCAGAAAAAAAATCATCATAATTCCAGGCACAGAGCCTTCAGCGACACATAAAGACAATTACAAAGTTAGCCTTCTATCAGTTGAAGAATATTTTAGGGTCAAAGGACTAATGTTCCAAAAAGATCTAGAGAAACTCATTTATGCATTTGTTTTTAGTTGGATTAATTGCTGTAACAGTGTCCTCACAAGTCTGCCTGAAGATAATCCATCCTTCATCCAGAACGCTGCTGGTGGTGTTCTGACTAAAACCAGGACGATAGAGCACATCACCCAGTTCTAAAGTCTTTACTCTGGCTCCCTGCAGCTTAGAGAATAGACTTTAAAATACTGCTGTTAGTTTATAAATCGCTAAATGACTTAGCTCTAAGATACAATAAAGATCTGCTGTTGTTGTATCAACCTTCCAGATCTCTCAGGTCTTCTGGTTCTGGTTCTGCTCTGCATCCCCAGAACCAGAACTGAACATGGAAAAGCAGCATTCAGCTTCTATATACCACAAATCTGGAACAAACTTCCACAAAACTGTAAAACAGCTGAAACACTGAGTTTCTTTAAATCAAGGTTACAGACTCACGTATTTAAAATTGCCTTTGATTAATAATAAAATCCATTTGGACACAAAGCTGTGTAGCTAATGCTAGTAACAATAATGTCACTTTCTCTTTGAATACAGGTATTTACCAACTGCAAGTGTGTATCTGGGGCTGATGGCCAAGTCAAACCAGGTCATTGTCCCAACAGCTGCTCTCATTATCTCCTCCCAGTCATACTGCTCATCTCTCTAGCTTCGCTGATTGCCTGCCTCACTCACAATCCACTGTACATGATGGTGCTCAGGTAAAGAAATATGTCGATGTGGGCACATACAGAGACAGATTTGTTGGTATCTATGAGTTAAAATCTGCAGTAGCACAGATGTTTTCTTGAAAAAGTCTATCCTTAATTTAGGCACAAATATTGAGTTAAGTGGATCACACTGACTAAAAGTCATGTTTTTTTCTTCATTTCAGATGTGTTTCCTTTGACGAGAAATCATTTGCTATAGGACTTCAGTTCTTACTTATGAGAGTATTAGGTAAGTTCTACTTTTCCTAATTACATACTAGATAGAAAATGATTATTTTTTATATTTAAAATGATCTTTAAGACATTAAGTGCTGAAGCAAACCCCAGTACGAGTCTGCTTCTAGTTCATCTTAATATCAACATAAGATTTTGTCAGTATGTAGGCTAGAGGAGGACAGATTTCTGCTGCTGAATAAATTAGGAGAATCTGATTTAAAATATAAATAACCAACTAATTAGAAAAGGTACTGCATAGAGGTAAAACCTGATATTCATACACTGAAGAAAGACATGTTTTTTCTCACTTTCTGAAGTTAAATCATATCAAACGTTTATTGTTTTAGATTACTTCAAATTACCAGAATTATTTCTGTTTGCTAAATGCCAGAAAACCTGGTGAGGATGTTTTCTTTTAGACTTTTATTTTGTTACTATCCTTGAACTCAAAAGCTTAAACTGCCTTTTGAAATGGTTTCATTTTGGAAATAACATTTTGGGCATTAAATACAGTTTTATACTTAAATATGTTTTTTTTTTTCTTTTGCTTGTGGGGGAAAAATGTGTTTGTGTCTTTTGATTCAGTGTATGTAAATATCTGGTTTCAATACATATTTGGATAAACTTAGATATTGCATATTGCACAGTTTGGGTTTCCTTTCAGTATTTTTCAGTAAGATGTACTGTTGCTTTGTTTTTGTTTTTTTGCACAACTGCTCATTCAGAAATATTTATTTAAGTCCTTTCTTGATTGTCAGTGTTGGATTTTGCAGCATCAGTTCTTGCAGGCCAGACCAGTTGGGTTCAGATTAAATACCAGTGCGTTAGCTGATCTTAGGCATACAGGAATACAAACCGTTTGAGTGCTGTCCCCCAAAACTCACGCTGCCTCCGTCACTGTTAGCCTGGCTTCCGGCTCCAGCGCTCTTTGGGACGGCCATTGACATGTCTTGTATCTGGTGGAAAAACGTGTGCGGAAGGAAGTTCAGCTGCGAGTACTATGACAACACCCTCTTCAGGAGCCGGTGGGAACATTTACGACTCTGAATAAATGTATGCCTGCACTTTGAACTTATTCATCATGTTCACTAATGATCATTCACCTTACCCCTGCAGATACTTGGGTTTACAAGTGGGTTATAAGATCATAGGCATCTTCCTGCTGATCATCCTGGGTTGGAAGGCAAAACGGACCCAGGAGTACGATCTGGAGAAGAAGCCCGAAATCTGAGTGTGATCTGGCTGAGACTCATCTCATAGCGTCGCTGTGAGGATGGAACATTTTGAGGAAGAATGTTCCTTGGAAGGCTGCATCTATAATACAGGATGAAATTACGATTAAAAACTGTTAAATATCTTTGAACATTACGTGTTCGTGTTAGGCTGGAATGGACTTGGGTTTCTGTTTGCATTGGCAACATACTCTATAACTAATGAACTATATAGCTTAATATTTAAGTTATTTTCTACATATTTGTCTCATACCCTGAGACATCATTAACAACGCCAAGAATGGTTTCATGTATAATCATATGTAACTTTTTGATGAATTTTCAGATATTAAGCACCTACACCTACCTTTTATATTTTTAAATAAAATAAATTATGCACCTAAATCATGCTGTATACAGATCTGGTCATTGAACATGTTCTGTGTTTTGCCGTTTGTCCGTTTAAAAGCTGCTTTGAGATTTTGTGAAACTATTCATCTCTTAAGATCAGCTAGCAGCATCTGTTGCTTGAACAGGGTGGCGGCTGCATCATCCTGTGAGAATGAGTTTCTTCAACAGGGAAGTTTGTCAGAGACATAAAGATAACTGTTCAAAATAAGAAATATTTATCCCATGCAAATTTTCTTTTCAGACATCACCTGCTTAATAAACACAAGTTTACCTTGACATTTTTTTTACAGATTCAGAAAAAGAGTCAGCAAATACTGTGACAAAAATACCCAATAAAGGGGCCTCTGATGAGACCCTTCAAATAGTTCTGAACTGTATAGTGAAGATCTTATTAGTGAAAAATTGTTTGTGTAATGTACTTTTTTTCCTCTTTTTTTCCGCCTTTTCCCTATATACAAAGAGCAATGAATACAACAAATAATTGTATTTTAGCCTTCAATGTGACACTTCATTTCCCCAGGCTCTTAGCAAACATCAGAACATACTGATGGTTCAAAAGTTGGATAGATTTTCTCCCTATAATGAATCAAAATCATATGTAAAAAAAATGCATTTTTATATTGTAAGGTTTCCTTTGTCTGGTATGGAAATTTATTTGATGTTGTGAATCATTGGATTAAAAGATTATACATTTGTGAGAGGGCAAATACTTTTATTATTGGAAACATCCCTGCAGGTTATGCTTTTACCAAGCAAATCAAATGAGCCAATCTTAAACAACTTAACTCTATTTAAGTTTAATTAGATTCAGTAGAACCCAACATTTTAACATGGGTGTGTAAACTTTGAGAGCTCTTGAAATGTATCTTGGTGTGCCAACCGTTATTTACTTTCCGATTCTCAAATTGGTTTCTGTTTTTGTGTCCTAGTATTTAGATATTTTCCATCCTGTTACATCCATAAAAGTTCGTTTTATCTATATTAAATCGCCATCTCTCTCCTCTCTATTACACATGACGTCATTTTATTTTCATGGCTGTCAGTCGTTTGAAAATGCGCATGCGCGTGGGCCCGCCTAAACACTCCCCCCTAGCGTCACGGAGCGGGCGGTGCAGCATCAGCGGCTCGTGCCCATCACGAAGACTCGAAGCTGGAAAATCGCCGCCCCATTCCGTCGAGCATCTTCACCAACCGAGCACCGAAGTCCTGTCATTCTGTCCTCCGGCGTCCGTAGTCGGCCCCCTTCGTCCTCCTCCTCAAAATGTCCGTGGGTAATGACTTTGGGAACCCTCTAAGAAAATTCAAACTCGTCTTCCTCGGGGAGCAGAGCGGTAAGAAATGCATTTATTCACGCCAGAAGAAGTTCGTGCTCGGTTGTTTGTCAAGTGAACTCGTTGCACCTGCTGGTCAGACGGCAAGTTCACGGACATTTAGCTAGCTGCCGTGGCCGCGGGGCGTCTCTGTGGGGGTTAAGGGATGGGAGCCAGAGTAGGAGACGGACTTCAGCGGTGAAATATGTGCTTCCCAGTTTGTTAGAGTGAGTGTGTGGGAATTAGGGCGTCACTTTAATGAAAACACCGAGCAGTCTGAAGCGCAGCGTTGCCTGCTTGGTTGAAGTTTATAAAGGACTGGAGATGCGGTGATATCCGCCTCTAGTATATCAGTTAAATAACAACCCGGAGCACCATCACAAGTAATGGTTTGTAGAGTGAAGGGAGGCTGAAAACGGCGTGGGGTGTGACGCTGCTGTGGATGATACAAGTTGTTTGTTTCTTCTTTTTTTTTTCTGATTCCGATATTCCGGTGTGGAGACACACCCAGGTTGTCAGCGGCGGTGAGATAACTTGTATGGCTGCAACCTTTGTCCTTGGTATTGTTCCAGACTGACCAAGTTCGTATGTTTTTGAACGCTGACCCGCCTTCTGATGTACATGTTAGTGGATGAAGCGCATAGCACTGAATGATGAGCAGCGTCACACCTTTTGCAACTCTCTCTTTCTCTCTCTCTCTGATTCATCCGTGTCTTTTCCTGAGCTCTGCACTCCATCCTGAGCTCTATATGCCCACACCCTCAGACAACCAACAGCGTCTCATTTTCTAAGGCAACTAAATTGTTTTCCACAAGATTACACTTAAGCTGGGCAGGGACGCCAAATTCTAAATCTCCAGGTTTTAATTCAACCTTTTCAACAGGGCACGTCTGTTTTTTTTTTTTGTTGTTTTTTTATATGGTCTATTTCTGAGGTCTTTAGCAGCTAAATGAACCCCATTAGTCATGGCTCAGTGCTCAAGTCTTTTCTATTGATCGTACATTACAGCGGGGTCATGCATTTTTATTAAATAATTGTTCAATCTGTGGATTGTATATTATCTGAGGAGTGTTTGTCAGGCAGATTAATTACAGAACAGTGAACATGTCTTAACCTCTCCACATGGAATAGACAGGCTGTTGGTACCAGAGAGATTTAGGTAATTATTTGTTTAATTAATGCAAGGCTGGCTAAATTAGTTATAATCTGGACTAGGATTATCCAACCCTGGTCCTCGAGGGACATCTTAGATTAGTTCCTTCTCTACCAGAGCTGAATTATTGACTGAACTACCTCCTCAGTATGTGATAAAGTTCTGCAAAGGCTGAGTAATGAAGCAATTATTTGATTCAGATGTGTGGAACTGGGAGAATTTGACATTTTCAGGACCCTGGCTCCACAGAACTGAAGTTGGACACCTCTACCGTACAGTGTCAGTATTTATAGAGAGATAATTTATGTTTTTTCTATTGTAAATTGGTTACATAAGAGACTGGATGTCGGTCAGTCTCTTCTGTGTTGCAGATACATGCTTATTTATCTGCAAAACTTTTCTCCCTTTTAGTAAATTAAATCAAAATGCCACAAAACAATTTTTGAATTTGGAATCCATAGAAGAAAAGTACAAGTAAAACATTCCCAGGTTTTTTCAGTTTAAAGAGTTTTCTTTTGGCGGATAAGACCAAAAAAAAATTATTGGAGTCAATAATTCTACTACGTTTTATTTCCCCAAATATTGGAGGTGGTTGAACTTTTTCACATCTTGTCTTGCTACAAGCGCAATATGCGGTATTTCATTGGAATCATAGACCAACAAAGAGTAGTGAAAAGACGGTGTCAAAACTATTGGCTTTCAGTCAAAATGCTGTGTGTGACAGAAATGCGTGGGGAAGCTGGTTAGGGTTGATGAGAATTATGATGGAGCTAAATAGAGGACAGTACTGGAAGAAAACCCTTCAGAGGCTGTGAAAGTTTCGGACTTGAGCAGCGCTTCATTTTCTCACAGGACAACAGCCAGAGCTGCAGTGGATTGTTTTACATAAACACATATTCAGAATGTCAGACGGCCTAGTTAAAGTCCATATCTCAAGGGAGAATGAGTGATTTTAAAAATGCTCTCCATTAGGGCTGAAACGATTCCTCGAATGATTCGAGTACCTCGATTACTAAAATTCCTCGAGGAAAATTTACCTGCCTCGAAGCTTCGTTAATTTATGTTTTATTAGTTAGCGCACCGTGTTCCGGCCGGGACTTCATTTGCGTTGCGCGGAGCTCTCACTTCAGCCTCTGAGTTGTTGACAAAAGCTAAGTCTCAGCGGCATAAAGTCCAATCTTCAAGATTGGACCGTGGGGATTTTATTGATTGATAATAATGCCCGACTTTTTATCGTTTTGGGGGAACCAATAAGCATCCTTAAAATGACTGGGGGAATGCCTGGAGTACGGCAGCATTTCTCCTCCGGGGCTGCTGGTTGAAAGCGAACGGCGGGAAGAGCGCTGAGGTGAGCGGATAGACTGAACAGGGCGGGCGGCTGAGTAGCTGATGCTTACCGTGTAAATGTAGCTTTACCGACGAACCGCACAATAAATTTCATATCCCGGTCTGAAGAAACGGGTGGCGGAGCGCATCGTACATGGCTGGTAGATGAGTTTCTGAGTGTGACCAGTGAAAGTGTCGTAAATATCCCGTATTGCTTCCCCCCGTGTTCGTCCCCCGGTCTAACGGTTCGTCAGTCCGCTGGTCTATTTCCTCCCCTCCTCCCCATCTTATGTTCGTTCATTCGCCCTCTCCTCCCACTCCAGGCGGCATTTCCCGTATTTTCAAACCCAAAGCGTGACAGGTTAGGTGGCAAGTTTAATAGATTAAACTTCAGTGAGTTTAATCTATTAAACTCACTGAAGATGAATACATAAACTAAAAGCTGGATTGTAGACATTTTTTATAAGCATATTTGTGAGCCTGCCTCTTTGTTATTAAATTCAATATAATTTCAGATTTTTCTATAACTTTTCTTCTGGTTAACTTAGAAAGTGAGCTATTATTGTTACAGGTTAGTTTTCTAAACTACAAAAAAGCAACTGTTAGGGAAGCTCAAATATGAAAAATTGGACTGATATTGATATCTGATAGTAACACCGGTATTATGCCAGATTTACCAATATTTCATTTTATAATTTTTTTTATCCGATTACTCGATTAATCGTAAGAATAATCGATAGATTACTCGATTACTAAAATATTCGTTTACAACAGCCCTACTCTCCATCCAACCAGATTGAGCATCTGCTCTTTTGCTAGAATACCTACAATTTTTCAGTTCGGTCTCCTGCTGTGCAGAGCTGTTGGAGACGAAACCCAGAATACTTGCAGTTTTAACTGCTACAAAAGGTGGCACTAGTATTGATCTTGGTGCTAGTATCGATCCAGGAAGGCTGAATAAAAATGCATGACATAATTCTTCAGTTTCTGTTTTGGTTTTATATTTCATAGTAAAGGCGGGCGGTATGGAATTTTAACATGATATTTTGTGGTACTATTTTGATAATGATTATGCCTCCAGTTAAGTATGGTGTAGGATCTGTGATGCTATGGGCCAGTTTCTCTTCCAAAGGTCATGGGAACTTTGTTGGAATGTATGGCATGTTGAACCACCAGAACATTTTAAATAAAAATCTGGTGGCCATTGAAAGGCCAAAACAGTGCAGAGAGAACCCAGCTCTGTGGATGATCTAAGATGATTGTGCCAAAGATCCCTCCTACTGCATGCTCCAACCCTTGTTAAATGTTGAGGAAGATCAAATAGTTTCTTCTGGCAAAATGGCTCATACAAAGTGTTAACAGGAGTGGTACCAAGTAGAAGACAACTGGACTTCTTTTATAACTTGGCTGTTGCCTTCCCTTTCAGCTCCACTCAAAAAAATCTTGTTTCCAGCACAGTCTGAGCGTTTTCTCTTTTACTTGGATTCTCCTCACTGGACCAATCAGCGAACACAAGGAGAAGTTACAGATGATGACTTTGTAGTCTGCCAGTAGTTTTGGCAGACTACAGAGGCAGCAGAGGAAGGGAATGCTCTTGAATGTTCTTGAATTAACATTAACAGTCATCTTGGTCACATCAGCACTTCTCTCTTTGAAGGGGAGGATGGTCAGGGAATTTCCAGTAAGATTCATAATGTTTAACTGGCCCATTACGTACGTCAAGGACAAACGTTAGCGACTGGGTAAAATTTAAAACCTAAATGTAGCCCACACCTCCAGGAAGAAATCGTTTCTCAATAGCTGAGAGTCCAGACCTCTCGGCTATTGAGCAGGACAATGGACTGGTTCTTACCAGGCTGCTAATTTTGTTTCTTGAAGACAATTCACCTCTCCTCCAAAATACACCGTCAGTCCTGAACATTGTTTGGACATTAATGTCACTGATGAGGCTGTTACTGGTCCTACCCTCCATTTAGCTCAGTGTTTGGGTTGCTGTTGCCTGACAATTCAAATATGTCTCTATGGTGGCCATGTAAGTTGGAACTGCTATAGACCTCCAAGAGTCAGGCCTGCAGAGTTGTTGTTAGAAAGATGAAATCTGAAGTAGGCCTGTCACAAAAAACAAATCAATTACTCGCATGATAAACTAAAAGAAACTCAATCATTTTCATTTGCTCGATTTATCGTTTTTTTTTTTTTTTTTTTTTACCAAAAACTGAGTGATAAAAGTCGTCAGTCTGGTGCTTTGGTCTCAACTAACCCTTTTTTGAAAGATAATTTTGTTTACAGAGATTTCATAATTTATTTCAATTGTTGTTTCTGTAGTTTTTTCATTATTTATTTTGGATATTTCAGTTGTCTTCCAAATCCAATGTTTAAATGTTCATTAGAATTTAAAGTTAATTGATCTTTGAGAATGTGTTGTTGCCATTATTACTATTATATTACTTGAAAATGGTCTCAAAACAACGATATCGTTTATTGCAATAAGTTCTGGGACAATTTATCGTCCAGCAAAATTTCTTTGTGACAAGCCTAATCTGAAGTCACCTCCTCTGTATAGTGCTAAAAACATTCATAACATAACATAAACATAAATTCACTCGTCTCAAATCTGTCTTTCTTGTCCAAAGTGTTCACATTGCTGTCCTTAAATAAGTGTCTCTTGTCCCTGTTCTGTATAGTGTTAGCTAAGCAACAAATTGAAGGAATTTAGGTGCAAAATATCAGTGAGAGTTGTTGCTTTTATATTCAACCAACTTGGAAAGCTTTCAGGATGACTGGAATTATGAAATTGTATGTGTGTGAAATAATAAAATAACTTGGTTCCATTTGTTGTAAACTGTATGGAGGTCCACCACCTACATCTGCTACTCTTTTGACCTTAATAATTTAAGAAATCATGTTAAATCAACTTTGCACAGATGATGCTGTAATGATGTGAAAGGTGTTGTCATGAGAAATTTCTCCATCAGGAAGTTTTACACACACACTTCCTAGCTAAAAGAACACAGAAGGAAAGGTGTGTGTTTTTTTTATTTTTTTTATTAATGTGTTACATCTTGAACTCAACTCACTTAAGCAACTGGCTTCAGAAGATGCGACCGCAAGGCACTGTTTCCTCACCAGTACATTTATTATGAAAGGATGGCATAAATTGGTGTGTCAGCCTCTGAGAATGTGCAATGAAGTGTGTATATCTCACACCATATGTGTACTGAAAATAAAAAATAAAATTACAATAAAGTCATAGTATTACAACTTTATTTTTGTAAATTATGATTTTTTTTTCTTGTAGTATTGACTTTGTTCCCAAAGTATTATGACTTTATTCTTATATTATTATATAATTATATTATGATTATTTTGACTTTATTCCTGTACTACTATGACTTTCTTCTTGTATGACAGGGTTTCCCACAGTGTACTATAAGCCTGGTGGGCCACCAGGCTTTACTTGTGCCCCCCCCAGGCTAAACTTTATGTATTTTTAAAGTGTTTCCATTTTTTAAGACTTTATAGTTGGTGATCAGATATTTTAAAATTTCCTGTCAACTTTAAGCATCTTTTAATTCAAAAACATGATGGGGCGCTGGATGAATGACTGCTCTAGCGCCCAATCACCGAGCTTAGAAAGTTTTCTGGGGGAAACCTTCTACGAGTTTATTCTCATAATATTATGACTTAATTCCCGTAATTTTATTTTATTTTTTCAGTATGGCCTTAATACTCCATTACAGTACTGTAATTTTTGATCCACAAGAGAGAGTATTTTAAACTTATCTTTTAAGAAAATGTACCGAGAAGATTTTTTTTTTTTTTTTTTTGTAGCTAGTTGAACCTTTGGAGGTTTGCTTGGCTTCATAATGTTGGCCTCATTCTATATGGTCTAAAAATGGTTTGAGCTTTTGAACTCCGGAGGCTCATCCAGTGTGTGCACTGAAATCTCCCAGCCACCGGTGTTATCGGCGTGAGGAGACTCTGTTTGTCAACCGTCCAGACAGCGCCGTGTCTCTGTGTGTCTCCGACATGTCTGCAGCTGGCGGCCAGGCGGGTGTGAATCCAATCAGTTCTGCTTGTGTCATTTATTAACACACACACGTCTGGACTGGAGCGTGTGTTAGGAACGGATGTGTGAGAGCAGATTGAAGAAAAGGCCTCCTGTTTTTTTCCCTTTGAAGGGTTCTGGTTCAGCGATGCTGAAGTCTCTGAACGGAGCATCTATAAAGGGAAAGCTAGCACGATGTCCTGCTTTTTTTTTTCCCCCCCATAGAAGAATGAGCTAACGTCAGAAAGAGAGGGGCTCTGGAGTAAGTAGGTGGAAGCAGGCAGAGTGTTAAATGAGCTGTCAGGAAGTCCTAACTCCTGCCTACTTCTCTGGTTGTTTCCTACTTTCCCTCTACAAAGACTTTAGGCTGAAGATTTTCCTCAACACGGCTAAAGAGGCTTTAAACAAGCTAATCGGCTGTTTCTCCACCCTGAATGCAAGCAACTACGTCATTGTTCGCACACCTCCGATTACTGATCAGAGCTTTCTGGGTAGCTGATATTGGCTGTTTTTTTTTTTTGTTTGTTTGTTTGTTTGCCCTCCCCCCTCAACAGAAACACTGGCCGGTTGTTTGGATGTAACCCCCCTGCCTTCAAGCTTCATCTCCCTTTAGATAAACAGATGGAAAATAAATGTGTGGTGCGGTGGATATATTGCTGTTGTGAGCTTCTGCTGCCTGAATCAAAATGCCATCTTCCATCTTTGACTGCACAAAGATTGCCATCGCACAAACACAAAGTGCTGGTTTCAAAATAGTGCTGACTCACCAGATCTGTAAGCTTCATAGCAGGCTTTAGCTGCTTGCTGCTAATGCATCAATCACTTTGTCTGCAGGAAGCAGCATTTCTGAGCAAAATGAAACTGAGTTTTGGTTTTCCTGGCCAGGGAGCTGCAAACCCATTTCCCTTACTAAGGCTCTAAAAACCACATTTGCAAATACAATCAGTGCATATCAGCAGCACTCATCTACATGCATAGAAAATGCAAAAAAAATAAAGTACTTGTGTATCTAAATGTACTAAAACGTTGACTACCTGTAATGTTAGCTCGTTGTAGACAGCAACTTGTTTAATTCAAAGCATATCTGAAAAGTGCTTCTAGGACTTGGTTTAGTACAGTTGTTAAAATAATCAATATAATCTGTTTTAACAAAAGGAATTTTATTTGGGTCAAAATCAATACAAATGGACTGATTTTTATTTCCTCAAGTTGTCGCACAGCTTTATAATCAGCACTGTAGAAACACAGATATCCTGCCTCTTCTCTCTGCAGAGGCTCTGAGCAGACATGGCTCACTATCACAACAGTAGCTGCGTTTCCACTGACCGTGTAATTGCGCAGTTTGACCTTTCAAATATAAATTTTCTTAATGGAAACGTGCCAATTCTGAAAAAAAAAACTAATATTTTTTTGATAAAATGTTTTGGCACTTGAAATTTGTTTTTTTTTTTTTTTTTTTTGGTCAAAACTGCAGTGGAAATATTTTTTTCGCATCACATGAGTCACTTGATTGATGACAGGAAGTAGTTGGAGGATGACAGCGCAGCATGTTTAACAATTTACCCCCTGAACAAACGTATTCTTTGTGTGGTTTAAATTTGAGTTTTTATTTAATAGAAACACTGCAATTGCAAAATTGTGTCCTTTTGACATTTGTGGAATATTGACAAATTTTTGCGCACATTTGCATTGGAAACGTGTCTTGTGAGCTACTTCTGAAAGATTAAGACTGGTGTTTCATTTGTTTGAAGACTGAAAGCTATTGCTAAAAGAAACTCTTGCATGTATTCTGCAAATTTATTCGGAGTTGTGCTGTAAATAGATTTGGTAGAATTTAAGAATAAAGGACTTAAAATTATTGTGTACCTTACGTTGAAGATAAAGTCCAGCCTTTATCTTTTATTAACTTTCCTCAGCCATCATTTAGTTGTCAAAGAATAACTGGGAAACTTTAACTTTACACCTAAATGCAACTTCTCATCTTGTGTCTGTGTGTTTTTTATAGTATGCATATCCAGTTTCCAGTAACTTGGCAAATGGAACATGTTTTCACACAGTGCAGCTAAAGTTATCTTGTTTTATAGCTGTGACAGGCAGAGCTAGCCTAGTGCCACTGATTGAATGTTTGCCTCACTACTTTGAGAGTATTGTTAAGGATGCACGTCCGAAAAGAAATGCCTCAGCATAAACTTTCAAATCCCGATTAAATGCAGTTGTTGATCTTCTGCCAGCTATGTCAGATTTATCAAGTTATCACTTTAATCTGCCCTCTTTACTATGTGCCAGGCAGAGGAGGCTATATGTCATTTTTATCGCCTTTGAGGATCAGTGCACACAATGATGCATTTCATTTCCCCCAAAAGTTAGAACCGAGACCTGCAAATGACATCACAACTAGAGCTGCACAATATATTGGAAATGCATTGCATAATGGGATAAGTATTACACTTCCAATTTTCAAAGCAATATAAAGCAACCTGGAACAGTATCTTTTCTTGCTGAATTAATACTACACAAACGTTTGTTGTTGATGCATATGAAAGGGTTTAATAATGTGTTAAAGGGCAAACTGTACAAAATGAATTCCTAACCTGCCATGCAGTTTCATAAGTGGACTGTATTGTGTGCATTTGTTGATAAAATGATTACTTCATTGTTTCAAATGTCATTTGATATTTAAGAATAGACTTGGAACAACAGACTTAACTTGCCTCTTAAAGAGCTATAATTGTACACTTCATGGCACACAACGCTCACTATAGCAGGAAAAAATAACAGTGAAATCAGCGCAACTTTTATCGACACGTAATAATTGCATAAACAATTGAAATTAGTATATTTCATTGACTGAATATTTGAAGACATGCTGCGCATTCCCCAGCTGTTTATACAAACTTTCTAACTCAAATCACCATGTAGTACGCTGTGGTCTCCCTTCGTTTTTAATAAGCTTGAACACTAACCTACAACCCATATGAAACCACATTTCAACCGAGCAGTGGTGGTTCTATATTTATGTGGTACAATCACTGACTGAGTCTTCACAGTCAAGCTCCGCCCATAATGAACAAAATGTGGCTGCAGCCCAAGCAGTGATGTGTAGAAACGTCTTTCAGTTCTGCCTTCCTGTTATCCGATCAGAAAATATTTTATAGGCAGGAAATGACAACACAGGGTTGTAACAAGCACACTGTAAAAAAAAAAACAGTTGCTCACTCTTCCTAACTCAGTTAAGTTTTATCAACTTTGTCAAGTTCAAAATGTATAGTAAAAGCTATTGCTATCAAATTGATTGAAGCTACAACTTCAATCAATTTGACCATGATTAGCAAATATATGAAACTAAAAATGACCAGTTAAGAGAAATAAAAATTCAAAAAAATTGCCCGAACTTAAAATTTTTACATAATTACATCAAGTTGTCTTAGCATATTTTTCTTTTTTGTAACTTGACTCATTTCTAAGTTAAGTCAACTTTGTAATGTTCATTTTCTTCATTATGTCTAAATGAAAAACAGTTTTATGGACATTATTTTATTCAGATCAGGAACATTTTCAGATTTCATACATTAAAATGTTATAAATTTCCACCAAAAAACAAACAAAAGTTAATTTCTGGGTTTTGAAAATGCATGCCTTCACATATGTTATAATTTTTCTGAAGGAAAATAATTTGAACAAAACAATACATTTGTATTAACTCATGAAGCTATATATAATATACATTATAATGCTTTGTACTATCTTAAAAATTCCTGAATCTTTTAACTTTCAGCTGTTGATCCTTAAGTGTCGCAACACTTAAATCTCTAGCCCTGGTGTTCAGCTGTCTAAACTACGAGCTGTAGAAGAAGATGCGGTTCTTGCATAACACGACACGTTTCAAAAGTAGAGAGATGGCAAATCCTATTTAAGCACAATGCCAGTTGCTCAAACAGAACAGCTCAGTGAATAAAATCCCCGCTGTGGAAGACGGCTGTCATTCACCCAGCACGAGAGCCGACACTTCACTGAGTTCAGCAGGTCTCTGTCGGTGTTTACCCTTTCCCCAGATGAGCCCTCCAGCCTCAGCCCAACCTTTGCAACATTCACGTTGCTCTCCTTCTTTTGTGTTAAATTAGAACTCTTTTTGAATATTTGCTAAAACAGATGACTGTAAAATTCATTTGTCTCACCGAAACGAGGAGTCATTGGGCTGAACATTCATCTTTTCAGCTTCGTATGAAGGGGAGTGTTTTATCTCACTCTGTGGGCAAAGAAATGAATCACCAGCTGATGACTTGCAGAGAAACAGGTGGTGGAGATGCTGTGGGAGCAGTCTGATGCTGCGTATGCTCAAAAGTGATGTCCAAATTGATCAGAGATGGATATTTTTAGAAATATTTCTGTCTTTCTGCGCCCCCACCCCAGTTTAAAGCTCATCATGTTTTTTTTTTTTTGTTTTTTTTTTTTCCCCCCTCAACAAACAGGAAGTCTTTTGTCCTCTCAAATTTTTTTAAAATGTGTTTTTACATCGTCCGTGTTTTTGAATCATCCATAATCCTGTACTGTTCCTGTCCTGGACGTTCCTTCAGCTCTGGGAGTTGAACCTCGTAGCAATTCGTCATTTCAAACGCAGCGGCTGCAGCGCTGCCTTTTGTGTTCTTGCAGATCTGCAGAAGGAAAGCTGAGGTTCACTGGGTGCAGTCTGCCTTGAGTCAGCATTTTGAACGGTTTTACCCTCAACCAGGTCTGCTGTGCATATTTGAAAGATTAGATTATCCACTTTGTTCTGCATCCCTGTCTGTCCGTTGATCTGTCATTCTGACGCTCTTGAGGATTTATTTTCTGTTTTATTTTCTTTGTTTTTTGTTTTTTTTTCTAGTCCCTGTTTGACAGAAAGACGGTAGCAACTCATCAGCTTTGCTAACTGAAAATACAAATTAGTTCAAACAAGAATATCTTTGATAAGATGATTTTTGAAATAGAAATAGTAGTTATAAGCTGTATACAAAAGGGGAAAAAAAGGAGGAGGTCAGGCCATTCTGACCCAAACACTCATAGGCTCTATATATTGATTCTGGCTCTAGTCGGGTCAAGTGAAAGGACCTGGAAGCCTCCGTTGGGACACCTTGACTTGCCTTGATTCCAGTAACTACTAGGATTGAATGACATTAAGGTTGCTGCTGGTTTTCTCGCTGCCTCAGTATGAGAAAAGAGTGGAGTTGAATTTAACTGTGAAAATCTTAACCCTGTTATTGCAAATGTCACATTGGTTATTATTTATTTGCACTTTGACTCTTTCTGACCTGAACTAGGAGATCCACTAAAGCAAACCAAACATCGCTGACTTACAAATGAATTCTGTTTTTGAAAATGTTAAAACGTTTCACAGTGAGCGCCCGCTGTGATGGCACCTCTCGTCCAAACATAGATGGTAAACGACCACTCATGGCAGGATTCACAGAAATACTTTCAGCGCTAATCTTGTATCGTTTTATATTGTGGTGGACCTGTTAGAACAGGTCAAAGCTATTTAATAACCTGAAACCAGCCACAAAAACAAATGAAATTAGTGCATTTCTGCTGAATCTTGCATCGATGCAACTCCTCCACTTCCTCTGTTAC
This sequence comes from Poecilia mexicana, assembly GCF_051168715.1. Classification (NCBI taxonomy): domain Eukaryota; kingdom Metazoa; phylum Chordata; class Actinopteri; order Cyprinodontiformes; family Poeciliidae; genus Poecilia; species Poecilia mexicana. The sequence goes on from NW_028263373.1 coordinate 26,993,616, forward strand.
CTCAACTATTAGTTGAGCCCAAGATGATTCATCTCCAGGCAGACTTTCTGTTGCTACTATTTCCATTCAGCCAAGACGTTTCTATCTTAAGAAAATGAGGTTGACACCTCTTAAAAAGATAAAACAATACAAAAGGAGTATTAATGTGTACCCAGGGTGGTACTTATAATTCTTACAACTCACTTGTTTAAGAAAAGGTTAAATAAAGGCGGCGCACCATCAATAATCTTCCTATGTGAAACACATCTTGAGAATAGAACATGTAAAATATCTCTAGTTAGAGATAGATCTGTAGGCCTGTAACTTTAGCTAAATAAATGATGGCACAGTCTATAATCCCTGTGCTGTTTTCCAAGGTTGTAATTACCAAACTTAAAATCTGGTAGACCTTTTTATTTTTTTATACAAATATTGCTAGATGCAATTCTTAATCTATTTAAAGCATATAGATTATATTTAATCTTTAAGATGAGAGATGATTTGAAGTATTAATTACATTGCCTTGCCCTACTAATAGGGCAAAGCGATATCTGTAATCTTCTTTCTTCATCCCATAATTGCCGGTTTAAACACATTGTACAAAGTAATTACATTTTTATATCCACTTTATTTTTAACTGAGGACATAAGTGCATCTGAGACCACTCAGTCAGTGGAAGTAATAGAACAGGAACCTGCAAGAGTAGAAATGGACTAAGTGGGCTATTCTCTGAGAAGACGCTGTTTTCATTTCTCCACCCGTCCAGCTGGCCGCTGCCTCATCAGAATGAAATGAATCCAAACATTAAAAGGCATGTTGGTGTCTCCGTGGTGAAACGGCAGACTTATGACTTCCATCTCCTCCCCAGACAGGCACAAACGCCATGCATCACCTTTTTGTCACCGGGACTGCTGGTATGTTGCTCCACTCCAGGTGTGTCTCTGTGCCGCTAATTTTAGTGAAGTCACTTTGCTCGTTAGGCTGCGTAAGAGCTGAATTAGCTTTCTGACTTCCTCGCGCGTGTGTGTGCGTGTGTGTGTGTGTGTGCGTGTGTGTGTGTGTGTGCGTGCGTGCGTGTATACGTGCCCAGGGAACCCAGCCTGTGTCGAGTATGAAAGCACGCTCATCCATAATTCAGAGGTATTGGTAAATGGATGCATCCTGTTAAGGTTTCACGTCACATCTTTTCTATTGGTAGAGTTTTAGGTGTTGCTGTTCTGATTGGTCGGTGTGGAAATACCTGATTGAATGTGAAAGAAAAGGAATCTTTCTGTTTGCTTTTTGGTGTTTGAGAAGTCTTAATGCTGATTTTTAGTTGGTGACGTCTCCAGGCAACAGGGGTGGGCAGTATTATGGCCTCAAATACTGCCCAATACTGCTCAGTATTTAAAAAACTAAAAACATGTTGAAGTTATATAGCAGAATAAATAAACATTTCTCTGTTTATGCTCTCAAACTAAATCAGGTCTTGATTTTAAATCAGCACTGCAAATATTAGAAAAATACAGTTTCTATTAACAGTTTGTGTTGTTATCCTCCTCCTGTCTGATTGGATCACCAAGTGAGAGGTCTTAAAACTTAAAAATGTGCTTTCAAGCACAGAAGTATTTCATTATATCTTTTTAAATGTATGTATAATTTGTTGAGATGGAATTAAACTTCCATCTCAACCGTGTGCCAGCAGCTGCTAGTGGGCATAAGAAAGTCCAGAGATGTGACATTTAATAAATCCACATCCTTCACTGGTTTTTGTGCTCTCTTGTCACTGTGAATAACTGCTGAAACCACTTAGTTTTCTCTGTCCTCTCCTTCATTGATAAATATTAGATACCTGCCTGCACTGTGCTTGCTCTCATCCTGTTGTCATGCCAAGAATGCCATGCTCCGGTATTTTTATCCATCTCCTTGTGAGTGGGAGCTCGGCCCAGGCAAAAAGCCCTGCCATGCTCTGATTGGCTGCCAAGCACTCAAGGGGATTCCAGGATTTCACCTGCCAAGTGACCAGCAGTGGATTTACCTGGCTTTTGGGAACACGGCTTGAGGGCTGAATGGATAATTCCATGTATTATTCAGCAAATATGGCGAGTATGAAGGATGTCATCCTCATAACCAACAATTTGTAAGCTGCTATGTTCTAATATTACCTTAAGAACATATGGATATGGGTGTTTAGTTAATTAAAATCAGGTGGTATTGATTTTAATTGAACCCACTGCTCCCAATGTTAAAAACAGGGAAAAGATTACAATCCTTATTGTTTCACTGCTTTAGCTTTTTTTTTTTTTTTTTTATCAAGTTTATTTGAAATTTCAGTGATGAGGCAGTTCAAAGTGCTTCACATCATAAAAACATCATGCAGTCATCAGTTATGAAACAAGTAATAAACTTTATATTTCATCGTCAAGCAGATTGACCTGACATGTTGATTAATATTCCAGTTACTACTAATCAAAGACGACTAAACAGGTGAATAGTTTTGCATTTTCCAGAAGTTTGTTCCCATTAAATAGTTCAGATAATCAAGTACGTTTTTTTTTATACAACACAAAAAGCTACCCTAACATTCTGGTCCTAATAACAGGTTGTGTCACCCTTGACAGATTCTCTGTGTTATATTTCACTGTAACATAGTAAACAAATATATAAGCCTATTTTTTGTAGTAGTAGTTACATACTGTTGCTTTAAGTGTAACAAAAAACGAATCAAAAGCAGAAGAAATCAGTGAGGTGCAATAAGTTTTCCACAGCGCTGCAGTTGATTGAATGTCCCTCATCTTTAAATATGAAAGACTCTCAATGCTGTCTGCGGTCTCACTGACATGGTTCGTCCGGCTGCAACATTGTTAAAGTTGAAATTTGCTGTTCGCTCTCCAAAAGTGTCTAAAATGAAACCAAATTGAATGCAGCCAACCCCCGCTGAGCAGACTGGCCCTCCATCTACTGAACCGATGAGTCACACTGTGCACCTCTGCACATAATTAAATGGAGCCAACAATGCTGTGCAGCACAATCTGTGTTTATTCCTCCTTAATTGCATTATTCCTAAATTATTTTTGTAATGAAAAGAAGCCAAAGTCCTGCTTAGACAGTGGAATTCATTTGCTGTTTGTGTTATTGAAGCTCTGGTCAGCTTTAACTTCAAGCACTTTTTTTGTCATTTAAGTGGCACTTCTTTATCTTGATACAAAGGGTTACCAGTGCTGCAGTCCAAATACGTAATTTGTAGTATTGACTTAATAGGCCTCAAAGTGTTAAATAATTAAAGTGAACTCCATTAAATACACCTATTATCCCCTCTGATAATATCTAAAAGTGATTTCTTCTTTTCTCAGCCACATATTTATTTATTTTTCTTCCTTGTAATGTAGCTGTTGAGATAAGAGCCCTAAACTATCTCATTTTGTGCTTTCATTGTTCACAAATAGCAGTAAGTGCAATAACCTAAAGCAAGCTGAACTGTGCAGGGACTGTAATGTGCCGTAAAATTGCATTTTGAGCTCTTAGAAGACGTCTTGATGAGGTGTCTGCTGACTGTGCTCGGCGGACTCCGGGTTTAAAAAAAGCAGGTTGTCCCACAGCGGGGCCCCAGTTTTCTCTGGTAATTGGCCCTCATGTTGCCAACTCGGTCTGAAAAGTCTTTGAAGGATCGCACCAAGACGAGACTTTATTAGAACTAAAGATGTAACTGGAAACGCTCTGCTCAGGAATCTGCTGTATCTGGTTTGCCAATTATTAGGATGTCTGCATAGTTATCAATTTTACTCTGTGTGTTTTTTTTCTAAATGAGCAGGGTGAGCAGATGTTTCTTCCTGTGCTGTTGAGGGACATCAAAGGTACTAAAAAGATGAAGTTTTGATTAGGAATGAGTAGACAAGTTTTGTGGCTGATTTTTTTTTTTCTTTCAAATTCATTTTTTGTTTGTAAAACGTTGACCTGCCAATACTGACTTTTACTTATTTCTCTTAAAGGGGCAGTATTATGTAAAATATTTTATTTTATTTTATTTTATTTTAGATGTACATCATGTTATAATATTATTCCCTCATAAAAACAAACCTGGAGTGTCGTTTTGTTTCTTTCTTGCATGTTTGAGAAATCCTTTAATCTCCATGGCAACCATTCAGCTGTGCAAAATGCCTGGGAGGACCTAGCCCCGCCTTCCAGGATAAAACTCCTTCTCTGAGCTGCAGGTTTCAAGCTTTTGAGCTTCTGCCTCACCTAGCAGCTCTCCCCTTGCAACTCCTCCACTCAGCTCCTTCAGACTAGCCAGTAGCAATTAGCAAACATCTACTAGGACTTTGCATTTGCTAAGTTCATTGTAGGAGATACTTCTCAGTGAAATGCTGGAAAAAATGTTGTTAAACGGTTAATGAAGGAGCCATGTTGTGATGGCTTCCTGAAGGTGGAATTTCAGAAAGAGCAGGAGTTTTTAAAGAGACAGAGACCCAATTTCAATGCGTTTAAATTGGGAATTAAAATGCCACTATGTGCCTGGAAAATGCATAATATTGTCCCTTTAAAAAAATGAAAACTATAATCTTAAGAGACAAAACATTTATATTAGGAATGAAGCTGACATCGTGCCCTGTGTCCAGAGCATATACAAGATCGTATTTTTATGCTAAGACAAGGTGATTACGGAGTGAAAGTGTATAAGCAGTTAACATGGGCAGCATTGATGACTGTACATCTGTCCATGTGTGTAAAGTCTAGTTGACCCTTACTTTAACTCTGATATTTCCAAAAGCTTGCAAACGTTTAAAAATCTTGTCCACAACAGAGGTTGAAGCTCAAAACAAAAACCCTAAAACAGCCTAAATTTGAGTCCCAGTTTTTGATTTGCAGCATCCGTGCTAATAAATGTTGTCGTGACTTGGTAAAACTTTCATTTATCATGAAAAGAAATTCAGTGTCATTAGTCGTCTGAACATTGGATGACTTTCAAGATTGATGATCTTGATTCTTCCCTAATAATTTCTTCAGTCACCTGATGTCATTTTATTAGATTTAACAAACATGAGGCATTGTAAGAAACAATAAATATACCGCCTGAAAATGAAAACATTTTTCAGTGACCTATGTTTTTATGTTCATTTAACCTTCTACCTTTACAAGATGCTGCGTAACCACTATGCAACTTTTTATATCCTTAAGCAGAAATAAAGAAACTGAACTTTAGGCCTCACATTGGAGGAGATTTCAGCAACTTAACTTGCACAGTATCTTGCATGACAACATCATCCTCAGCCAGTCTTAAATAGACGACGATGTCATCAGGTTCACACTCAGAGCTGCACAACAGCATTAAACATTTAAATGCCTTATGTAAACCAATGATTTGTCCTCTCTAACCCTGCTGAAGCTCTGCAGCTGAAGGAAAACTTCCTCTGTTTTTGTCATTTGCACAGAAAGCCACTTGTGTTTGCAGCTCAAACTGAATAGAGGGTCAGTGTGACAATATGCGAAGGAGTAAGATGACATGTAGACTTAATTTGACAATTTCCTCCCACATTTATTCAAGTAAAACTCATTTTATCCTCAAAATATCTATGCTTCCAAGGTTGTTTTTTTCTTCTAAATTTAAAAAATCTACAGCTTATGTAAGAGTTGCATCATAAAATTTTATTTATTAGAAATACTTATCATGTTACTATTTAAGTGAAATATAGTTTTTTAATTTCTTTATTGTGGCTGAACTCTGGGTTGGGGTATCATTTAATTAGTGGGTCAGATGGGAAAGACTCAGCGTTTGACTTGGTGATGCTAAGTAGAATAATATCGATGGCTGGCAGAGGAACAATATTTACGACATTAATAGTCAACAAGTGTGAGATTTATTTAGGGCCTTGAATGGAAGAGAAAAACAGAAAAAAAAGAGTTTGTGAAGTCGACCATTGAAAGACAAAACATGAGGTGACCTAGTAGTGATCTGTGTGGTGCTTTTTTTTTTGGGAAGTACAACAAACAATGACGAGAATTGTTTAAAAAAAATACTTTAAACACAAGCCTAACATCTTAAATATGTTTAGATGTATAACAACTGTGAAAACATAAATTTCACAAAAGTAAAACTATGTTTCAGTTTTCCAAGGACCTCATTTCCATTCCAAAAAATAAACATGAATTAAAGTGGTTTATTCCAGCTGTGCTGCTGGGCTGTACTGTTTGTACATATTCTTTAGAAAAACTTAATCAAATCACGACATACAATAAACCCGGCTTGCTGCCATGTTTTCAAAATGAAATAAACAAATACCTGGCCTGTAATGCAAATTCAAATGAACTCATTGAACAGTGCCCAGCCCTGCTGTGATCAACACTTCTAGAGCAAAGCCAGAGTTCCAGGTCTGAAGGGAATTTTAAATGCATGAAAGGCCCTGAAGGCCTGAATATTAAAATATAAAATCTTCTACAACACTCAACCCACTCTAAAATCTCAGACTCCACTGAACCCAAACTATTTGCTCTACTATATTTTTAATTTATTGAACCCATCCTGATTACAGTTGAACTTCATAGTTCTCCTGTTTCATTCTTTTCTTTTGAAATGTAATGAGATGATTGTGGTTAATTTCTGCAGTCCCATGAAATGAATATTGGTGCTTTTATCTCCAGCGCTGCACCTTCTGTTTCCACCTAACCTACTCAGTGTTTTGATTCCTCTCATAATATTTTGAGCTGGTCCAAGTTTTTAATTACTGCAAAAATCTTAAAACATCTTTTGCATCCAATATTTAAAATAAAGAAATCTATAGAACCATTATTCATCTGCAATATGCCTGATGTGGTTTACTGGTGATAAATGAAGGTGTGCTGAGGTAAACTATTTCTCCCTGTGGTGGAGGAAATTAGTCTCTTCAGATTTTGTGTACGATGCTCTGTTGGAGGAAGGAGAAGGGTCGTTGTGCCCATCCCTGAGTTTCTGAAGCTTTCAGCTGTGACTGAGAGGCGCAGGGAGGGCCGTCTCATGTTCTCTGAGCTGGAGGAGGATGACTCAGCAGCAACAGAGGAACATTAGATAAAACTCTCTGTTCATAATGAAGTGATATTTAAATTCCGCTAAGGGATGAACGTGTTGCTCCCAAAAGAATCAATTTAAAACACCCATGTTGTTATTGAAACTCAGAAATATTTCCCTGAAACTATTTTTGTTCATAAAGCTGCCAAACATCAAATATTTAAACATTCAAGCAGATGTTCAGTTTGCATTGCAAAGACACTTAAACGAGGAAAGTTTTGCATCTCTTATTTGGACTTGTCAGGAGTTATGGTTGGCTAATGTGATTGTTTCAGATTGTGAAGAAACAGAACCTGCTGTTCTGTTTCTTCACAATCAGAAGAAACAGAACTTTCTTCTGTTTTATTTGCTTTATTAACTTAAAGCAAATAAATAAATGTTTGAAACTATGTTCACAACTCTTACATTAAAGCTCCAGTATGCAACTCTTCTAAAAAAAAAAAAAGTGTCATGACAGTATAGCATGAGACAGATGATCTAAAAACAATCAACTTTCTCCACTACTATTGCCGTCTGCAAAAATGCGCCGTTCTTGGTCAAAAACAGCCAATCAAAACCAGGAGGAGGGTCTTAGGGCTGACAATCAACCTGATGTATGCACTGGTAAATGTGTTGATGATGGAACTGTTTATCCGTCGTCATCTGAGGTCATGCTAACTAGCCTTAGCATTCGGTAATACTTTATTTGAAGGGGGTGAATAAGACTGTCATGACACTGTCATTAACATGACATAGCACCTGTCATGAACATGAATGAGCCTTCGTGAATATTTGACTGTTGTCATAAAGCGTCATTTGGTAAATTATGACACTTTTAATACACAGTTGACATTATTCAAAATGTCTTTGTTATGACAACTTGACATTAACCAAGAAATCATTACTGATATAAATTTGTTATAAAAGTATTACTGATTGCACTTTAAAAATTAGGTAACTTTATGTTATTAAAGGTAAAGTTTAAACGGTAATGTTTTCTTGGTTAATGTCAAGTTGTCATAACAAAGACATTTTGAATAATGTCAACTTTGTATTAAAAGTGTCATAATTTACCGAATGACGCTTTATGACAACAGTCATAAATAATTCATGAAGGCTTATTCATGTTAATGACAGGTGCTATGTCATGTTCATGACAGGTGCTATGTCATGTTCATGACAGGTGTTATGTCATGTTCATGACAGGTGTTATGTCATGTTCATGACAGGTGCTATGTCATGTTCATGACAGGTGCTATGTCATGTTCATGACAGGTGCTATGTCATGTTCATGACAGGTGCTATGTCATGTTCATGACAGGTGCTATGTCATGTTCATGACAGGTGTTATGTCATGTTCATGACAGGTGTTATGTCATGTTCATGACAGGTGCTATGTCATGTTCATGACAGGTGTTATGTCATGTTTATGACGGTGTCATGACAGTCTTATTCACCCCCTTCAAATAAAGTATTACCTACCATTCATGGCAGGTTTTGTTTGTTTTGTTGCAGGTTTTGTAGCTATAGCATAGCAGAGAGCAAGGAGGATGTTGTGAGCAATCCTGACAGCGCTAAGCCCCTCCTCCTGGTTCTGATGGATTGTTTCTGACAAGCTGTTGATTTATATAGTTATTTATAACTTATTTATATGGCTCTGAACATGTGCCATTGAGTCCCACGCATCTTCTTTGTTTACTATCAAGCTAACTTTATGGGCTTTACTGCCACCTGCTGGCCAAGGCAGTTTAGATCTAATATTATATATATATATATATATATATATATATATATATATATATATATATATATATATATATATATATATATATATATATATATATATATATATAATATAACTTATTCACTTTTTAGGGCTATCCACATTAGAATGATGAGCTATTAGGTTACCTTTAAGTCAAATGGCTTGTGCCCAAAATAAGACAGCTTTGGAGCAACGTTAGTCAGATGATGTATTAATAAATCAGTGTAAATAATCGGTGGCTGCACATCAGTCTGCCTCGCAGCTATGGAAACCAAGTGAAGGCACAGCCGCGTGTAATTAGTCTGGCTGATAAAATCTTCCTGTAAACAATTGCAACTGGGCCGCCCATTTGATGAACTGTGAATATAGCACAGATTATGTTTACCGAGGGAGGCTGTCGCTGTGTATTTGAAGTGTTCACTTGCGGTTGGTGTCTGTTGCATAAATAATGAGTTCAGTTTCACCAACTTTTAAGAGCAATAAAAACCCTGAATGACTACTCCCCAGGCTGCACATGTTGAAGTTTTGGGCGGGGAGACGGATTATGTTGTTACACTAAGAAATTATGGCTCTGAAGTGAAAGACATAGAAGTCACAGATGCAACTATTTTATTGTCAATTATCTTCCCTTCTGCAGAAAACACAAGCAGAGTTTTGAGTTGAATCCTATTGGCTTCTGTATTTTTCCTGCTTCAGTACCTTTCATTAATAAAATTTGTGAGATAAACATAATTAAGAACTATCTATCACTTGGACACTTGCATCCAGCCGGTTTCTGTAAATGATTAATGATGATGTAGCATGCTATTAGTGCCTCTAAAATAAATAAATAAAAAGCTACATTTCTGTCTCCTAGATGATCATGTTTGAGTCATGACCATCAGACCTAAACAGAGAAAAGCTTAATCTTAAACTTAAAGCTTAAGTTTAAGATTATTCTCTTTTTTGCACTGTGAATTTATATCATATTCTGAGTAGATGTGTTGAAAGGCTGTGCATTTTGTTGAATATTTAACTTAATGTCACTTTGTCCAATGTCACACCTTAAACCATTTGCTGTTTCATGTTACAACACAATTTGGATGTTTAATTGGGATTTTATCACACAAAGCAGAAGCAAAAGAAAAAAAAGACATGCATAATTCTCAGATTTCAGTTTGCGTTTCAGATTTTTGAGTCTTTCCTACAGATTCTTAATTGCAGTTCGATTTGGACTTTGATTAACCCACTATTTGTGATGTTTACTTTTTCAACTTTTGAGTTGAGTCAGTGGGATAGTCAAAGCTCGAAAGATTTTAACTTTAAGCTTGCCCACAGCTTTTTTCCTGAACTGTGATCATGCTGCTGTTAGTTTTCTAATGCTGTAAAACACTTTAAAAGTTTTTGATTGGAAAGGCCAAAATGTAGAAAATGTATGTTTGCTTTCAGCAGTGTAAATGTACGACGGTAGTTGTGCTTCTAGATTCATCAAGAAGCCATTTTCTCCTGCACTTAAGATGCTCATTTGCTTGATTCAAGCTTTTCAGTGAAACAATGTTGCTTTAAATAATGTAGTTATTTTAATCCAGAATATTTAAGTGCTCCATGGGTAGTGAACCAAAGCACAAAGACAATAACACTAAAGCATTTGTTTATTTATTTAACACAAGTCTTATAATTGCGACACTCAGCAATGTTTTGCTTCCTTGACACATTGCAGGCCTACTTGGAAACACAATCATCACAGCAATCATTGTATATTCTAATCAAAGCGTTCAGTGGCTCGCTCTCATATATAACTACTGTCTGCTCTGTTTGTGAACAGGAACACATGAATGTAGTGAGAAAAGCATGGGGAATAAAGCATCATTATCTGATGGTGTTTTTATGTGAAAGCGTTATGCAGTTTGGAAAAGTCTAGGATTTTATTTTTAAGTATATTTCAGGTCTGGAGAATAATAGACAACCTGATATAGGCAGATTTACACATGTGCCATATTCTTCCCATTTCTTGATGATGGATTCTGCTAAACTCCAGATTTACTTGTATGACTTAAACTTTTCAGTAACCTTTCGTGTGCTAGCACTACATGGCTGGACCTCTGTTGAATTAAGTCAGTCACTTTAAATGGGGTGAATATTTATGCAATCACTTATTTTGGGTTGGTTTAATTTTTTTTTTATGTAATTGCCATTATATGGTTGACATTAGTTTTCACTTTGACATCAAAGGGTTTTTTGTAATTATGTCAGCCAGATTTTGTTGATCATGATTGATTTGTAAAGGCAATAAAAGGGTAAAACATCCCAAGGAGTAAATATTTTGTACAGGCATTGTACACCTTATACAGCCATCCATCCTTTCTCTGTCCTTCCATCCATCCCTTCATTATTTATCCATCCATCTGTCACCTGTTCCTCCATCCCTTTATCTATCCATCCTATCAATCTGCCCATCCTTCCAACTGTTTATATATCATTCAACATTGGAAACATTTACTTTATTTACCATTTGCTTTAAAGTAGATTTCACCTCTATTAAAGCTTTTAAAAGTTCCCAGCTTTTAGGAAATCCAAATGATTTGCAGCAACAGAGTGACTCCAATTACATGCGGACCAGATGCCACACCTGACCCCCCTCAGTCACCTCTTCGCTCTAATGAGCTCCCTCGCCAGGCCTGACAGCCATGACAAAAAGTCTACTTCCTGAATGTCTCGTTCATCCTCTAATGCACATATGTCAGAGTCAAGGCCCGCGGGCCACATCCGGCCCGCGAGAAGGTTTTTTGCGGCCCCTGGGATGATCTTGATTTATTATTAGAACCGGCCCGCAGACCGCAGCAAGCCGGCACCCCGTCTGAAAAAAAATATCTTCCTTATTTGAACTGTAAGTAGTTCTTTAAATGTTCTGTGAGATGATGTACTTACCCATGTATCCATAACAACCGGAACTTTCAATATCCACCAAGTTATTGCCGAAATATACCATCTATTAAACGAGTGCCCCCCGGATTAATTACATTCTCTGCAGCTGCAGCTGCGAAGTTACCGTATTAACCCGATACTTGCTGGAAAGTGCAACGTCTCCCCTTTCAGAAACCGTTGGAATTTTTCCACTTAGCGCTACGTGTGGCGGAATTACGGTACTGCAAATTTAGATGTGTTGCCGGCGACACATCTAAATGCCTTGACTCTGACATATGTGGATTAATAGATTTTTGCACTTTATTTTATTGTATTTCAATCCAATTATATTTTAAAAATATTTCAGTTGTGTCTGTTGAAAATTAAAGATTACTGACAGAGCCATAAGAAAATATTGCTTTATTTATCTGATCATATTGGAATATATTTGTTAGGTTTTCAGTAGGTTCAATTAGGTTCACTAGACTATATGAGTCATTTAAAAAAATTTCAATGAACATTCGATCAGTCCGGCCCTCGGCTTGTAGCTAAATTTTTTATTTGGCCCTCCGTCCATTTGACTTTGACACCCCTGCTCTAATGGAAACTATCGTTTTCTTTTCTTGTCTTGCAGTTGGAAAGACATCTCTGATCACACGGTTCATGTATGACAGCTTTGACAACACATATCAGGTAGGTGGTTGTTTATGTAGCTGGTTATTTAGTCTGTAATGTTACAACTTATGTGTTTTGATCAGTCACAAGGGTTGTAAGCCTTTCTTTTGATATTCTTCATGAATCAAAGACATGTACTCCAGTATAACCAGCTTTACTAGAAATAACCGCCATGTGTAAAATGACAGAACATGTTAAAACAGCTGCGTTTGAGTCGAAAAGTACCTATTTTCCCGTGAAGATTAGTTCTTTTTTTTTTGTTTTTTGTTTTCTTTTTTTTTTTTAGGTCTGTTTTGCAGAGCAGCTGAACCTCACTCGCAATCCTAAAAACAGAATATTGCTTCTGCAGCTCCAGCACTTCTGGAGATCTTCGTGAGCATCTGCAGGCCTACAGACGGTTTAATAACGCCTGCGGGTTTATTGCTTTAAAAGCAAAAAAAAGGATGATATTACGCAGTCATAAAACTGGAATTACACATAAATCTTTCACCCTTATGGATAGTGTAGAATGAGAATTTCCGTGTCTTTTAGCTCATTTAGTTCACAATCTAATATATGAAAAGAGATTACGTTAAGAACTGCAGCGTCACATTGTGGTTATTAGAGCAGGCAAAGCGAGGAAAGCGAATAAGTTTGAGCTGAACTTGAAATAAAAAAAAAGAAATTGATTTATCTTTTTTTGCATATATAGTTATACTCCAAATTATGGCATTTTAACATCAGTAACCAGATCAATGATGTTTTGAAGTGGGAGGCGGCGGGCGTGGATGGGTAGCAGCAGCACCAATGGGTGATACAAAAGAACAGAGGTCCATTTCTAACCAACTAGATCTTCCTATGATAGACTCTGAGTCTATGTTTCTGTTGCAACCTGCTGATCACACTCTGTGAAGCTTCCCTCTGAGAACATCCTGTTCTGATCGATTGTTTGGTGTCATCTTGGTCCCAAGATGTCAGAGTGTGAGCCGCATGAAGATGAGGAGGATGGTTTAACTACAAACTACACTGAACCAGAACAGCTGGTGGATGAATTGTGGACACCAGTCGTGGTTTTTGTGGTTAATCTCTAGAAAATCAGCATGCTATATAGTAAGAACTGAAACATTAAACAATAAAAAAGGCAAACAGGAAATGTTAATAATAATATGTATATACTTTAAAAGGTAATACAACAGATCTTAAAGGCAATATGGGGGAGGTTCTTTCAAAATAGAGAAGAGACTAGAAATACTACGTTGAACTTCATTTAAATTATTTTTCTGGTTGTACTCAAACATATTTTCATATTTTGCAAATGGGATTGGTACAGTTGAGAAAGTGCCATTGTTAATCCATAGCGTTCTGCAGTTCTGAAGAGAGTCTAGTGAATGGTAAATGGACTGAATTTATAGAGCGCTTTGGTAGATATAGTGATTTGTGCTCACAAACTACACGCTCATATATACTGAGGCATATTAGCATGTGGCAGGCGGTTGATGAAATCGAAGCCATATGATGACTTCTTAACCCACTGAGCCATGGTTGCAAAGTTGTCCACTTTCAGAAATTTTTATCAGGTGTTTTATTTTATGCATTTATTATATCGTTCATTATTTATCACGATACATTTCTTATGAGTTTTGATTCATTGTTGCCACGATAGATTTTGATTGTTTAAAATCTCTCAAAATTGTCATATTTTCGGGATTGATAGTTTTACCATTATATCTGCTGTTTTTTCATTGAGAGTATGAATAGACATCAATAAATTTGAAAATATGATCAAATGCAGTTCCTGCGTGCAGTTTAGTCATACAAGTCACACTTCTTTACGTGAGTGGTATCCTACAGACGTGCATTACAAAGGAGCATAGTCACAACCAAAAGAACTAAAAAAAAGAACTTGATACATTCATTATCACAAAATATCATTTCAGTTCATATCACCCACTACTAGTTTCATTATATTTTCTGAATACATTTTTAAACTTTTTTTTACATATTGAAACAGATTCAATCTTATAAACTAGACTTTTATTCTCAAACTGTATTGTGGTAATTATTGAAAGTGTTCAATCCTAATAAAAGAGAAATATTGTGCTTATTGTTTTAGCACTAACAGAAAGTTTAATGTGTCAATCATCAGAATGCAGAGAATCTCTTATAGTCATAAATACTGATGAACACATCTTTTTCTAGGACACCTTTTTTTTATGAATCACATAATTTTATTTAGGAATCAGGAACAACCTTCATTATGACTCTCTCATCCTTGGGCGTTTTGCACTGGACTTATAACCCACCCATGTAGATTTCAGTATTTCATATTTCACTACCCAGAAACTCTAGCTGCATTCACATCTCTGTCAGTAGCTCGCAGTTTAAAAGCAACCAGTTCATAGGCACTTTCTTCCACTCGCACTTCAAAAATATTAAAGTGTCATAACATTGTTACTGTACGGAGTTATGATACTCGAGACAACAGCTTTGTCAGAGTGACGCTCTCGCCCAGACACATCGCACTTTTGCCAACGTTGCACACACCTCTTGATGGCTCTGGAAGTGAGCTGTTCTTCTACCATCTGCTTGTCGTTGTGGCAGGCCCAGGAGACAACAGTGTGCATGTAGCAGCAGCAGAGCGGTAGCGTGGTGGTAGCAGTGGAGGGCCTCCTGCTACATTGCTAGCCTTCCAAATACCTCCTACATATGTGGATTTAGAAGAAAACTCGTATTTGGGGGCCTTCAGGATGAGAGGTTCTTCTGTGTAACATAAGGCTGTTTAGTTTTGTTGAATAAAAAGAGGAGGCATGCACCGTCTGTAAAAGGAAGTTGACCTCAAATGGCTTGTACTCTGATCTGATGAAACGTAGGAAATAAAATTAACTTTACATTTTTACGAAGTTAACTCATGCGCTTAATCTCAATAGTATAATGCATTAATATTACATAGCGCAGATTTGCATTACCTATTTTGAACTAAAAAGTGAGGAGAGTCAAAGCGGTGTGCTCAGCAGCACATTGAACTTTAAAATAACACTGATGGATGTTTGGATAAAACCAAGGTAGCATGTACATATTCCAACTATGACTTATCCTTCCACCAAAGCTCAAGCAGTTTATAATTAACATTTCTAAATTGACATTTGAGACAAAATTACTTCTTTTAAACCTTCCTGAATATTAAAACCTGGAAAACAAATCGACTGAAACACTATATGTATATAAAATAAGTATGAGAGTTGAAGTATTCTTCATGTGAAACTCAAACTTGATGTAACCCGTACAAGATTTTTGAATAAGACATGTTTTACCTGAAGCTGATTAATGGAATGTTATCTACATTCAGTGGGAATGGGAGAGCTGATTGTCCAAACCATAATAAACTCATTAGACATGGACATGCATTGCTGCCAGTAAATTGGGGTCACTGCTGATTATTGATGATGTGACTGTTGATAGAAGTGGCACAATTACAGAGCTACTTTCTATTTCTAACCTGATAGAACAGCACTTCAGTGTGTTGATGGATAAACAACAATAAGGTAATCTTATTGGGGCCTGCCATAGGAATGCATGGCAGGCCCCATGCATTGCTATGCATTAGAAATAGCCTTTTCCCTAAAAATAGCTTTTTATCTTTTTTATCATTATTCATTATCCATGTTTAGCACACCGAATTGAGGAAGTCAATGTAAACATGCTAGTTATACCCCACATGCCACTGGCAGCATTTAGGCTAACATTAGCATTTTGGTTAATTTCAGCTTGCACACTAATTTTAACATACTAAATGGAGTACGTCCATGTTACTCAACATGCTTGTGGTTCTCCACATGCTATTGAGTACATTGTGACTTACTTTAGCATTGATGCTAATTTTTAGCATCAGAACGCTGGGTTGCAACCGACGGACACACTTTGGCAGGCCCTGTTTAATTTTCTAGTTGTTGTTTTTAACCTGACATCAATCCTAAACTTTGGATAAGCAGCACTGGTGATTTTCCAGACTGACATCCTTGTGTGTGTGGATGTTTCATTCAACTGCAGGACTCTAATCATCATTTTCAACTTTCACTGTGCCCAGCTGCAAAGCTATTGTTATTAGATTTTTTTTTTTTTTTTGAGAGAGAGAAAATCCTTGATTTGCAACGAGAATTTGTACTTTATTCACAATAACGCTCTTAGTGACAGTGCGGATTCTTGCTCCTGATGCTAACTATCTGAAGCAGAACAACTACTTTTCCCTCCAGATAATTAACTGAAACTCTGTCACTCCTCTAACTTTAAACCCTGTCGAGTGCCGGTAAAGGTATTTAATGCCTCCATGGGTCATTTTTTCTGTCTGGTGACTTTCGCCACTGCACTATCCAGCTGTTGGACACTTGGCAACACGAGTGGAGCAGCATCGTTCCATGCAGCTGCTGCCACTTTTGCCTTCTGTTATAGAAGTGGTATATGTTTGTTGCTGATCTGCATGTGCACCAATTAATATGCTGGTACAGGTTTGTTCATTTATAGACTAGAATTTATGAATGAGTGTTATGTCTGCATCATTTTCAGAGGTGCCAGACGCTCTATCAATACATCTGGAATAGTGTGGCTTGTCTGCAGTCAATCTTACCCCAAGGCTGCTGCTGTAATTCCCAGGCTAAGTGGTGCTGGATAAACTCCAGTCTGGATATCTATTAGCCATCCAAGCCAACATTTAATGTAATCATCATAAGAAGTATGTGGGGACTTGGTTTCACACATAAATGGCGTTCTGCAGAAGTCTGGAAGTAATGAGACCTGAAGGGACAGGCAGCAGGCTGGCGCTGAATAGAAAGCATCTGCTTATTGAATGAAGCGCTCGTATTGTGTTTAATGTCAGTCTTAACGCCGACACAGCTGTGGCTGCAACAGCAGGGAGGAATGCGGCAAGCGGGTTGGTTTTCTGTTTGCTTGTTTAAGGAAAGGTATGTTTAATAAAAGGCTTCATAATCTCTATTTCATTATGATGCATCTAAAAAAACATTTAGACCTCTTCTTCTGGATATCTTTGACTTTTGAATCTCTGAAAATTTCTAAGTTTTTTTTCTAGAACATTTCTAAGATTAACTTCAAAATTTCTGAGATTTTTCTAGCAATTCTGGGGCTTTTCAGACTCAAAAATTTCCTTTTTTTGTTTTTATCCAAGAACATTTCTGCGATTAATCTCATATTTTCTTAGTGTGTTCTAGAATATTTTTGACTTTTGGAACTCAAAAGGAAAAATATAGCTCCTGCATTTTTTTTCCATCTGCTGTGATGCTAGTCATAGTTTAATTGACATGGATCAAAACTATAACTCAGTTTTCCCTAATTCATAGTTATTTATGCACAATAATCCTCTTTCTCAGTAGCAGGTAGAGCTGACAGTGATTTTGCTGTTTTTTTTTCTGGCTCAACTCCAGAGACCTTTACATTTTAATTAAAATGCAGCAGGCATCAGATCAGTGAGAGTGTTTGTGCTGCTGCTCAGAGGGGGGAGGATATATTAGCCCAATGAGGGTTGAAAATTGATTTGAATAGAGCCCACAGGAGACACCTGTCCTGATGTGCAGATTTATGCCGTCATGGTTTCCAGCTTCTACATCCGGGATCGTCGGCTGGCATTTTTGATTCATTGTTCGTCAAGTTTCGGACAGTCGAGCAGATGCGGCCGAGTCATTTGAAAGAGGAGCAGTGGTGTGTTTAGTGACCGACGGACGTCAGAAAGATGAAACTGAGCGTTGCGGCAGCTCCAGGCAGCGGGAGGATGTCAGTGAGGCGAGCCGCATTTGCTCCTTTTTTTAAAGCAGCAGTTTCCTATCAAGCAGCCATTCAGCCGAGAGAGACTGAGACAGGCGTCCTTGCTGCCTGGCAGCACATGTTAAAGGGCTCTGGGGTCCCTGGAGGCTCCACGCTTTTGTCAGTTGCGTCGGAGCTGTCAGTCAAGCCTGGCCACCAGGCTGTGATTTCATCTGTCTGTTCTCCCCAAATAATCAGAATCAGCTGCTCTTTTCTGCCCGTTTTCATTACTCAAAGGCAGAAATGTTAGCGCCATCTTTGGGAAAAAAAGCAAAAAGCCGTCCTCATTTTTTCCAACTTGTTTAGTATAAATGTTATTCTATGTCAACCTAACCTTTGAGCTCCAGGTTAACTGAGTCAATAAACTTATTGAAGCTATGAAATCGAACTCTGGATGTTCTGTTTACATGTTGAAATCTTAACCGATATAAAGGATAAGCAACTTCGAGTTAGCAAAACTACAGATTCATAATGCTAACACAGAAATTTATAACATGTAGAACATAATTTAAATTATTTTAATTTAAATCAGAGAAACGGCAATTAATGAAATTTTGATCTTTTTAAAATTTTGAATAATGTTATCCATTACAATGGACCCCTGCCTATTAGATAGAGCAGGTCTAAAATACTCAGAAGAAAATGCAACTTAGGAAGCGGACATAACCCTAACCCTAGCCATGCTTCGTCCTTTGCGCTTATGCCAAGTGACTTTGTTACCCGTCGTATCAAGCATGGACCTTTGTCATAATAATAAACTGACTTTTCTTTTTCTTCTAACCACAACACCACAATGATGATCAGAGTTGAAGCATCCATGTTCTCCTTGACTCGAGAAATGTAGTCTTAAAAAAGCTGCTCTGTCCTTCTTCAGTGCTGTTCAGGGTCTCGGGGTCTTTGATTTGTTTCAGCCTGCTGTCTGTGAGAGGAGACTTGTTCATGGACAGATTTACTCCCCTGAACAGTGCTGGCAGCAAACCTCAGATGAACCACGTTGTGTGTTCTTAATAAGCTGTTGAAGGCAGCGCTGTGAGCAGATGCCTCTGGGCTCTCTGTGACTCAGGGTCGCTCGGTTTGTCAGCGCTCCTGCTAGATGGAGGACCTTGAAAGTCCTGGTAGGTACAGAGCTGTCAGAAGATTTTTTTCTTTTTCTTCTCTCTTAAAAGTAGCATTTGTTTAGCCTGCTGAATTTAGAAGAAGGTTTTCTGCAGAGGAAATTTGGGAAACGTGTTATATATTCAAGTTCTAGTCTGTGTGTAGTCCCTTTCTGACTGTGCCAACATGTACTTTGTATCTTAGGTTTCAAGAGCTCCCGTGTCGGCAGGTGTTTTCGGAGTCCTCCATCTCGACTGACTGATTTCAAATTCTTCTGAAGTCTCTCTAAAACTATTACCAGACTCAAAAGCTGTTTCAGTCTTCTTTGTGAATGTCTAAAACATGAAACATGTTGTTCATTCTTTTATCAATAGTCTGGCACCTACCAAAATAAATGGCTAATGGTTTAAATACAGGAAACCTTCACAATGCTGAAGTTAGCTGATGTGGAATATGTGTTTTAGTTGGTAGGTCTAAGTTTATGCTTCTTCCTGCTTCTTTCTTTTCATGATTTCTTTTAGTTAAGATATTGTTTAAGAGACTTAAACGATCACAATATTTACCAATATCATCACAAGATTTTTTTTACATCTTGCAGCCCTAATTTTAATGACATTCTTCTGAATGTAGTTTGTGTTCCAAACCTCTGTTACCATGGAGTCCAACAAATAACTAAATGATGATTAATATCTGATTCGCTTCCAACAATGTTTATACTTAACATTTTAAGATGGGAGGGGAATTATTAGAACCACTCCTGTCTACTGAAGACAGGTTTAGCCCTAGTTGGCAGCAGAATGGGTGGGGCATGTATGACCAGACTCCTGACATTATGTGCTTGTTAAAAATTAAACAGGAGGAACATTAATAATTTCCCATGATCTTATTTCTGCATGGTATAGCTGTCTGAGGGATTCTATATTCAAAGTGGAAGCAATACAGAACCTAGAAGATCTCTATTATTCTCCTAAAACAACCTATGTTTATCTTCAATCTGGTTTAGCAGTAATAAATATCTATATTTAATATGCTGTTGATTACCGAATATATTCTTTGTTTTGCGTTTTCTTTTTTAAGAGCAGTTGAAAGAAAACTGTTCCTTAGTTGTCTGTTATACTTGCAAAGTGAAAATTTAGTTTATTTTGTAGCTATCTAGAGTTTGTATTTAATATCCTGATTTAATTTTTCAGATTTGCTCCTTATTGTCACGTCCCCAGTTCTTGTGTTTTAAGTCCGTGTAGTTTGATCCCAGCAGTGCTTGATGTGGCTGAGACTAATAGAAGAGTATAAATGACATCCTGTATCCTTGCCAGACTCTGAATCAGTCCAGTGTGGCTGCTGGCATCGCCAAGGAAACGAGTGCGTGATCGAGCTGCTGATGCTCAGTTCTGTCAAAGTGGGCAGTGGGCAGTGGGCAGTGGGCACCCTGCTGAATTGCCCAACAGAGAGGAACATGGCATATACATCTATTCACCTGCCTAGGCATTGGTTCACACAAATGTTGCACTGAACTTCTCCCGTTTTCGGTAACTGGGTTTGTGTAGGCGCTTGAAATCTTTGAACATGCTTGAATTTCAATTAGGTGTTTTCAAGTGCTTGATTTCTGTATTAAGTCCTCGACAGTGTTTGATATTCAAACTTCACAGTTTGGTAGTAAAGTAAAATCTAATATTTGGTTTCAACTGCAAACAGTTTTTCAAATTTAGACTTTTAATCAGATATTTTCACACACCTATTTAAAAGATTTAGATACAGTCTTTATTTTCTCACTGTCTGAAGTTAAATCAGACTAAACTTTTCCTGTTGTAGGTTGGTTAGATTCTCCAAAATTGTTTCTATTTGCTGGAAACAAGAAAACCAAGGATGGAGTCAAGACCAGTTCTTCCAAGACTGAGTCCAGATCCTCCAGATCCAAGACTTTGGTCTTGAAAGGCCAAGACCAGACATTCCAAGGTCAACACCAAAACAGATCTTTGAAGACCAAGGATAAGACCAGACTGCTTGAGACCAAGACCAGATCTTCCGAGACTAAGGCCAAAACCAGACTTTCCAAGACCAAGAACAGACTAACAAAGGCAGAAAAATATTTCAGGAATTTTCTTTGATCTCCACAAAAATTAAAGGAAAAATGGTTAATTATGCAACCAAAACTACTTATTGGTATTAAACTAAAAATGGTCTTAAAACTTGGCAAGAAAATGTTATATATATATATATATATATATATATATATATATATATAATTTTTTTTTTTTTTTTTTTTTTTTATAACTTTCTTTGTATATTGTAGATTAGCATTTAATTTGAGCAGGAAGGTAATTTACCTAAACATGAGTTGTTTGGATTGTTTCAATGTAATTAATATTTATTAGTCCTAATGGCTCAAAGACTTATGCATTAAACATTATTAAAATTGTAAGATATTTAGTTTAATTAGTGTCTTGTTCTTGGACCAGTCAGTTGTAAAGAGTGTGTGTGTGTTGGAGAGACATTTCAGAACATAAAATGCTGTATTTTAGTTTACCCTTAATCTAGAATAACATCACACACTATTAAAAATGGTATGAAATGATGCGAAATAGTGAATTGAAACTTTTCTTTCTTTTCTTTTCCTTTTATTTTGCATTAATTCATTTATATTGTTCTTATCTCCAAAGTCTCATGCTTTCAATTTTATCATGGATAAAGTGTATATGAACACTGTGGAAAGTATTTCAGGAGAAGTTCTGAAAATAATGTTCATCTTTACTTGAGAGTTCTGCAGTGTTACTGGACCTGTTGACCAGGTATAACTCAGACTCCAGCTGGACTGTGCTGCAGTCTGCCAGGTCACACAGACTTTAAAGAAGCAGCTGGAGCCGGCCGCACAGGTCTGGGTCAGCCCCGGCGCCACACCTGTACATCTCAGAGTGCTACATGAAAAACACACCGATCACATCTGCCGTGGCCAGCTGTCTCTATTTTCATACGTTTAGCTGTGCTGCTTAACAGAATATTTACACTAAACTCAGGTTTTGTCAAAGAATACTTCATATGCGAAAAGCAGAACAGTTTCTTTTATTCTCCCTTTAAAAAGAAAAGCGATCTGCATCACAAAAGGACGCAGGCAATGTTTCCACATCTTTCTAAATAAACAGCTCTGACAAGCAGCGCCGTGAAACAAAATGCAGATCTGCAGTTTAGCATTGATTTCTCAGTTTGGGCTCATCAGAGCCGGAGCAGCTGATGAGATCATGACAGGCAGCAAAGCAAAGAAGCCGTGGGCTTGGAAGTGGAAAGTAAACACGCCTCGAAGAAGAACACTGCCATCTGCCTTATGACACAATAAAAGGAATGATTAGATTGCGATTGCTGTACATAAGTGGATGCTGAGGAAGATGTGAGTCATGATTGTAAACAGCTCAACTGAGTGTAAAAAGCATTTAAAGTCAACAACCTTCTTGATGTATTTTGGTTAAGCACAGTGCTAATGTGTGTAACAACTGCCTGGATTCCACTGCAGATTTGATCATATTTATGTCACGTATCATAATAATGATAATCTTCAGAGTCGAGTTTAGTGATGTTGGTTTGTTGATATCTTCTTTCCTTTCCAGGCCACAATTGGAATCGACTTCCTGTCTAAAACAATGTACTTGGAAGATCGAACGGTAAGGACCTTCATTACGTGTGATTAATATCATAAAAAGATGTGAAAACGTTGTATTTCCCAGTAGCAGCGGCTGTCTCCGTCGATAGTTTTGTGGTGTTAGTTAACAGTAATGTATATGCATTCAGACTGTTGAGCAGCACTGAGGGAACAGCATGTCATCTTTCTGTGCTGCGTAGGTGGATACAATGAAATCTGCTGTTTTGCTGTCTGCTTATCTTAAAAAAGGCACAAAAAAAGCAGTACAACCTTGGAAATGACGGATCTGTTCGTCTGAATAATGCCCTGTTGTGAATCTTGCTTTCGTTGTGTTATCGGTGACTGAGTGTCTGTGTGCGGAGGGAGCCAGCTGATTCCAGGCTCTCTGACTGTCTCAATAATCTTCCCCTCCTCAGCGTTCTCTCTCTGAACCCCAGGTGAGGTTGCAGCTTTGGGACACAGCAGGACAAGAGCGCTTCAGAAGCCTCATCCCCAGTTATATACGGGACTCCACCGTGGCCGTGGTGGTCTACGACATTACAAGTCAGTGTCCCAGATGACAGCTTTTCTATTTCACTCTGTGCTCCTTAGTGGAGTCTTTTTGTGGCTGTGTGTTTCTGTTTCACATGATGAGTTTTACAGAAGACTCACATTGTGCTCACTAAAACTGAAGGGGATTGACTCTGGAGATTGTTGTTACAGACAGAATGACAGGATTACTACATAAGAAACGTATGAAAAGTGTTTCCAAGGTTTGGGTAAGTATGGTGGCGAAAATGGAAAATGTATGGAGAACAGACTTTACCAAACTTTTTATATTCTGAAAGATGAATAACTCATTTAAGTTTTGATTTAAAGGGGCAGTATTAAGATAAATCAACTTTTTTAAGCTTTACATCATATTATGTTATTCCCTCATCAAAAACTTACCTGGAGTGTTGTTTTGATTCTTTCATGCATGTTTGAGAAATCATTGAATCTCATGGCAACCATTCAGGTGTGACATACACCTGGTTGGACCTAGCTCCGCCTACAAAGATGAAGCTCTTCCTCAGAGCAGCAATTAGTAAACATCTGGTAGAACTGCACATCAGCTGAGCTCACTATAGAAGCTACTTCTCAGTGCATTGCTGTTAAAAACTAGGTTAAAGGGTTACTTGAGAAAATATGTGATGACTTCCTGAAGGTGGAGTTGCAGAAAGAGCAAGACTTTTTAAAGAGACAGAGGCCCAATTTCAAGGCCTTAAATTAGGAAGTAAAATTTCTTTTAAGTCATCTTTGATATGTACAGCATTTTTATAACAACTGAAGGAAATATATTTCATTATAAAATGATTCTATATGTGGCTGTAAATTGCATAATACTTACTTTTTAAATGTAAATGACTTCTTTTATCTTTGATTTGCTTTATCACACCATTTCACTTCATTTTATAAACAACTTCAACTTTAATAACTGGTGTTTGTTAAATTTCTTTATCATTAGCTTCCACTAAATACTTTGTTGTTTTAGTGCTTTAGCATTAGCCAAACTAACTTTTTAGTTATCAGTTCTCACCATTGGATTAAAACTAAAGTTAGTGTAAAAATGTACAAAGTTACACACACCTCCAATGTTTTCTGTAGTTTTATAAGGACTTGTTGAAATAAGGTTGAAATCAAGGTGATTTTGGCAGGTATGTTGAATGGAACAGTGTGACCATAGGAGTCCCATTGATTCAAATTTTTGAAAACTTTCATTAAATGGAACAAGATGAGTCCATTTCTTTCTGTAAGACTTTTTGAATTAACACAGTATGTGCTGCCTGATGTAATGTATAAGGCACATTTAGTTATATTGACTCTCACTGAGGCTGTCTGTCCCCTGTGGTTCGTCTTATGAGTTACGTGACTAGGCTTTGTTCTAGCATCTCCAGCATTTGGAGTCTAAAAGGCTTGATTAGTGACTACTAGCCCATCAGTAGTGTTGCTACATATATTTGTACTGCAGTATAGTTTTTTAGATATTGCAGGGTTCTTATTTTGTACAGTTAAGCACTGGCTATAAATAATATCAGATGGTTTTATGATATGTAACTTTTGTCTCATGATATACACAAACATCAAAAGCATGATTTACCAGGTTTGAGGTTCACTTTGGAAAATAAATAAAATCTTTTATCAAAATCTATATCCAGTAAATGAAACAGGCCTCAGTGTAGCAGCCAGTTAGCCCTGCCAGGCAAAGTGGACATATTTCTTTAAAGTCTAATAACTTACCATGGGACTTCACTGCTGTTTGTATTATTCCATGTCAACTACTGCCTTCCAAAACTACTAAAACCCCTTGAACCTTTTCACATTTTCTGTGAATGTTACACACATATCAAACGCACTTCAATATAATTTTATTGAGATTTTAAGTGATTTGCCAACAGGAAGCAGTTCTTAGCTTTGAAGTACAAAGAAGATGATGCATCAAAATTCCTTCCAAATAAAACCTCTAATAATGCGACATACAATTTTTATAAACATGTTTTTTGCATATTTGTTAAAACTGTCACCATATATAAAATGAAACAGATAATCTATAGAAAGATTGAGCTTCTCCACCTCCTCCAAGTGCTACTATTGTGGTCAGAAGAAATGCACCACTCCCAATCAAAGCCAGAAGGAGGGTTCTAGCACTGTCAATCATGCTCATGTATGCACTGCTCACTTTGTTAAAGGTGGAGAAATGACTTAAAATAACAGGAAAATTATTTATCTGCTGTCATTGCCATGCTAACTCACCTTAGCATTTACGGCATGCTATGTTGTGGTGAACCAGCTGTAGCGTATCGGAGAGCAAGCTCACACATGAGGATGATCGACGGCACTAAGACCCTCCTCCTGGCTCTGATTGGTTGGTTTTGACCAGAAGCAGTGTATTTATTTTTTTCACAGATTATCTCTCATACTACGCTGTCACGACATAATGACAGTTTTAACAAATGTAAACCAAACATTTTTTATAGAAGTCAGACACTGCAGCTTTACTGTCAGAGCTGTGAATGTTCTGGAACAATGCACTAAGATGAGGGAATGTGATGAGGAGCACTTCGTTACCAAGGTTTCAACAGTCGTGTTTTTTCCCCACCATTTTCTATACTTTCCATGTTAGTTTACAGCAGTGGGAGGACTGGTGCTGCTGCATTGTTTATCGCCTCAGCTGTTTGGTGTCATCTCACTCTGCTTTATCCCCACAGATGTCAATTCCTTCCAGCAGACATCGAAATGGATTGACGACGTGAGAACAGAAAGAGGAAGTGATGTCATCATCATGCTTGTTGGCAATAAAACAGACTTAGCAGACAAGAGGTATGTAGTTCCGTCCTCTCCTGCCAGCTAACTCCAGCATCTCGTTTCATGCCCCGACGCCATGGCAACTATGAGGCGCAGCGACTGTCTGAAGGCACATGCAGCTGAACAGCAAGAACAAAGCAGGCTGACACCACCGGCTGCATTCACACAACACAGAGTCTAGATGCTTTGCTGCAGAGTACATCTTTGTATTAATGAGATGGAAATGATGTGGATGCATATGAATTTAATGTTACAGTCCAAGCAGTGCAGGAAGATCTGCGAGGACTTACTGACGCTACATAATCACGTTCTGTAATGAACACAGTCATTAGCTTTATGGGATGAATTAAATCTAGTTTCATTGTTGTGATGTTTGGAACTCAGCCGATTCTCATTGGAGCGACTCGGGTCAGAACACCTGCTTTGAAATAAGTAAACTGTAATTATGAAATGTTTTATCCCTCAGCACATCCTGTTTGTGACTGTGATTTGTACAGTCATCAAAATAAAAGAAAAAATGAAAATGCTGATGATACAAGATTCTTAATGAAGCCAAAATAGGTGGAGAAAAGAGTCGATTTAAAGATGCTGAGGGAAAAATAAACTAAGGAATGATGGGAAACAGAAACTTGCATTATTAGGAACACAATACAGCAGGAACTGAACCATAAAATAGGCTGCGCTGGCTAAATGTATTGATGGTGCATGTGTACAAAATGTAGGCCACAGGCAGACTTCATACACAAAGGAATCAATGCAAAGAAAGATGGAAATAATCCTTTTTAGTTCAGTGGTGAAGTTGTTTCTTTGCCTGAAATCTGCTAAAACCTGCAGAACCTTACGACACAACCAGTCAAGAAAATTAGTCCAGGTTTCATACTTTGATCCTCTTATTGTTCTTTTTGGGTTGTGATGGTAATTATCTTACGTTTTATTTATGATGGGCTTTACAGAGTATTGAGTAACATAAAATCCTAAAATAAAGTTAATAAACATGACACACAAATCAGTGATGCCCTAAAAGCACTTTTGAAAAGGGTTTGTTTTGACAAATGATTTGAGCATGAATAGGTCTGGACTGGGTCAGGGTGGGACAGAAGTTGCATGAAGACTCTGACATATTTTCGTCCAATCATTAATGCATTGGATTTCTTCCAGTTGACTTGGAGAAAATTGGCTTCATCTGTCGTTTTACGTCAGTCGGTGAGAGTAGAGTGTGTTGTGGATCTGCTGGGGAAGTGGCTAAAAAGAAGAACATAAGGAATAAAACGTTGAGAAAACTGAGCACAGGACCTTGAGGTTTGCCATTTTAGGAATCAGAAGAGTAGAAAATGCATGTGTAGACATTGTTAATTAAATCCTGTTTGAAGATAAAGACAAAAATAGGTCAGGATGAGGACACCAACATGTACTGGCAAACTATGCGTTAACGTGTCATCAGCACAAAAACGGATTTAACAGAAAGGTAGTTTATATGTGATGGATCTTCATCGTACACAATGCCCTTTATTAGATTCATGCTTTACATTCTCCATGTATCTCCATATTGTCTCATTAGTATTATATGGATGCTGGAAAGTGCTTCCATTATTGCAGTCTTCCTCTGAACTGTGCCGCTTTACTGAATGTCACGTTCGCTCCAGGAAAATCCATCCTTGCGAGGTAAGTAATTTCATTGGTACAAAATGCATTAATTTCCCTGGCGAGGGTCAACAGCTCGGAGCTGCAGAGAAACTCCCTTGGCGCTTTACTTCACAGTATGTCAGGAACTGAAAGGAAATCAGGAAAAATGCTGATGGCGGCAGTTTCTTGGATGTGTCTCACCGGAGCTGCCAATAAAAGTTCACCGTTTCTGTAGCAAAAGATGAATGAAAAGCTTTGGTTTTGTAGGAGGTGTTGGTAGGAGAGGACCACTCATTGTTATGATTACACCCTAAACATTTGGGTTGAATAACATTTAGAAAGTGAGCTGTTTGATTCTAATCTTAGTTTCTTGTTGGACTTTTTCCAGTTTTTCACTGTTAATTTAGTTTGCTCTTAATGTGGCCTGAATATTAAAGCTGCAGCAAAGAAATAAATTCAGTTTACTGCATTAAGATCACATCAGCGTCCTCCTTTAATCTCCCACTTTGAGAGGGGAAATGAGCCTTGTTGCTGTGTGGACCGGACAAACTGACAGATGTTTAGCTAAATCAGCACAGAAAAATTATAATGGTCCATCAGTGCTCCAGCTGAAGCAAATGTTTTCTTACCCGATCATTCTAAATCTTAATAACGAGCTTATTATTCAGCTTTCTGCAGAGGAAGGCCTCATTAGTATCAGGAAACAATGCTAATAGGAACATTCGTGCAAATGTTTAGAAGGTGTGTTCAGGTTCTTGAGTCACATAAGGGGATTTAGCAAATTAACAATTTTTCAAAAGTGTCAAAGAGTGAGCGACGGGCAGATTTCTGCATCGTAAATTATCAAATTCTGCTCAGTTTGCGTCTTTGGCATCTTTTCTTCTCACACCATCTGTATTTAGCGCCTTTTTAATTTTTGGTTTCCCTGTTGCAGTATTGTAGAATTTACACATACTGTATGTATGAATCACTTGGGAACAAAGCATTTCAGAGAGTTTTTTTTCCTTTTGTTTTGGTTTTGGTTTTGCTCACTGGGGTGTGGTGGAGCTTTTCACAATGCTCAGTGCTTAGGGGAGTATGCACAGAGTAGGAGCTGCATATCTGCTGGAGCTCAGCATGTGGGAAATCTGGTGTGCACCAGGCAGCGGGAGGCAGCAGCCAAGCAGAGCCTGGTGAGCTGCACACCGACAAGAAGAAGCTCCACGGTATCCAGCTCGTTGCATTTTGCCGTTTTCTTTTTTATACTTGCTCCTGAACAACTACCACAACATTTTGGATAATTAGCTAGCAGAAGAATTTCTTCTTCCCACGAAAAAATGGACTGTTAAGCAGAAGGAGCATGAATTGTACAGCTACTATGCCATGATTTTCACATTTCTACTACAAGGTTTCAATGTAAAACACAAGGTAGCGGATACATGTGAATGGGGGAAAAAATGAATTCCAAAACATCTGACAAATAGAAAGTGTGGTGCCACTTTATACTTTACCCTCTTGAGTCAAAAACTCAATTTATGTGTTTTATATCAGTATATTAATTTTAAAAAAATCTATGAAGGATTGCCGAACTGGTGATGTGATCTTAACTGTTTTCACTATATGTAATATTTTTTTAAGCAGTAAAGAGGCACAGCGGCAAAACCTGAAACAGCTGCTGTGCAAGTTACTCAACAGATTGTTGCTAGGTAACCAATGAGTATGTGAGCCACCAGTCTAGCTTAGCTTGCTGTGAGAGGTTAAGTGGCTAAAGGCTTTCTTCTGCCTACATCTCCCAGAATTCTGTGCGGTTCTGGATCGGAGTTCAGTGAATATTCTATATATTGAATATTCTATCGGATTATCTATAGACATCAATTATGTCTATCGTGATATGTATTATTGATTTATTGTCCAGCCCTAAAAGTTGGCATTACCATTGTTAGCTGCAATGACAGCAGTAAGTCTTATGGTAAACGTCTCTACTACATGATTCTGCCACCACCATGTTTCACTGCTTAGATGGTGTGATGAGGGTCATGGTCTGAGTTTTGCATTCATGTCAGGAAGTTCATAGTAGTAAAGTTCAGCTTGAAATGTAAACAAGCTTAAGGAGCTGACAATCTCCATGATTTTATCTAGAAAATGTTGACCCTGACCTTTACTTAGAAATCTGCAAAAGGTCATCAAATCCAGTAACACTGTTGCTTCTAACCCAAAAATGATAAAACAGTAACTTTGTTGTAATTTGGGAAACCTTTGCGTTATCTGCTCACAATTTCTCTTGCCTAGAATATCTGGTGAAGTAAGAGAAAATGTGTCCTTTTAGAGACTTTCTTGCATAACTGTACTAACCTCAAACTTAGTTTGCTGGTACTTAAAACTTGATATTCAGGCTTCCTTCCTCTTGACCAGCCTTCCATCCTAATCCTATCCTAATGGCGCTTGGCATGGAGTGTTCACAGATCAGAAAAACATAGGATGTTTACATTTTTCCGATTAACTGGTCAAGCTGAAAATGGTTCCGATCCAATCACCATCTTTTCATTTTTAAGTCTGTGCCAGAATAGCTTTTAAGGTGAAGTATTGTACAAAATTCACCTTTTGCATGTTTTTGTTCCTCCATTTGGGTTTCTGCTGCTTCTAAAAACAACCCAAAAGCTTGGAAAAAAAAAAAAGTTTTTTGGCAATAAGTTTATTGTTTGGTGTCTGGAAAATGATCCGTTTCAAAACCTCTGGAATGTGACATCACAAATCAGCAGGCACTGTCCCTCACCTAACAACCTCAGCGAAGTGCAACCTGTTACCCTGCAACTGGAGCAGAGCTCTAGCACATTTGGTTAGCTGGTTTTACTGCTGTATGCGTTGTTCAATGGCTGCTGGAAAAGACAAGTGTTTTGTGTTTTGTTGCTGCATTCTTGTTTGTGCAGGAGGCTCCACATCTGCTTTTCAAAGGTGTACAGTTGTTTAATTGCGCATCTATTTGCAGCTATTCTCACTTGCCAGTGTAAACATTGAGTTGGGGGGCGTGGCCAGCAGCAGTTCATTTGGATTTTAAAGTGACAGAAGCCCTTAAACAGCTCATTCTGAAAGGAGCTCAAAATATGAAGAACTGAGCAGAATAAGACCTAAGAATGATTTGGGTTTTGAAATGTAATTAACATGCTTAGGCCTATCCTAACCTCTTCAAGGAAGCATAATAGGTCACCTTTAATAACTCATAATGTTCCCATTGCAGAGCTATAAATATATTGGGTTTAAAATGATTTAATAGCTGACAGCAATCTGGAGTTTTGTCTGTGTGTGTCCTGACCTTCTCTCAGGGGGGCGAGCTGCTCCTGTCTGAACGTGAAAACTCTTTCAGACTCATTGTCATGTTTGATTAAGTTCATCATATTATTCTGGGTGATCAACAATGACATGAGTTTGAGGATCAACCGATCCCAGAGAGTCGACGTTTAAAAAATAGAAGGATGTACCAAAGAATTAAAACATTTTAATCATGATCCATAACGATTATGTCCTGTTACTTTGTTTCCTCGCTGTTGTTTGCATAGGATCATTAGTGCGACACACATAAAGGCGGAGTCACATATTTCTACTATTTTAATCATAGTGCTGCTTTGCAAGGCATGAATGTTGCCAGGACAGCACATTCATCCTCCGGCTTCCCTGGAGCCGCCTCTCTGATGATAAATAAGCTGCAGAGCTGTTTAAGTTGCGATTCAGACCGAAGCATCCAGAAATGGTTGCAGAAGAAATGGTGTAACTCTGTCAGGTGGTGTTATTATGGAAATGCAACTCCGGTTCAACGTTTCCTGTGTGTGCTGCAGACGTCTTTTACCATTTCATGTGTGCTGAATTACTCCGCTCTGAGCTGTGACGCAACGGAGGTGTTGGAGAACGAGGGAAGCATCCGTTTGATTTAGCACTGCTGTGTTTAAGGGTTGAAAGCAGCCTGTTAGTTAGATGTGTTTATCGTGTGCACAGTTATTAGGCAGGCCTTATTTTTGAGGATTATTCTTATTAATCGCCATCTATAGTGCTCTTCATTCAAAATGTTAACGAAACCTCAAAGTAAAAGTGAGACTTTGGCTTTTTAAAAAGAAGAAAAACCAAAACCTCACTATGCACTCAATTATTGGGGAAGAATTGTTACGTAACTAAATAAAAAAAACTCACATTTTTCCATCTCACTTTTTTATTTTAATCTGTTAAGTGAGAACTGTAAACAGTAAGCTTTTCTGACTTAAAAAAATAATCAGTGACCAGTGTAGCCCTCCCAATTTTTTTCAGTAACACAATCTGTTGATGGTCAGTGTTTTGTGTTGCAGCAACAAATATAACAGAACTGGAAGACAATGGCTTCCTGGTTGCTTCACACTTGATTGTTCTCTAATCCTTTGGGGGTTAATTTGCATTTTTTTTTCTCTACACGTTTCTTACGACCCCATTGACTATTTACAACAAAATGTTTAATTGTTCTGTGATGTTGCCACAAAGTCTTAGGAATCTCAAGAGTGTGTCATCCCTCAGACGTCTGGTAATGTTTGACTTTTCGCAGTTAGTTACATCTCTTTTTGGCTCATTTTGTCTGACAACAGAAGCTGTCCAATAGTTATGTACAACCTGAAATGGTGCGTTGACCTCCTTAGGCCTCACCCGCCTTATTACAGACACACATCACCTGCTATCCTAAATCCACTAAGTATTGAAGCTTATCCAACTTGGAGTTAGAAAATATGCCTTTCTCGGCCAAAGGTCTCCGTCTGTGCTCACAGGAAACCTGATGGTGTCTCTGTGTCGGCGAGAACCAAGCAGTCTCTGCCCCATTCATTTGAACATGATTCAAATTTGCCATCATTAACTCTTCACACAGTGTAATTAATCACTCTCGCCCAGTTACCCAAACACACCTGTTGTTTCCCTCCCTGCCTAAAATGACAATGAGCTTTCGTCTCCTCGTACAGTTTCTTTTGGCTTGTTGTTTATGTGAGCGTAACAACCACCGTTTTGTGTCTTGATTCAGATGCTGATGCTGATGATCCCTTTTTATTTGCAGGCAAATTACAATCGAGGAAGGCGAGCAGAGGGCTAAAGAGCTGAGCGTCATGTTCATTGAGACCAGCGCCAAGACGGGCTACAACGTCAAACAGGTGAGAATTTTCCAACAAATAAAACCTGGAATATGCTTACATAGCGCTAATCTTTCTCAGGACATCATGGTCAATCAATTATTTACTCTATTAAAATGTCAATCGTCACCCCACTGTTGCCAACTCACCGACTTATATGCTATATTTAACTACATTTCTGACCAAAAATAATTGGTATCGGC
Organism: Poecilia mexicana; assembly: GCF_051168715.1. Taxonomy (NCBI): domain Eukaryota; kingdom Metazoa; phylum Chordata; class Actinopteri; order Cyprinodontiformes; family Poeciliidae; genus Poecilia; species Poecilia mexicana. The sequence continues at coordinate 27,026,686 of NW_028263373.1, forward strand.
CAGAATCGGAATCAGGAAGTCAGGTTTTTCTTAAAGATGAGTAATCGCCGATCGGCCAGAAAACTGAAATCGGTGCACCCCGATTAAATCAATGACAGTGTTTTTGGAATGATAATATTGTTTCAGTGTAAATATTAACAAGATTGAGTCACAGCAAAAGGCCACAACTCGCCTAAACAAAATGAAGTTTGTGTCACCTAGTAGCTGACTCTGTAGCTAAGACTTCAGACTTGTTCAACCTTGACTCCTAATAAGTAAATGAAACCTAACGTGTAAGCTGTTGTTGTGGGAGTTTATGCATTACGTCATAAAAAAGGAGGAGGAAATTTGGGGAAAGTATAAGGTAACACTTTATTTGAAGGGGGTTGAATAAGACTGACATGACACTGTCATAAACACCTGTCATGAATATGAATAAGCCTTCATGAATATTTATGACTGTTGTCATAAAGCGTCATTTGGTAAATTATGACACTTTTAATACAAAGTTGACATTATTCAAAATGTCTTTATGACAACTTGACATTAACCAAGAAATCATTACTGTTTAAACTTTACCTTTAATAACATAAAGATACCTAATTTTTAAAGTGCAATCAGTAATACTTTTATAAAAAAATTATATCAGTAATGATATTTATGCATCTATGTTGTTTGCACAGTTTTATTGTTCATTTATTGTAAATTTTCTGGGGTTTTTTTTTTTTTTTTTTTTTTTTTACACATTTAGTACTACATATTCTACTCAATTGCACATTACCTTCGATTGCAGTACACCATTTTTGATAACTGAATTTGTATGTTATGTTATTTAACTGTTGCGCTGCAGTATATTATTCTTAGTTTATTTTTAAACATATTTTTAATATTTTTGTGTGACAGTAAGGATATTTCTTTTCTACTCCTCTTCCAGCAGTGTCAGTCATTCCTGTGCCTTGTAACTGGACATTTAACTTCCAGTTTCATCCTCCTCCCTTTGAGCGCTTGCTGCTCCCTGATTTGGTCGGACAGCCCACCAATCACAACGCAGTTCTCTCCTCTTAGCCCATTTCTGCTAACTGAACTGCATTCGTTACCTAACGCTGAGGTTTTCATTATTCCAGACAGAAACAGAAGCAGAAGGCTCCTCTGGTTCAAGTCTGTTTCTAAACAGCTGATTGTTTTGTTGTTTGGTTTAAAGCAGCTGTTGTCTGCAGGATAAAGAACAAACAAGTGTATGGCGGGCTGTGTTGTCAGTCTGTGGACGGTGTTGATGGAAGGCGCCGCGCTCATCCTGCAGCAGCTCCTGCAGACAGAGGAAGCCGTTCTTCACCAAAACACCGACCGTCACTCTGTGCAGCCGAAACAAAGGTCACAGTTCAGCCTCCAAAGGCTGCAGTGTCTCATTGTTTGTTTGGCTGTGTCATCTTGCAGCAGACTGACACCGTGCCGGCAGACTCATAACATAAAAACACAGCCTTTCTTCCAGATGGAACATTAAAAATCCTAAATGTTTTTTTTTTTAATTCTAAGTAAATATTTCTGGAACAACAGTGTCTCTGTTTGTTTTTTCTGTCTTCCAGCTGTTCCGGCGCGTGGCGGCTGCTCTCCCAGGGATGGAAAGTATGCAGGAAACCAGCAAAGAAGGAAGTATCCTTTGAAAAAAAAGCATGAATGTTATAGCACAGTTACAAACAGTGAACAGAAAACTTTTTTTAGTGTTCATAGCCCCTTGATCTTTGCCACAATTTCTCACATTACAAACACTAATGTATTTTATGTGATAGACCAATATGAAGCAGCATATAACTATGAAGTGAAATGGGGAAAAAAAAGTTATTTTTAACATAAAAATTGGAATATTTTGTTGTATATTTTTGCCTGTTCTTTGGGAAATTGCCAAAGCTCAGTCAGAATGCTAGAAGAGCATTGTTGACATCAAATGTTAAGTTTTGCCAAAGAGTCTCAAATGCATTTCGGTCTGGACTTTGACTAGGCCATTGCATCATGTAAATATGCCTTGATATCAGTCATGCCATTGTATCACTGACTGTATTTAAGGCTGTATAACAATAATGTGATAAAATCAAACTTTAAGATGTGATAAAACGTCTTTAAAGCTGCATTATGTAATAATGACACAAAATGTAATAAAATCCTTGAAGGCATTTTGAATCGTTTTGTGTTGTAGGTTCATACAGAGTCTGTTACCAAAAGTTTGGAATTTGTTGACCAGAGTTTCAACTTAAAAGCATACAACATATGACTATTATTAGGAGTATAATGATTATTGATTAATGATTGGACACAAGCACTTTGTGAACGTTTATTACATCATCATTTCTTTAAAAAGATCTATCTCTGCATTTTGTAATAATGGGCAGAAAATATAATAAACTTATTACATATGTGGGAGAAATTATTGCAAAATGCATTCAATGATTTTATGCAGTTTTGCATCGATTCTTGTATATTTAATTTCAGGTTATTTGAGAACATTTTCTCATTTTTGTTAGCTTTAAACCCTCAAATCATTTCACTTCTATCTCACAACTATCCCCTGATTTGTGCTGGTCTGTCACATGTTATCCCAATATGGGGTATTTCCTTTGTATTTTTGTACGGGGGAAAAACTTTGACGTCTGAATGCTGCAGCACGGCACTGTGAACGACCTGACGGAATTACATTTGCAATCTATTTAACGTCAGCTACCTGTCTAATTAAATAGGTTGTTAGGGAAAATCGTCTTGGTAACCGTCAGCTTGTCTTGGGTCAGGCGGCCATGTCTGTCCGTTAAAACCAGAGACTGCCTCAGAACAAGCCCCTGTTCTGTTGGAGTGGCAGAACGCGCCCAAGGTTAAACCAGCTCTGGTTGGAAGGGAAGAATAAGTGAAGGTGATATGCAAAATATGCTCTTGGTGGAATAATATATGCCAAACAGAGACATTTTTCAACATGTTATTGGAGATAAATGGAGCAGCTGAGACGTTTTCTGCTTTAATTTCCATCAGTAACTAAAAGAGAACCCCCAGGCTCTGCTACTCCATCTGATTTTTATGCTGTTTATTTGGTTTAGTAATACGGTCAATGTTGCATCAGGTGTGAAACACAGCATCAATCTCCAGGGTTTAATGAGTATTTGTGAAACTGGATTTGGTTTCTTCCAGATTGATCCTGTTTATGCCTTTTTTTGTCACACTTTAATGTTTTGTTGTCTTAAGTCTCTGTAAACAAAACCGTCCTTAAAAAAAGAGCTAGTTGAAACTAAAGCACCAGAGTTTTATCATCCAGTTTTTGGTAGAAAGAGAGAAAAGAGAAACAATAAATCATTCAAATGGAAATTATTGAGCTTAATTTATCATACGATTCATTGAGTTATTTCTTATTGCAACAGGCCTAGAAATAAACAAACAAAACAGTATGTTAAACTACAAGAAAAATATGTGTTGCCCAAGAGCCACATTAATGTACCATTAGTCTGGCACCGTCTCATATAGTACTTCGTAGTATTAATAAATCAACAATCATTCTGTATGTTTTTGTCTCTTTGTTCCGTCTGTGAGCGCCGACCGTTTCTGTAACCGTTCCTCCCCCTGGGTGCAGCAGCCCTCCACATCCTCCTCTACTCCACAACCGCAGAGTTGCATCTCTATGGAAACTGTAGATGAGCTAGAAAATTGCTTGCGGTCGCGCCGTGCGCACGCTGCACTGTCATTACTCCTTCACTTTTAAGGGGTCTCCTGTTGTCCCGACGAACGCGGCAGCATTTATCTGCCTAAATCAGGCAGACCGCAGCCCAGCACGGGAACGCTTGCTCCCGCGCATCCCGCTGCAGCGTTCCTGTAATTTATTTGTGAACTCTGCTCCTGCAGGAATAAACTTGGTAACCTACCAGACTTTTCCATCCACTGAGATTTCCATCCACCTTTTCATTAGTAGCAGCCAGTAAACTAAAGAAACTAAAGAAGAGGATGGAGATAACTCTCCATCCTCTTCTTTCCCGGTGTGGCAGAATGTGAGAGGTGGAGGAGCGGTGATGGATGGCTGGTGATGACAGTTCCTCAGCAGCGATGCGTCTCTGCTGACACGGTCGCTCAGTGGAGCGGCTCCACGCACCAAACACAAACACACACGGAGGCAGGGAGGCTCCAGATTCAAAAGGATGAGTTTTGATTTGAAGCAGACAGCGGAGGGGTCCAAATCAGACTCCAGTTAGCACACGGAGCATTTAGGAAACTGTAATCGGTGCATTTAAACTGGAGGTAGGAAGGGAGCGCGTCATGATGATGTGCAGGCCTGGAGGTTTCTGGTTTCCGCTCTCTGCTTCTGAAAACAATTTCCTACCTAATGGTTGTGTCGTTAATCCTTCCGGGGTTTGAACATGGCGCTTGACCCAGACCAGTGCGGAGGTCATCAGGGCTACCAGGAAAACACTGACAAAAACAAAGGAACTGGCTGCACCAACAGAGTCCAGTGCATTTAAAATGCTTGAACTTTTCCACATTTTAGTCACAACCACAAACTCCAATCCAAATTCACTGATCAATTGCTACCGTATTTTCCGCACTATAAGGCGCACCGGATTATAAGGCGCACCTTCAATGAATGGCCTATTTTAGGACTTTTTTCATACATTAGGCGCACCGCATTATAAGGCGCATAGAATAGATGCTTCATACTCTATTATTACACATCCACATTAATAAAGAAATGGTCCCCGAGTACTTTATATAGTAGGCTGGCCCAGTCGTTGTTTCACTCACGGTGTTGGTGTTGCGATATTATGCCCAACTGCTTTCTGGGTAACACAGACCAACCGACACGCTGCCGCTGCAGTCTCTGTCTCTCTTCCCCTGCCCCTCCCCCCCTTTAAATGTATTATCAAACTTTATTAACAAACCAGTGTTCTGACAACTATCCCAGCATGCACCGCGCACTACTTCTTCTAGGGGGAAAAAGAAGTTGGCGGCTGCTTACCGTAGTGGACCAACTGTAAGCAGCCTACTGCATGTCTGTGTAAACATGACGTCTTTCATTTCGATCTGAGTTAATTAGCGTAGCATTTCTGCCGGATTTTCACAACATATCAGCCACGACAATGGACAGGGGAACCAACAAGTTCATGTCATCTTTTTTGGACGACATCAAGGTGTTTGAGCCACTGGATGCCTCCAACATTGTGCACGTCACAGCTAAAAGCTACCGATAGATGAGGAAAACAGCAGATCCTCACACCCTCAGCATAAATATAGCTGTGGACAAGATCACTGATGCCTATTGTTCTTGCAAGGCTGGGTAAGTCGGCATTCATGGTTTTGATGGTCCACAATGTACATTAGCATATGTTTACTACTGTAGCTTGTGTTTGTGAGACGGTCACGCACATGGTAGCTGCACTGTGACCTAAAATGGGCATTAGCCAATGAAACGCGGCCCCTGTGGCAAGGTCCGTTGCTGGACCTGTTGTGGCTCAATATTGGTCCATATATAAGGCGCACCGGATTATAAGGCGCACTGTCGGCTTTTGAGGAAATTGAAGGTTTTTAGGTGCGTCTTATAGTGCGGAAAATACGTAATTTTGCACGGCTTTGGAATTTTCACCAATTATCAAATTTTTCCTCAGTTCTAACCGATTTTAAAATGTAATTAGGAATTTTAGATATAATATAAAATAAATTATAAAGTATGACGTCACTCAGATCATAAAGTATAGAGTTAGACTGAATAGAACTGCCTTTATGGACCAGGCACACTGCCACCTCTACCCAACTGATGTAGCAATCAGTAACATCTGATTGCTGCGTCTCTAATATTAACTATTTTAAAATTCTGTATTTTCTGGAAAAATTAAGTAATTTAAACTTTTTTGGAAGCCCGTATTATGGCAAATTAAAAACTTATTTTTAAATGTGCAACTTTGACTGCCACTATTTTAAACTAGACTAGACTTGGTCTCCCAGTCTGAGACTCAAGTCTTAAACTGTATGTAATGAAAAGTGAAGGGAAGTCGGTATGTGAATGACAGACTGCAGCTGTTTTATTGTGAAAGGATGAGCTTGATTTCAGAGCCGGTGACGCTGGTGGATTATGGGATGTTAATGCCTCATAACAATCTGTTCATGTTTGCTGTAGCTTCATAATAATGGCTACATTAATGTCTCTCCAAATGAATGCTGTGTTAAATGGCTTTGGATCATTTAGAAATCATAATAAACATAATTTACCCCTCACATTTCTCTTGCTGCTAAGCTAGCTGCAACTTTACAAAGATACTTCCAGCTAAAATTGTCAAAATAGAAGCACTTCCATCCTGTTTTTTATTTATTTATTTATTTATTTTTTTTTTTTTGGTAATTTATGTCTCATATTTGATCATCTTTGCTATTAAGATTGAAAACAGAGGCTATAATGTGAATTTTGATAATAGTTTCTCAATATTATTCAACCTTATCCAGCTCATAGTGAGGAGAAAACCATTTAAACTTAGTGCACAATATAAAGGAATGGAAAATATGAAGGAAGGCAGGGATAATCAGGAGTTAGCCTAGCCATTATAAATAATAAAAAATCTAAAGAAAAAATTCTTTAATTAATTTCTTCTTTTTTTTTCTTTTTGGAACAGAAATGCCCACTATTACTGTTAAGGTAAAGATTACATTTTAGCAATTTTCAAAATAATATGCAACAATCTTTTGTTACATTTTTAGATACTGATTTAAATATTAAAGATAACTCCTAAATAGATATTAAAAGATTGCTAAAGTGAAACAGTACACTACAAAAACACGAAATATTACCAAGTATTTTTGTTCTAGTTTCTAGAAATAAGACAAAACTAACTTACAAGTTAATGTTTCAGCAAGATAAGAGATTGTTTTGACTCAATAAATCCTTAATTTTGATGAATAAGTTAGTTTCATTGGCAGATTATTTCACTAATAACATGTGAAAAATGTCTTGTAAGTGAAATTATCTACCAATGAAACTAGTACTTTTTATGAATACTAGTCAATTATTGACTTAAAATAAGCTCATATCTTGCTGAAAAGTAACTTGTAACTTAATTTTTGTCTTATTTGAATGGTACTTAGATAGAATAATGTGTCAGATTTATTGTTTTTGCAGGGTACGGGTCTGGATTCCTGACTACAGTCATGCAGGGTCAGAGGCCGACGATGTTATGGATTTAATAAGAAAAGTTTTATCTCAGTTGTGGACTAAAGACTTGAGACTTGGAAGAAATTATCTGTGAGCATCTCTGGTTGAAAGGAGTTGGTGAGAAATCTCTTTTGCAGTTTGCCACAAGCCAAGCTCATGTGTAACTCACGTCCCTCTGAACAATTAAGCTCTACTTTTTGTTAGTTTATCACAACAACAAAATCCCAATAATAATAATAATAATGAGAATTGTGGAACAAGATTAAGGAGAATAAGTCATGTCGTGTACCTGCTGTTTCCCTGCAAAGCAGCATGATTTACATTCAGTTTGCCTTTCAGTCACGCTGATTACTCTTCGTCAGGTTCTGATCTGGGGAAAGCGCTTTAATTTGACAAGAAAATCCCATTTGGGATTTCACTATGAACCAGACTACTCCAGCATGCCGCAAACACCTGCAGCTTTACTCAGGCAAACAGAGGGAAGAAATCAAATGACGGCCTTAAAGCAGGAGGAGCAAAAAACAACAAAAAAACAAAACAAACGTACACATTTCATTTAATTTGAAGCTGCCCTGTTCATTTTTTCAATAAGGTTGCAGCTTCCCCTCTTCCCTTAATAGATTAGGATGGTATAGCTACTGGATAATAAACATATTCATCACTGTGTATTTTGTATAAATTCAAATTTGTATCGTTTTATTTTGTGTTTTTAATGATGTAAAAACTAGCTTCCGGCTCATTCGAGTGTCTCTTCCACTCTCTTGACACAACCGCGCCGACAAAACTACTCTTGAGAAATTTCAAATCGTCTTGAGCTGGAGCCACAGCCATTACTGAGTTATGCCGACCGCTAAAATATTCATGACTGACGAGGCTCATTTGGTTTGGTGATGTTGGCAGCTGACACGCGCGCTCCCATCCTCCAGCTGGGGCGAGCCGGTCCACGCAGGAACGCTCTGGCACGCGCCGCGTTAAACCGCTGCCCTTCAAATGACATCATACCACCACGCGCTCCACTGTAAAACAGCGGGAACGAGCCACGCCACTCCCAGAGACACTAGCTGCGACCGCACGGCGAGGCTCCACCTCGTACCGGGCTGCTTGACAGCCACGCTGGGACTGTTTGGATCTAGTTTGCACACATGTAGGCCAAACGTGTTTGTTTCCCCATAAAGAAGAGGCTGCTACTGCTGCACCTTCATGTTTACTAGAAGGTCTGGATTAGCCAGGATGTGCTTTTTGTGTCTCTAAGATGAAGTTGGAATAGCACTGTGTTTTTTATTTATTTTTTGCAGCCTTGGCTCATTAGCTAGGCAATTGTTCCACAGTGATTTAAGCCAGGATTCATTCAAAGTTAATGTCTCCATCATAATACAGCAGACGGACGGGGCTGCATCACTTGGACGCTTTCTCTTTGTCCAAAAAACTGTTGCAAGGAATGAATAAAAATAGAACCCTGTTTATAAGTGTGGGATGGTTAATACACTGCAAAAACACAAAATCTTACTAGTTTTTAGTGAAAATATCTTGGTGAACATGAAATAAGACAAAACCAACTTAGAAGTAACTTTTCAGCAAGATATAGGAGATTGTTTTAAGTCAGTAATTCCTTAATATTAATGGAAAAGTACTGATTCCACTGGCAGATTTTTTTTCACTTAACATGACTGTTTTAATTGAAAAAAATCCTACCAAGTATTTGTAGTCTAGTTTCTTGTGCAAATATCTTAACAGAATGGAAACAAGACTAAACTAACCTAAAAATAAAGTTTCAGAGAAACATCGGAGCTTGTTTCACAAGCCAAGGATTCCTTAATACTGATTGCAAAATGCTAGTTTCACTGGCAGGTGATTTCACTTTCACCATGGGGAAAATGTCTTGTTATAAGTGAAATAATCTGCCGGTGGACCAGTATGTTTTCATCAGTTAAGGAATTTTCACTTAAATCAAGCTCCTGTATCTTTCTGCAAAGTCACTTATGAGTTAGTTTTGTCTTCTTTCTAGAAACGCTAACCAAATACTTAACACTTTGTGTTTTTTGCAGTGTAATATTGTTGCTTTGCAGAAAGAAGTTCCAGGGTTCAAACCTCAACCTGGGGTCTTTCTTTATAGAGTTGGCATGTTCTCTCTGGGTACTCCAGCTTCCTCCCACAGCTCAAAATCAGAATCGTTCATTTTATTGCTCTCTCTAATTTCCCCTTCAGTTTCTGTGCGTGTGTGCGTACGTGTGTACAACACATGGCTGTTGTTCCAGTCTGCCTGTGTGACGGGCTGATGACCCTCTATGATGTAACTCACCTCTCTGCTAGTGATTGCTGCAGACAGGCACCAAACCCGCTGTGACTCTGCTCAGATTCATTCAGAATCTCATTGGTGAATTATTGGAATGTTAGGAAAAAGCGCCATCTAGAGGTTGGAAACTTGCAGTGCAGCTAGTGTCTTTGTGTGTTCTGTTTTAAGCTGCCTATCTTCCAAAAAGTGAATTTATTTTATTCAATTCAAAAAGTAAAACACTTTCTATATATATTTATTGCATACAAAATTATTTTCTTGAAGTGCTTCTGATAATTTTGATGATTTATGTTCCTTTTGCAAGATGGAGTTGATCAACCTGTGGGACCGCTGAGGCGTTCAGGGCCTGCAGTTTATCTGCACTGTTGGCTCCGGTTTTCAGAAACACTGATAGGCAATTATAAATACTTGAAAAGTCTCTCTGTTTAACCTATCTGAGTTTTAATGATCTATACAATGTCCTGTCAACCTGCTTGCTTGGCTTCCTTAATAATATTTTTCAGTGATCGACATAAAGTTGGACAAACCCCAGGAGCCCCAGACCACTGAAAGCGGCTGCTCCTGTTAGTGCTCATGGTTCCTCCGTGGATCTCCATCATTGACGTCACACGCTTTGTTACTTTGCTTCCCATTGGTTAACCCCGCTGTTGACTTTGCACGTTGAGATCCCGGTTTCCTCATCCGACCGCTGATCGGTTGGAACTAGCAATATGTGAAATTGGGTCTACTTTAACAAAAATGCCACACACAAAAAAGTAAAGAAAAAAGTGGTATGACTTGGTAAAACTTCCTCCCAAAAAAAAACCCTAATCTGAGAATAGATTTAGTTCTCCCATGTGGAAAAGTAAAAGGTTTCTTTTTTTTCCATATTTTTGTATAACAAGGTGGATTCCTCTGGAAGCTTTTTTCTCTATATACTTTAGGAAAACGAGAACATGTCTGAGAGCCTGAAGAACAGACCACACCGTATTGTGTGCCACGACGATTGTGGGCAATCGCAAAACAAATAACGTTTTCAGCTTTATCATCGACTATTCTTCAGCATCTCAGAGCTAATTACAGAACAGCCAATCACAGCCTTCCTGCCTGTAGCCCTGCTGTTATCCTCACATTTGTATTTCAGACATTACGGATCAATCCGAGCTGTAAAGTCCAGAGTATGTAATGCATGCCTAGTTGTAAAGCATAGGTACTGTCTACCTGTGTACACGAGTTTGAAAAATGTAATATTCCACCAGTGACTTGATTGCACAGCGTTCTAAGAGCTGGGTTTCTGTACTTGACTTCTGACGAGCTTTTGATTTCATTTTTATTTTCTATTTTTTGCCGTGTGTGTGAATTTGTGCTTTCTGTATGGACGGCATTAGAACGCAGTTCCACTGAGGGCCACTGTCACGTCACTTCACTCCCGCTACATTCCGGCTCTCTTTAAGGACACCTTCGGTCTGTACGTCACGGACTGTGTCCGTCCAGCTGCTGTGGGAGAATTATGTGTTTAATGATGATCTGTGTATGCAGATCGCTGTAAACGAGCAGCGAAGAGTCCAGCCCTCTGCCGTATGCCCTTTGAGCAGACGGATCAACTACACCCTTAAAACGTTCTTCTTCTGTTTCCTCACCGACTAAAGACTAATTTGCACATGTAGACCTTTCAGGTTATGAAGTTGGGAGACGCTTCATTCTAATTGTACAGTCGCTTAATTCAAAGAAGTGTCTGATCGTTAAAGAAACTGTCGCATAACGTATCTCCACGTTTGTTTGTTTTTTTTCCTGCTTGTGTTTAAACTGAATGAAAATGTTGACATTATGGACTATTTCTTTCCGCCTTCGGGGCCAGTTATCATAACGTTCTGGTGGTGAAGTCAGCCAGTGCTAAGAACACTACTTCGATTTGATGTGTCTTTGATGTGAAGTCTTTACAGCACTTTTGCAGAATGTGTTTTAGATATAGAGTGAAAATGTAAACCGTTAAAAGGAAATGTTTGTTAATTTCCATACAATTTGGAGTAGTGTGTCCTAGAGTAGAAGCGTTGGTTTTGAATTGTTTTCACATACCTATATATGGAGCACACTTCTAAAACAAACTCTAACCAACATAATGAGCCAAATGGTAAAACAGCTGGTTAAAATATCGCAGGAAACGTTCACCAGAATACAAACACACGAAAATAAAGTGCCATTGAACTTCCCTCAACAGTGGGTCCATTTTGCAACAAAATGTTTGTGGTTCCTTGTAAGAAAAGCACTCTTAACAAATAACTAGAGTATTTGTTTTTCAGATTGAATTTTGGAGATACTCCATTGTATTTAAACCCTGAATATGGGAGAGTCCGCCTTTATTTGTTGACGGCCCATTTCAACATTCCACAGAGATGGACTGAGGGACGTAAATGGGATCTTTGCGTGTTGGAGCAGGGGACGGGATGGTCTCCCTGCTGATTTTTGTGATTGTACTATCACAGATCAGTGCATCAAACCTGATTACTGCTGACCTGGTTCTCATTCACACTGTACAGAGATCTAGCATGTCTCTACAAATGGTTAATAAAGATGTCTTATTACCAACCTTCTGCATGAGGGTCTTTTGTACTATTTCCTTTTCTCATCATTTGATTTGATTGTTTCAAATGGACATGTTTGTTTTTCAAGTTAAAAACCTAACCTTATACAAAATATTACCGTCATTACTTAGAGGAATATTCACTCTTATTAACCAACAACCTGCAAGTGTGTACATGCAGAGGAACCGTAGTTTCTGTCCTGACTCAGTAAAAATACCCAGTTTCAGTGAGACTAATATAACCAGATATTCGGCTTTCCTATTAGCCAACACCAGAGTAAACCATAGCAGTCAAAACATAGAAGTGGAAAATTACAATAACACTGATGCTCTTAAATTCTTTGCTTTGCTTGCAAATTTTAGGTATCAATTGTGACATAAGAGTCTAACTTTTTCATAAAAAAATATTAAGTTTTTTGTATTTCCTTCATTAATGTTGTTTTCTGACTAAAATTGAATAAAATCCCAATTTGGTAGTTGCTTAACAGAAAACACGAATAGCTTAATTTGAAATGCATTACCATTTGATTCTTTGTTACAAGATATCTTTCTAAATAGTCCAACTGGGTCTTACAGTTTCACTGCTAGCCTATCCTTGCTAACTTATAGCAGCACACATGTAAGTGTCTTTGTTTTATTTACTAAAATATAATTCAGTGCTGTACTGATTGTCATGTCCAACACAGTAAGAAACCAAAATTTACTTAACATGTTAGAAGTGTTTTTTGTTTTGTTTTGTTTTTCTAGAAATGCAGATACAGGAAAGAGCAGTTTGAAAACTTTAATACACGGCTAATTGGCAAGCTAGCAGGTAGCTCTTTATTTTCTGTCTGATGACGTGCTCTTTTGAGTCATAAGGTTAATTCCTCGGAAGTAAAAATTTTAAATACTAGTGAGGACACAAATTAACAAGGACAGTAAAATGTGCGGAGAATCAATATTATTACAATATTTGTATAATATTGTAATAATACAATATTATACAAATATTTTTTTCAGAATTACAATAGTAATTATTCAATTGGAAGAAGTTGGTCACCAAAAAAATCTATAGTTAATCCACCTGATAAAAAAATGAGACAGATGTGGGGTGTAACTTCTAAAGGGGATATTTGGAAGAAAGTGTAACATAAATGTGTTTTGTTTTTAATATCAACATCCTCATTTTTAAATAGGCATATTATCAGCCGCCTGTCATTAAGACAGTTCATTCGTATTTCTTTAGTTAAAGCTGTGAAAAATTACCAAGGATGACAGACAGGAAATTTAACATCAGATCCAACAAAAAGATGATTCCCAAACAGCTGCTGCCTATTCCAAAACCTTTCAGTTTCCAACCCAGAACAATCTTGTGGCAGAGCTGTGACCGAATATGGTTGCTTTATTCTTACTAATAAAAAAGTAAGAATGTGTACACTGACAAGATAAACTAAACTAGCATTTCATTCATGTATGACAGTTATCTCCTGCAAGAGTTATTTGACCTTGAATTTAATTTCATTTCTCAATATTGCCTGATCTCTGCTAAAGATGTCGTTCACCTGCGGCTGAAGTTGTTTGACCTTATTGTTTTTTTATGGTACCAGGATGAACTAAAGGTAAACACTACTTTAAATTTAAATTTGTCTCATTTGAAGAAAGTGTAAAGAAATTAGGAGTGACTGAAAGTCCTCTTACTCTTTTTAGAAGAATCTTTGGAGTTGCTGCAGCGAAGATTATTTGAAATTTTCAGGAATTGTATTGATTATAACATGACAAATTAATTTTGTAAGCGACTTTTTTTTAACACAATAGAGAAGATAGAAATGTTTCTTCTTAATAAACTAATTAACTAGAAAACATTGATCTGAAATAACTTTCCTCCTCTAGAACTAATAAGGAAATGAGCTAGTTTGATGTGGCTATTGTTATTGTCTTAACTGTGTTAATTTATTTTCCAGTTCTTTTTTTAGAACCTGGCTTAAAAGGTGACTAACGTGTTAGCTCTGTTGCCTTGCAGTGAGAAGCTCTGTTTGCCATCAGGTGCTGCTCACCTGTACTGTACAGTCACAGACATTGTAACTGTTTGTGTGGATTAAGCATCCCTACACAGGAATGTATATTACCTAATATACAGGTGCTGGTCATAAAATTAGAATATTGTGATAAAGTTCATTATTTTCCATAATGTCATGATAAAAATTAAATTGTCATATATTTTAGATTCATTGCACACCAACTGAAATATTTCAGGTCTTTTATTGGTTTAATTTTGATGATTTTGGCAAACAGCTCATGAAAACCCAAAATCCCTGTCTCAAAAAATTAGAATATTATGAAAAGGTTCTCTGAACGAGCAATAAAAATAATCATCTGAATCAACAAAGTAACTCTAAACACCTGAAAAAGATTCCTGAGGCCTTTAAAAACTCCCAGCCTGGTTCGTTACTCAAAACCGCAGTCATGGGTCAGACTGCTGACCTGACTGCTGTCCAGAAGGCCATCACTGACATCCTCAAGCAAGAGGGTGAGAAACAGAAAGAAATTTCTGAACGAATCGGCTGTTTGCAGAGTGTTATATCAAGGCACCTCAGTGGGAAGTCAGTAGGAAGGAAAAAGTGTGGCAGAAAACGCTGCACAACGAGAAGAGGTGACCGGACCCTGAGGAAGATTGTGGAGAAGGGCCGATTCCAGACCTTGGGGGAAGCAGTGGACTGAGTCTGGAGTAGAAACATCCAGAGCCACTGTGCACAGGCGTGTGCAGGAAATGGGCTACAGGTGCCGCATTCCCCAGGTCAAAGGTCAAGCCACTTTTGAACCAGAAACAGCGGCAGAAGCGCCTGACCTGGGCTACAGAGAAGCAGCACTTTGGACCACTGTTGTTCAGGGGTCCAAAGTACTTTTTTCGGATGAAAGCAAACTTTGCATGTCATTCGGAAATCAAAGTGCCAGACTCTGGAGGAAGACTGGGGAGAAGGAAATGCCAAAATGCCAGAAGTCCAGTGTCAAGTACCCACAGTCAGTGATGGTCTGGGTGCCATGTCAGCTGCTGGTGTTGGTCCACTGGGTTTTATCAAGGGCAGGATCAATGCAGCAGCTATCAGAAGATTTTGGAGCACTTCATGCTTCCATCTGCTGAAAAGTTTTATGGAGATGAAAATTTAATTTGGTCTGGAATCGGCCCTTCTCCACAATCTTCCTCAAGGTCCGGTCACCTCTTCTCGTTGTGCAGCGTTTTCTGCCACACTTTTTCCTTCCTACTGACTTCCCACTGAGGTGCCTTGATATAACACTCTGCAAACAGCCGATTCGTTCAGAAATTTCTTTCCGTTTCTCACCCTCTTGCTTGAGGATGTCAGTGATGGCCTTCTGGACAGCAGTCAGGTCAGCAGTCTGACCCATGATTGCGGTTTTGAGTAATGAACCAGGCTGGGAGTTTTTAAAGGCCTCAGGAATCTTTTTCAGGTGTTTAGAGTTACTTTGTTGATTCAGATGATTATTTTTATTGCTCGTTCAGAGAACCTTTTCATAATATTCTAATTTTTTGAGACAGGGATTTTGGGTTTTCATGAGCTGTTTGCCAAAATCATCAAAATTAAACCAATAAAAGACCTGAAATATTTCAGTTGGTGTGCAATGAATCTAAAATATATGACAATTTAATTTTTATCATGACATTATGGAAAATAATGAACTTTATCACAATATTCTAATTTTATGACCAGCACCTGTACTTAGCAAACCCTGGTAAGTGTTTACTCAATGTTGTTTCAAAGATTACATTGCTGGAATTCCTGTTGTTAAGTGGTTGTTTGGCCTCACCACTGCCTGAATATGTTAGGCAGCCACTGCTGTGTGTGCAGATCATTAAGCTTTCATTTACTTTTATTTATGTATATCTGGAGTTTGCTTACTATGGGCAGTTTTATTTTACGGATACCAATAATTAAATTAGACATACTTTGAATATGTCTGATGCTAAATGGCAGAATATTTGTAACAGAATGTGTTTGTAACATCACTGGGAGTTCCTTCCTTCTCAGTTCAACTTTAATCCTAAATATAAACACAACAAGTAACACATGATGAGTCAGGAAATGTGTTGTGAAACTGAAACTCTTGCTTGTCCCTGCAGGTTCGCCGCCTGGGAGATAATCTCCAACGATGCTCGTCCCGGTTAAGGTTATACATTCAGCTTTTTAATAGAAATAATCAATAAAATGATGTTAGTGCGATGATGACAGTCATTTTGGAGGAATATATGAGGCTTTGTAAAAGTATTTAAACCACACAAAGCTGCTCTGTGGAGTTGTTGGAGAACATTAGTCTAAAGAAAATTAGTACATGATGAAAAATATTTTCTGTCATGCAATACCTGCATTATATGGATAGATTGATAGCGCATGGAGTAAAGTATTTTAAGCATTTTCTCTTGTAGTTTTGATTATTGTAGCTTACAGAGAATAAAAACCCAAAATTGGGTGAATCAGAGAATTAGAATATTGTGAAAAAGTTAAACGTTGTCAAAACCTAATGAGCCCATTTGATTCCAAACATGTTCTCTGTTGGGTCGGTAGAACGAGCACCAAATGCTAAAGAAGCTGGTTGTTCAGAGTACTGTATCCAAACATGTTTGTAGAAAGTTCAGTGGAAGGAAAAAAGTGTGGTAGAGAAAGGTGCAAACACTAAACATACAAACAGGATAATAGAAGGGAAGCCAAATTCATGTTCATTGATCATGAATAGCCCCAAAGAAAATTGAGACAAAATTACCCGTTAGCAAATAGTTAAAATATTACACACCTGTGTGTCAGAAAATGATAAAATTGTGTCCATCTGTAATATATTTTCACAATAATGTAATTTGGTCCTACATAGTTGAAAACTGGTTAAAGTTAACTGATAAAATAATATTCAAGGATGTAGCTGTTATCTTAAAACTTCAATTTATGAGGCCCTCTAAGTAGTAGAGGGTCTCATTAATAGCCGTGGTGGGCCGGTTTTGGCCCGCAGGCCTTGAGTTTGACACCTGTGGTTTAGATCTCTCACATTTAATCCCAAATAAATCACACTGAGGCTTTAACATGAAAACATGGAAAAAGGGAATTGAAAGGCTCAGTCAGATTAATAACAGGTGTTAAAGTGGGACTGTCTCTTTAAGAGATCTGCAGCTGAGGCAGCCTGCTGTTTGCTAAACCAGCGGGACGACTAACGGATTCTCACTGCACTGACCTTAATATGACTGAGGCGAAACAAATTTGTGCTGAAACAACGGCTCCGGAGTGAGACGTGTGTGTGCGTGTGTGACAGCACACTTCATAACAACAGAACCCTCCAGCACAGACACAGGCAGGCAGGGGAACGAAGGGCGTTCCCTTCAAAGTGACGATCCAGTTCTCTGATATCATTTAACGTGGAAAATTTGCCAGATGCTCGATGAATGAAGATTATAATCCACTTTCATGGCTGACTGGGTGTTTTATGCAAAGCTTTCTTTTTGTTGTTGTTGCTGTGCATAAAGTTCTAGTCACATTATCATATTCATGCTCTGACTTAAATACTTCTTGAAAGATGGAGGGAAGAGTTTTCAAGCTGGAGTTCATGATTCCTTAAAATCACAAAGAAAGAAAGAAAAAAAAATGTGGAAGAGAAATATTTTAAAAATAGTTTAATTACAAACTTTGTCAACAAACTGTCATAAATAAAGAAAAGAATAAGTTACACTGAGTGATGACGAGCAGACCATCTGCTGTGAGGGGTTTGGGGGGCGTTAGCCGGACTGGGACAGCTGAACTAAATCCCACTGCACCAGCTGGGAGATTTAAGCCTGGATGAAATAATGGGAAGACCTTCAGCTGAGGACAAAACCGTCTCCCAACAGGAAGACAAATGGATCCGCCGGCTGCATTTCTTAGAAGACGTCGTCTGTTGAGAGTCGGCGCCAGGATTTCATTTCCCTAAATGAAACAAAAACAAACATCTTGAGTCTCTTTCTTTCCTCTCAGAGTCCGCTCTAATGACCGTCCTGGAACTGAAAACTCACACGTTGTTGCTGCCGGGGATGACGGTCTCCCGGTGCGGCTTGGTCCAGCTGAACCTCCGTAACAGAGAGGGCAGCCTGCAGCGCGCCAGGGCCGCCGGCCTCCAGGAAACGCTGAGGAGAGGGAAGACGGAGCGGGAGATGAGCTTCCTGTGGCAGAGTGCGGCGCTGCAGAGCTCAGGCGCTAATGGGACGTCTGCAGCTTAGCACCCACGTGCTAGCGCCTCGGTATGTAAGGAATTCCTAAGTTTATTCCTGAAGGCGCTCAGATGCTCCCACAGGGCTGCAACTAGCCATTGATTCACTAATTGATTATTCTGACGATTAATCGGATTTAAAAAATTGGCCCATTCTGCAGATTTTTCATAAAACCACTTCAACCTTTTTTTTTAACAATAGTAGAAATACATTAAAAGATGCAAATAAATAAATAATTCAGTTCATTTTAAAATAACAAACATGTTATTGCCTAAAATGTAACAATGTGGCATTTCGTTAGCGAATGCTTGTGAAACATTCTTCGAACATCAACATGTGAAAACTTTAACCCTTCTACTCAACTTAACAGATTTTTTCTTTGTTTTTTGTCTTTTTTTTTTTTTTTTACCTAATTTGAACCAGGTAAATCTAAAATTATGTCATTTGAGGAGTTACATATATATTTACAAAGTTAATTTTTTTAAATCACAGATTCAAAATGTATATTTTTTGTGCAGTTTTAACTTAATTACTCTGAGTTGTTCTTTCTGAGTCTGTATGCTCCAGTTAACGATTGATCACTACTAAATTAGTTGATGATTAGTTCAATAATCGATTCCTTGTGATTAATAGGATTAATCGTTCCAACCCTTCAGTGGAATAAATGCCTGAAGTGTGTTTTGTTCCCAGAAACAAGCCCCCATATTTATGTTTATACCATCTCTGTGTGGCGACAAAAAATGGCTTTGGAAAATCAAATTTCCGGGAGAGTAAAAATAGACTCGTTTTCCAGTTAAACACTGGTGTTTCTTTTCATGAACTCACCACTCGGCCTGTAATGCGGGCTGCTGTTTAGCCTCCACCCTCTGCACCGCCGCTCTTCGTTTCTGTCCATCCTCTTCCTCCTCCACCTCCTCCTGTTCTTCCACCACTGCGGCCTCTTGTATCCGCTCCCACAGCTCCAGGTCGACCCACAGGGCCTCCTGCAGGCTGCGCTCTTGCCCTATGCAGGTGACCCGACGGCACAGCGGGCAGGACACGGCCAGGTGCCCGCTCCTCAGCCGGGATATTGTCTCCAGGCACGGCTCGCAGAAGGTGTGCCTGCAGTGGAGCACCCGGGGTATCCGGTCCATGCGGGAGTACGGCAGGAGGCAGACGCTGCACTCGCCATCCTCACACAGGACCATGGTTAGGCGCACACTGGGAGTTTTTCTCCTTCTGCTGCTGCGGTGAATAATATTAATAATAATAAATCCCTGAAGGTGATCTGAAAGGCTTCCAATGATGTGTCAGAGCAGTTAATTCAAATTCCCACGCTGACTCTCCCTAGAGAATCAAATTATGTATGAATATGTTACTAGAGTGAAGCTGCAGAGATTACAAGCCTTTTAAAAAAGTCTAATTTTCTATTCAAGTTCAGCAGATAATAGAAAAATATAACATTCAAATTTCTACAGATAAGTCAAACATCAATAAAAAGTTTAGATTGCTTTGTTAACACATTATTATAAAACATGCATTTAAAAGAGCTCTATGGAAACAGAAATGGATCTAATAAGCAAGATAGCATCATATGATCTTTATCCTGGTCACAGAATAAAGCTTACAGTAATAACGCCGTACTTAGCTGAGCTGACTCCGATCTGTCTCGTCTCTTTCAGTGTCGCTGCTGTGAACAGAGTGAGAGTCCGGCTCGGCTGCCGCCTGTCAGGACTCTCTGCAGCGTTTGTGGGGGCGGAACAGGAACGTCTCTCTTTATTTCTACCCGGTCGAAAGCCCTCCCAACAACAGCTGGGGGAGCAGAGAGGTGGAGGCGCTCTTTGTTCGCCGTTTGACCGAAAGCAGGTGGAGGGTTAAGGAAGGGAGGATGGAGGCTGTAGGAGGGGTGTGGTTAGAAAGGGAGGAACAACGCTAATAGAGAGCCCGTGGTAACCGAGCGCTCTTTAAAAAATAAAAATTAAATAAAATTATTCATTATAGTAATATATATCTATATGAGTTATATATCTATATGAGTTATATATATATATATATAGTAATGAATTATTTGAAAAATAAAACTAGAAAAGAATTGGGCTCGTCCGGGATTTGAACCCGGGACCTCTCGCACCCAAAGCGAGAATCATACCCCTAGACCAACGAGCCACACGAAAAAGGAAGTCCGGTTACTATTTTGTACTTGTGCTAGCACAAGTACAAAACTTTTTGTGTTTTTACCTGAGTTAAATCAAAATGCCATGGTTCATTCTTTAAATCAATTTCTTCACCGAAAAGACCAACAGAAATGAAACGGTGCCGTCTTGGACGTTTTCCTGTCAAACATGTTTCGGTTGGTCACCCGCCAAGTGGGGTTACCGGGTAACGTTTTCGAAACAACGGATGATTTTTGACAACATTTTCAATTATATACTCATAGTCTCATGGAAAGGCATGCTAGTTTTGTTGTTTTATTTTAAAATTATAATATATCAGTTTTTAGTCGTGTAGAAATACTTTGTGAGTACCCATAAACAAGCCATAACTCCCTACAGCAATTTCTGAGTAGCAAAAATAAACCTGCCGTACATAACTGCTGCAAGCAGGAGCAGATGCCTATATCTGTTTCGTTCTCAGAATCGAATGAAAAAAAACGAGCCAAAAGGCACGCAAACGCGAAAAGTCGAAATGGCCGGCGAAGCAGCCCCATAACTCATTGGATCAGAATAAAACAAGAGAGGGTATGAATTTTCAAATCTTTCGAAAGATCTATGTTTTGCAAGATTTCAGTATTTTGCCTCTGTGTATACCCGTATGTCATTAGAACACCTAACAACAAAGGAACAATGGTGCATATTATTACATCTACAGGAAAATGGGGCAGAGATAAACGAAACGGAAAAGCAGCTATAAAACTAGTTATAAAACAAGGGCTCGTCCGGGATTTGAACCCGGGACCTCTCGCACCCGAAGCGAGAATCATACCCCTAGACCAACGAGCCACGTGTTCAACTATCCGGCAAAATGGGAAATATACCTATCAATACAGTGATGTTGTATGTTATTTGTTTATATGTATTCGTAGTTATGTAATACCTTACATACCTCTTACCTTATCATTAAATTTACAGTACCTTCCTATTTAGACGAGCCACGAGCGCCATTTTAAACTAGAAAACCGTGGCTTCGGTTAGGTTGACGGTCACAGTGTGGGGGCGGGGTTAGCGCAGGAAGTTCGTTGTACTCAAAGGAGTGAAAGGCGGCATAAGTGCTGTTACGGATGTAAACAAATATCCTTGGGCGGATTAAACTTAGCTGTAAATTAGCTTCTGCCGCTAGTAAATCACTGTAAGAAGCTCAGTGTTTTACCCGCAGCGCTTAGCATCAGATCAGTCCTTTCCGTTTCTTTAGCAGCTGTGTGGAAGCGTCGTTGTTGCCCAGTTCAGTTGGGAGGCAGTGAGGCGGTGTAACGTTCAGGATTCCATAAGCTGTTTTTTTGCCAGCCGGTGGAAGACATGAGGAGCCTTTAGGTTAACACCTCCAGGGAAGACTTTACCAACAAGAAGCACAAAAAAACTGATCCAGATGGAGGCTTCTCTTGAATCAGCGCGGAATACTAACTTTAGGTAACTGAATTAGAACGTGAATGTTGTGTTTTACTGGCTCTAACAGACGTGCTTTCATCTGGTATGTGTGCTGTAGTTCTGTCCTGTCGTCATGCGAGCCAGAGCTCCAGGAGCTGATGAGACAGCTCGACATCATGATCAGCCACCAGAGGAGGGAGTGGATGGTTGAAAAGCATGCCCTGGAGGTCAGGGTGAAGAACGGAGAGGAGGGCCTTCTAACCTCCAAAAACATCATTGAGCGGAGAGACCTGGAGGTGAAGTGAACAGGCCTAGAAATCCCTGCTGAGGGCATTTGTTTTTCTTAAAGAATCCAAATTATTGCATGAGGAGTTTTGTTCAAGGGGTTTTGTTTGCAGATTGGAGTACTTAAAAAACAGCTGGAAGAAATCCTGAAAAGTCGCCAAGAAGTGGTCTCAAAGTACGAGCAACAGCTGCAGAAACTCCGAGAAGAGGTGAGACATCTTGAAGCAAACAGTCCAAGTGTTTATCTGTTTTTTTCTTTCTCCTCATATGCATTAAAAGTTCCAATGAATGGTTGTAGACATGCTTACAACGCCGTATTAGAGCCACTGAAGATAGAAAAATAAAGAGGAGCAACTTTCTGCTGGAAAACTCACAAATTTTGAAATCTGGTTATTTTTCTCTCAAAACTTTCTGAGTTGGAACTTTTTTAACCTTTAAGACTCAGACATATGCACTTTTTATCTAGAAAATTTCTGAGATTAATCTCAAAATTTCTGAGGGTTTTTTTTTTTTGTAGCTATTTTTTGGGGACTTTTTAAAGTCTAAAATGTTTTGCTGTCATGACAAGAACATTTGTTTCTTTGAAAAGTTCTGAGATTAATCTCAAAATTTCTGAGTTTTATTTTTTGTTCTGCAAATTTTTGACTTTTTAAAAGTAAAACAAAATGTTGCCGTGACAAGAAAATGTTTTCTTAGAAAATTTCTGAGATTAATATGGTAACTTCTGAGTCTTTTCTAGCTAATTTTCAACTTCTGAAACTCATAAATTTCCAAGTTCTTTTTTGAAAATTTCTGAAATTGTTTGGTGAAAATGTACTTCTTTTTTTTCCTACTACCAATGACCCTAACACGCTGTTGTACGGGCTTTCTTTCAGATGGACCATTTAAAGGGAAGTTACCAAAAACTCCAGCGCAAACAGCTCAAGCAGACAAGTGGAGCAGCAAAAGAGTCGGACCAGCTGAAGGTAACATTCCTGCATCTCCATTCCTGACCCAGCAGTAGCACCGATAGCAGTGTAGTTAACCCTGCTGGTTGCTACAGGAGTACCAGCGGCTCTCTGCAGAGTGGGAGCAGCAGCGGGCGCAGTACCAGAAGCAGCTCACCACCCTGGAGGCTCAGAATAAGAGCCTGACTGAGGAGATCTCACACATTAAGGTAGCCGAACCAGAGAGAGAGAGAGAGAGAGAGACGTAAACCTGGAAGCGGTCGTTTGTCACCGTGCCGCATTTTTGTTCCCAGAGTGCACCATGGCGGGTGGATCAGGAGCACATGGAGTGCTGCTCCGAGGTGCAGCATCTCAGTGCTCTGCTGGAGAAGGCCCGCAGCAGCCTGCTGTCCCAGGAGCTGGAGCTGGAGCGACTTCGGCCCTGTGAGGCCCTGCTGGGACAGCCAGAGCAGGTCAGCATGGAGGAGGAGGGGGAGGAGGAGGGGCTCATTCAGCCGCTTTACACAGAGATGGGCAGAGAGTTAAAGATTATACTCATGTAAGAGTAGCACTACTTTAAAATAATTTTACTCAAGTAAAAGTAAAAAGTAGCCATTCAAGAAATTATTCAAGCAATTGGTGAAAAGTTTACTCAGTTACTGAGTAACTGATCAAATTATCCATCGTTTAATATTTACAAATGACATCATCAGACAGACCAAAATATAAAGTGAAGTGGAAAATTTTATTATTTTAAGGACCAAAATTCATATAATTTTTTATTACTTATAATTCATATAAGTAATAAAAAAAATTCCAATTCAGTTTCTTTCATTATAAACTTATGAATCAAGAAAGACTAAAAATACTTCATGATGAAATTATTCAAGTAAAAGTAAAAAGGGCAGCATAGTAAAAATAATCCTAAAAGTACATTTAGAATAAAAAAAAAAAGGTTTCTGAACTAAATGTAATTGCATAAATGTAACTAGTTATAACCTAACTCTGCTTATATAAAACACTCTGAGCTCTAAAAGCAACAGTAATCATAATTTGGACAACAAGTAAGTATATTAAATACTAGTCCACATATTACATACAGTGGATACCAACAGTAGTCAGACTGTCACATCACAAACCCAAACCTGCATAAAATCATGTTTTATTGGGATTTTATATCAACCAGTCAAGTTTAAGTAGCACATTTCAGCAACAAGGCAGCTCTGAGTGCTTTATATCATAAAAACATCATTTCATAGCATTTTGTCAAGTGGCATCATCCACGAACATCAAATATGTTGGTCAGTGTTTCGTTTATTGCTGTTAAAGTTAAATCAGTTGAACTCATTGAAGTCCTGTGTTAACCGACGTGACCTCTCTGACCTGTAGCTGCGGTCAGGCGAACTGGACGCCTCGAGGGGAGCTGACCTGGATCAGCAAAGACTTCGAAATGAAGCCGTCAGACTCAGACAGTTGCTCCACGCTAAAGACCAAGTCATCTGGTGGGCGGACGTTTAAAAGCTCTTTCTGAATGCAACGATGCGCCTTCTGCACAAGGGGGCGCTGTAACCTCACTGTGTCAGGTGGGAATCTGAAGCAAGGGTGACGGGCTGCTTGGTGTTGTTGTCGTTCTGCAGCTCTCTGGAGGACTGCCTGGCGGCTCAGGGATGCACCGGCGTGGAGGTCATGAGGAAGGACCTGGAGAAGATGGCCGACAAGCTGCAGGGCGCTCAGGCCGGCGAGGCCAGCCTCAGGGCGGAGGTGACGTGTCTGAAACAGAGGTGGGTGACTGCTGGCGTCAGGTTGAAGGAAACCGAGAAAGCTCTTATCGAAGGCATCATGATAGGCATGACAAATAATCATCAGCAACATTTGGAGTTGTTGTTGATTACAGCTGAAAGTGGACAAACACTTTATTACAGTCTGATATACTTATTGTTTCTCCCACAACTTTGCATAAAACTTTGTGTTTCAAAAACACTTTGCTCAATCAGATTGTCGTCATCTACAGATCAGACTGTTTATAAACAATGTTAACATTTTTCAAATTTTCTCCTTTTTGCTTTGTAAGATTTGTGACGCATTACTTTGAATCAAATTTGCCGTTTCATTCTTACTTAACTCGTTTCATCTTCCTCGGCATCAGAGCGGTAGAGGTCGGTTTTCTCCGATTGTCGCTTTTCTACCGACGCTGGTAGAGGAGATTTTCCTCCGATGCTTTTTCACGATGGTTTCTGTCGAGATAACGAGTTAATTTCCTGATGGTTGTAAATATACACTATTTAAATTCCCACAAATACTTTGGAGATGACTGTATGTCATAAATTGATCAACTGATGAAGGGTCGTATTGTATACATATAGTTTTTTTTTCCTCCACTATTTATATAAACCCATCAGGCTTTTACCTCTTCCTGCACTATAATGTTCTTTTTTTTCTTAATATCTTTGATTTGTGTTTTAATTATCCAAATTGAGCTGAACCTTCGTGTGTTTCCTCTCGTCTGAACGCAGATTGGAGAGCATGAGCCGACAGCAAAAGGATCAAACGAAGATGGAGAAAGAGCTGAGAAGCATAGCAGCAGACTTTGACAACTCGCTCGCTGAAAGCAAAAAGGTGGGCATTCGTTTGTTCTTTCTGTTTTGCTTTTTTTTTTTTCCCACCACCACCTCCGTGTCGGGTCGCCCCTCACATGTCTGAAGTCGCCCCCGCAGCTCCGGGAGGAGCTGGAGACGGCGCGGCAGACCCACAGCGCCGAGGTGGAGGGCATGAGGAGGGAGGTGTCGAAGCTGACCGGCGAGCTGCACCAGCGTGACGTGTCCATCACGGCGCTCAGCGGCTCCTCAGCCAGCATCCAGCAGCAGCTTCGCAACGAGGTGCAGCGGGCGGCGGAGGCAGCCACGCAGCTCAAGGTCAGTTTGGGACTGTGTGTTTTGGAAATGTCCATGAGACGGAAAAAAAAACCTGGAGGAACTTTTTTTTTTTTTTTTTTTTCTTACAAATATCTGAAAAGTGTGGCGTGTTTTTGTATTCAGCCTTAGCTTTCCACATCCATAGATGGGAGATATTTCCTCATTTGTCTCTTAAAAACAATTCTCGAGAGCGACTGCTTTTAAGTGATGCCCCTGATTATCAAAAGGAGTTAGGCTGAAACTTTGACTGGACCGTTGAAATACATTAGTGTTGTTCAGTCTGGATCTGGTCAGGGTGTTTATGCTCACTGTCCTGCTGGACGGTGTACCTCCACGCCAATCTCAAGTCTTTTGCAGCCTCTAACTTTAACTAAACCATCTCCCCACTCTGACCAGCTTCTTCATACCTGTTTAAGAAAATCATCCCCTCAACATGATGCTGCCACCACCAGGTGTCACATTTGGAATGTTGTGTTCAGGATGATGAAGGTTTTTCTGCTAGACCACAAAATTTTGGCTTCATCCAACCAGAAGATATTTTTCTACTTGCTCTTCTCTTTTGGATCCCTCTTAGATTAATGCTCACCTTATCCAGGCTGTTGCTTTAGATGAGTGAACATGTCTTGGTAGGTTTGCTTTATTGTCATTTTCATCCTACTGTCAGATGACAGTATATGAGTATATGGGGCTGAATGCAAATGTATGCCACACTTTACAGATTTTTCGTCTCGGTTTGTAGCTGTTAAAGAGGACAAAATGTGAGAGACTCACGTTTTTCAAGACCAAATGTTTAACCTTTCTGCTGGGTTTAATAAAACTACCCGGATTCTTTCCTCTCACGTTACTCAGATGACTCAGGCGCAGCTGGAGACTCTGCAGGCTGAGAACGAGCATCTGAAAGGTCTGCTGCAGACGCTGCAGTCCCGCTCTCCTAAGGTTTGTCTCTCAGTATTCATCACCCAACAGCAGCTAAGACAGGGTGACCACGCATCCTTAAAAAGTCTTAAATTTGTCCATCTAAAATTTAGATCTGAAAGTGTTTTTACATTTCTTTTAAAAATCTTGATTGGTCTTAAATACGTTTAAGTACGGTCTTAAATCTTGTTGTGGCAGGACTCTTGTATATTCCATGTAGTTTATTTTCAGGCAAATGTTTCAGTCACACACAGACATCTTCATTCTGTCTTATGGCTTGAAGTCGTTGAGGCTAGCGCTAATTACCTGCTAATATTGTGTTTTTATTGTTTGTAACGTACTTAATTGTGGTAGCACCTTTGTTTAGCACATGATGTCCAAGACAAATTTCTAGCCATCTATCTAGCTATCATACCATTGCTAACTAGCTACTCTCTTAGCTATTATACTCTTGCTAGCTAGCTAGCTATTTATACTTTCACTATCAAAGTTTCATTGGTAAGTGTAAATTTGTCTTCAGTTGCCACCCATATAAGGCCAGGTGCATTCTGTGCAAAAAAGATATTATTATATATAATATGTGATTTTCTTTTGTAGATTTCTGTCGTGATACAGGGATTAAATTTCATTAATGGTCTTAAAAAGCCTCAAATTTAAGTGGGTGAAACCTGCAGAAAGCCTGTGGATCCTTCCCCTTAAAGTAAGTTCTGCGCTTTCTTGGTTGTGTTGCTCATCCGTCGATCACCCGTCTCTCCCCAGGGGGATGAATCCTCTGCTGCGATGCTGCAGCAGCGCTACTTGACCTCCATAAGCAGCCTGGAAGAGGAGAACCGGCAGCTGAGGCAGGCGCTCGCTAAGCACCACGTGCAGCTGGACGCTCAGGGTGAAACGGGTCCGGAGAGGAACCGACACGTCGCGCTCAGCCACACCATGACGACCGGACAGGTGCAGCCTGGTCCAGAACGGTAGGTGGTGCGTCCGCATGGGGAGCAGAAACATTTCCACGGTGAAACGCTCTGAACGGCTGTCGTTGCAGGACTCAGTCCACTAGCTGCGACAGGAAGATCCAGAGGCTCTTTAAAGAGCTTCAGGTCTTTCCAAAGTCTTCCAACGAGCCGCCTGGCCGAGAGCGCAAAGACAGCCAGCTGCACTCCTCTTCATCTGCCTCCTCTTCCACCAGCAGCCCTGGACTGAGCAGAGGAAACTCAGCCACAGCCGTCACTCCACACAGACTTGCTGCTGAGGGCCAAAACTCCGGCCCTGAAAACTGTCTGACCTCCAGGTCCAGAGGCCAAGAGGTGAGTCTTCTTCCATGATTTGGACTTCTGTATCCAGTGGACTCAGAGTCTAGACGCTTTTTTGGTATTTTAAGTTTGCGACCCAAAAAACACAAAGAAATACGATAGTTAAAGCAAAAGTGTTCAAATATGGATTATAAATACATTTATTGAGGTAAAATGTCCAGATTTGTGACTCTGTACTAGTTTTACTGGAATTTGTTATTCCAGTAAAACTGGATGATATCTGTACAGCACACCTCCTATTCTTTATTCTATTTCATTTTTTGTGTGTGTAATGTTATGTTAATGAACGTATGGGGGAAAAAAAACAAAATAAACAAAACAGAACCATTGTATGAGACAAAAAAGTTGTTATATTTTAGCTTGACCCTTCTGTAAAATGTCGACTACTATCACAAGACACTATTAACTGTAATAAGTCATCTCATGTAATAATGTATTGAAGCTTGCTTTCTTTGGCTCATTTGTGTTGTTTTCAACTCGAACGTGCGATTCCGAAAGTTTGAAAACTCACCTTGAAATGCTCTAAAGTTTGTGCTCCTGTCCACCAGGAGGCGCTGTCCCCTGCACGCAGCGCAGTGTCTCGTTTCCTGGAGGAGGAGAGCCTGTGGTCCAATGAGCTGCGACTGAAACTGGACAGCCACATCCGCGGCATGAAGGAGAACAACTTCAGGACGGTGTCCAGGTTCCTGGCGAGCGGCTCTGGAGCGCGCTCCGGCTCTGAGCCGTGACCCCGGCCTTCTGCGCCGTGACCCCACCCTTCTGCCTTAACATATCTGATAAACGGTACCAAACAGGTGTGTGACTCTGCTGACTCGTTAATGAACACCTGCTCATGGTTTCACGAGTGTCGAATGCACCGTTTCCTCCTTTACTACGCATTTTGACGTGTTGAAAATCACAAGCATATCTGTTTGCGATGAACGGCGTGGTCTTGGCAGGATGCGTTGCCATGACGTCATCTCGTCTTGTGTCGTTTCTGGGAATTCGTATTTAAGGATCAGCTGACCACCTTGGGATGAACTCTCACAGCTCTATGAGAGACTTCTAGTTGTTGAATAATCGTTACCTGAACGAATCAGAAAGTAGGCCACTCTGCTGGCATTTGGAGCCACTTTAAGCACTGAGCATGCTGAGATGAGTAAATATGGGCATCAAATTGCATCTCATCAACCAGTGATATTACTATGAAAACATTGCACTTGTTATATCAATTATTGTATCGCAAATATTCATGACAAATGCTAATATTAGTGTTGATGTATTGATGTGTGATGTTGCTAAGATGATGGGATTTACTAGCTTCTTATTTCGGAGACTTTGAACTCTCCCGATTTGCCGTCTATGTAGAAATCCCTCTGGTCAGGATCTTCAGTTCAGATTTTCATAAATCAAAATCCCGCTCTACACGTGTGAAACGATCAAGATTTCTCCGGTACTTTAATCAGATTTCATGAGAACGTGTTCGGTGTTATCTTTGGGAAAAGTCGACCTTTTTACCAAGTTTATCCTGTGTTTTGAGGACAGTTACTGTCCCTAGTTTCCACACACTCTGCAGCTCGTCCAGCACAGGAATGTGTGCGCCATGCCAGCGCTGTCATGAAGCCTAACCCCCCCCCGCAGCCCACGCCGCCCTCATCATTAGAAACCTGGCGGAATGTTAATGTCGACCATGTGGACGGCTCAGAGGCCAGCGGAGCCATAACCAGATGCATTTTTATAGCTTTGTTTTAAATCAGAGACACATTGAAAGAATGGAAATAAACTGAGGGAAAAAAGAAGAAAAAAAGAAAAGAAAAAAAAAGTGTTTTGCATTTTTGTTATTACAGGGAACAGAGAAGTGGTGGTCGGCTGCTTGCCAGAGCTCTGACTTTTTACTTTGATATGTGGTCATGCTTGTTCTGTGAACACCCCCCATGACACACACACACACACACACACACACACACACACACACACACAGCACTAAGGCTGGCAATGCAGGCATTCCTTCGGTTCAGAGGTGCTAAAGTTCTGCATGTGGAACTTTAGCACCACACGCCAATTAGCATGTGGGCTAATTAGCAAAAACATTAGACTTTGCTTCAAAGTAAAGGATTATTGAACAAGCTGAGCTCTAATGTTGATGTCATACTCTATAAAGGCTACTTCAAATTAAACCAAGTAGTTATTAAATGTAATTAGCATAGAGCTAACTAAATTCAGATCTACTCATTTTACTCGTAGGTGTACAACCTGGATAAAACATAAAAAGATGCAATTTTAGGTGGTTTCTGCTTCTGAGGTCACTTGATGTTTTCCGTTCGTTAGCCTGCCTGGCTGCTGATTCTGAAGGGACAGGAACTCAAGATGGGCGCTATGAAAACCCAACGAGTGCTTTGGTGGGTTAAAAAAAAAAAGGTTTTCCAAAAATTAAATGACATTTGATTAATTGATTAAATGAATTTATTGGTCAACCCTTCTTGTTTGTATTTGTTATTGTGAACAGGAGTGGACTATGTACACAACCTTAAGGAACTCCAGTTCTCACTGTGGTGTAGCTGGAGAGGGTTTTTTTCCACCCAATGTAGACTGACTGCAGTTTCTTCCAAAGAGTTCAACATCCAGAGACAAGAGGACAAGAGTTTAGGAGAGGAGGATAAATTCCTTTGTTAGTTTCTGAAGCGTGATATCATAAAATACCGAGATAAAATCCATGAACTAGATTCGATCCTGTTATTTAATTGAAGCTTGAAAACCCATGTCTTGAAGTAGGTCTTTAACATAACTTATTGCATAATGTTTTATTTAAATGGTTGACTGCCTAAAGTAAAATATCTATTTCTTCAATGGAAGGTGGGACATATGAGGCGAAAATGTTTATTTCTGGGCTTTATATGCGGTGCCACAAACCAGCAGCAGAGGGAGCTGTAAACTACTCTGTGTCATCAAGCCAAACGCAATGAAGCAACCAGGTCATGTTTAATCCGTGTGTTTGCAGGGTTTTTTCCCGGCTCATATCAGGATTTAGGTGTGTTGCCGTTATAAAGCAGGAATGCGTATCCCATCCAACACGCTCATAAAATAAATAAAGGAGGGTGTTGGTGGAAATATCAGGTCACGTTATCAATCCATCTTGATAAATTGAGATATCTGAGGTATTTAGGGAACTTTCCTTATCTCCATAAAGATCATAACTTGTCATGGGAAAAAATGAAGATGGATTGTTTGTGTAAATGGTTGACTTATCTCTGCTGAATCGCTCCAGGTTGGTGCAGGTTGGAGGGGATTTTTTTTATTTCTTTTTCTTTTTTTCCTAAACAGACGGGTCAGCTTGCCAGGAAAAAACAGTCAGCATGAAGGAGCAACCTTGGTTCTGTGAGATAACTGGAAACGAGTTATCAGACTCACAGATGTTCATAATGCCTTTATATCGTAAAAGATGGAATTAAGCCCCGTAGCTGGTTGCTGTAGAAGCGTTACATGGGATAAACGGTTTGCCCTGAAACGAGTTGTTAAACTTCTGTCACCAGATAAGTCAATTTATTTAATTTTTTCCCCAGAATTGTTGCAGCCTGCATGCACTCTTTGTCGCACATTCCATGGTGGGGCCTCAGAGAACATGCCTGACGGGCCTCGCGTGTGTCTGTCCTACTTCTGCCTCCAACAATGCCCTTTATGCTGAGGGGAGCGTCTCATTGTTCTCCGGGCCGTGCACGCTTTGGGACAGTGGGGGGTCGCGGGCGGTGGGCGCAGGTCGCTGATGAACACGTCTCGTGCGACGTCGAGTCGCATCAGGTCGCGTTTGAAATCTCTGCAGACTGGAAGGCGCGTTCGACGCTCGGTGCCTAGAGAACACAGAGGAAAGGAGCCAGGAGGAAAAGAATGCATTCCAGCACACAATGAGAGCATTTACATGTATTGTTTTCCCCACTTACAGCACAGACTTGACTGTACTGGCCTGTACAGGGGAAGAGAAATGGTGCCATAACCCAACTTTGACACTTCTTTGGTTATTGACGTACCTTTCCATTGTTTCAGTAATCATACCACCAGGCTTAGCAGGTTTTCTGAGGGAAACCCTGAGCTTTTCCCCCCCAGCAATTCATCTCCATTCAGAAGTTGCCATGTAATCCGGCAATCTGTGAGGCCTGAAGAAGATTTAAAAATTTTGTAAATGGGGGACAGGATGTGTTGCAGGGACAGCAGCATTTAGCAAACACCACAATTAGAATTGCGAGTCTCAGCCCAAATCTCACAGGAACGTTTGTAAACAGCATAACGGGTGAACACTGTTGTCGTGACTATCTGAAGGCGGAGTGTCAGAAAGAGCAGGAGCTTCTTAAAGAGACAGAGGCCCAACTTCAAAGCGTCAAATTTCTTTTAAGTCATATTTCATATACATATATAGCATTTTGTAACAATATAATGTGCAAGAAAATGCCACAATGTATCTGTAAAATACATGATATTCCCTTTTATCTTATGGGTGAAACACATTTCCAATAAGTTTTGGAAATGTTGTTCTTTAAGAACAATCTCTTTGTATTTTTGAGGAGTTTTTGATATTGAAACACTGAAAAAAAATTCTAATTGAAAATCTTACAGTTTACTAATATAAACATAATTACGTCAATATAAAACGCATAAACAAAGGGCATGTGTACCTATTAAAACCCAAGCAAAACCCCAACGCTAGTGTTATCCACATTCTCCCCACGCCCCGCAAAAAAAGAAAATCCTCATACTTTTCCTGGAAAAAGAGAGGCTGTTCCAAACATACTTCAAGTCATTCTTGAACACTCGAGGGAAATCCATCACGTAAAGTCAAAACCTCTTTCTTTACTTTATCCACAGCAATGTCCTGAAAAAAGGGGGAGGAATACAAACATCTTCATCTGCTTTATCCTCCACTGGAACGAACCACAACAATCCTAAACCCCCCGCGGCCGTCCCATGCAGACCCTAACTGAAGGAACATAATAGGAATTCTTGGAAATTAGAGCACATTGTTCATGACATTCAGCCCAGTCAGAACTGGGAATCTGGGCTACAGAGTGAGCTTTGATGTTGGATTGCCTTATGCAAAAACTATTCAGGACATTGCTTGTTCATTTACAGATAATGGGGCCTTCAATTTGGATCATCTCCAGTTGTTAGCTTGCTAATCTACAGTACCAAACGGGTTCCAGTCAGTCTGACAGAGCCGGGCTGTGACTGCAGAAATGAATAAAATGGAAAAGGCGCAAAAACAAACAAAAAAAACATTTCAAGTATCCCGGCATTCATTGATGAATAGAAGTGGGGAAGAGCCAGTTTACATTCTTCCAGCCATGGTGACATAAACAGCTCAGCATGTTTTGGTTTGTACGTCTTTTCAATTGGAATGCCTGAGGAAATGACGCCTTTCCTCAAATTTAATTGGAAATAAACTTGACCTCCTTCCCCAGTACCGTACGGACAAAATGAATGCATTGTTTACTGAAAGCAGAAAAGGTAAAGATTAGAGATTTGTGGTTTAATGTCACCATCTGGCATTAAATCCGACTAAACTTTCCTGGTTTAGGTTCAGATAGGATTACCAAGATGACTCGCTAAATTCCAGAATAATGAGCAAGTTGGGTTTTTTCTAGAATTTCTCATTGCGTTCTTTTAACCGAGACATTTACGTATTAAGATCGCCATGTCTGTGAGCAGTTTAGGAGCGAATCCTAAATGTCTGCATCATAGTTCATCTTGTGATTGGTCAACCTGCATTTGACTCAACTAGAAGTGCGTCAGTTTGGTGACTTCACGGAAAGTTCAGGAAGGAATCGTCAGACCTCCGAAAGTCTGGCTCATCTATGGGTTTCAATTTCCTTCAAACCTGGCCCAGTTACACCACTTCTGCCAGGAGGAATGGACCAAAACTCCAGCAAACCGCTGTGAGAAACTTGTCACAGGAAAGCCAAACTGATTTCTAGCAAATACAATGTAAACATAGACTTTAAAAACAACTTCTTTTAGAAGAAGGTGAAAATGATGATGGTGGGCATGTTTAAGGCAATGTTATTGATTCTAGACGTTACACTACTCTTTCAAAAACAGGTACGATGTGGAACGAGAGATGTTGCAAATCACATGTTGAAGCATTATCTAAAAGCAAGTAAAAAAAAATAATAATTCAGAATCTCAGCCGAGTATAATATCTTGAGGTGTTCCACAAGGCTTAGTACTGGGACCCAAGTTATTTGTTATGTGTAAAAACAATCCTTGTACTTGTAAACTAATTTCTTAATAACTATCTTGATACAAAATAAACTAAACCAGTTCTTCATTGTTAAACAGGGTTTGATTTTAAGAAGTTAGTGAAATCAAAGTGCGTCTATGCTAGGAGGGAAATTTTTTATGTAAGACCAACGTTAAATGGAAATGAAATAGAAGTATGCAAAATCAAATTAAGTGTTATTGTTATCATCGATCCTTCTTTATAGAGCACATATAAATGATCCAAATCTTCTTTTGTTTTGTAAATATCTATGTTATGTTCTTGTAGTTTGTGCCACCAAGAGCTGTTAGTTGTGATTACTTGAAATGTTTTATGTTTTTACTCCCAATAACTGAGAACAGTTGACAGTAAAATCTCACTGAGATTCTGAGGTCTCAATTCTTTATAAGCCGACGCTGCGTTCACTCTTTTTCTTTTTTCCCTTCCTTTTTTTCCTCTTTTCTTCTCCATGCTCCATTACTTTGAGGCCGCTGCAGTCCGGGGGGTAGGTGATGGTGTTGTCAGGAACATTTGTTCTCAGAATCGGACCTTGTTCCCATTCCGGGAACAACCTGCTCCCTATCCCGTTCAGCTCCGAACGCGAAGGACGCTGAAATCATTATGCAACATGCTACCCCTCAATGCTACTGCTATTTAATGACCTTTTTTAAAAAAGAATTTCAGATGTTCTTACCAAGAAACTCGAAAGTCTCTCATCGCTTTACAAAATTCAAGGTTTACATGAGCATGCAGCAGCTGGAATGCCTTTCCTAATTGTCTAAAATCTGGGAATCCTCCGCCTCCTGAACCAGAATCAAAACATCATTGACCCTCTTCACCTCGCCCTCCTTTTATGCCACATTCTGCCTGACTGATTCCGCGTGTTTTTCTCTTTAATTACACGAACCATAAACCTGTCAGTGTTTCAGGAGATCACAGAAAAGCCTGTCATCACCTGCTGTGATGGCTCCCACAGCATCATAGACCATCAGGTTTCCACAGGGCTTTCTCCACAGGTTTAAAATCTGCTCAGTAGTTTTTCACAGTTATAATGCAAGTTAACAAAACGTGACAGATGGGAGAGATTTTAACATTTTTACCAAAGAGAGAGCAGGTAAGCGTTGTATGCAGCGCTGCACAAGGTCTCTTTTAATACCAACTAGAGTTTTAAATTCAGGATGATGATCTGATGATTTTGGATGTATCAAAAAATTTGTTCATTTAGCAAAATCAAAGTGAACACACTTTTTCTTTTATTTTTATCACACAAGTCACTTGATCAACAACAGGATGTTGCTACTGGCACCAACCAGGAAGAAGACGACAACGGGAAGTAGTTGGAGGATGCCCGTGCGGCTTGTTTTTTAATGACTTATCGCATGAACAAACTTATTCACATGTGATTTTAATTGTGTTTCTTATTTAATGGAAACACAGCAAATGTGAAATTGTGTTTTTTTTTTTACATTAATGAAATATTGACAAACTTTTGCTCACATTTGTAATGGAAACGCAGCTGTAGTGCTACCAACTGTGCCACCATGCAGCCTCACCTGAACCCGTTTTCCCCGTGTGCTGGACGTGGTTGTGAATGTTGCTTCGAGATGAGGATTATTCATAAATATCGTACAGTGGTGTTTGGTATTTTGAACTGAACCAAGTGTTTTGTTTTGTTTTTATCACATAGAAAAAAAACTAAGCGTTTTAATTCAACTCAAAAATATCTTATTGATCCCATAGGGATGAAAAATAAATTCAGTTGTATAGACATAAAGAGATTCATTTGAACTTCATCTTAAACATTGACATAAGAAAGTTAAAAAGTTTAGAGCATGAGTTCTAAACCTGTGGGTCAGAACACCACGTTAGCTACAGCACAGACACTTTACATAGACACAGAACATACGTTTGGCACTAAAGAAATCCCATACAGGAATGTTTTAATAATTATTGTATCAACTTATTAGAAATTGAGAATTATAATAAGACTTATAATGTTTTTGTTTTGTTTTTTATCATTCTGGGCTGTAACAAAATGTTACTTTCGTTTCCTTCCAAGCTGAGCTTCTTTAGCCCTGAGGACGTTGACGTGAACAGCAGGTGTTGGCTGCAGGTTTTGGGAACGAGGTTTGACTCCTGCTTTAATACAACAGACTGAAAGGTTTATTAGCAGTTCAGTAACATTTTATCTACACTGCAAAATTACAAAATCTTTTGTGCTCTAGTTTCTTGTGCAAATATCTTTGTACATTTGAAATAAGACAAAACTAACTTACAAGCAACTCGTAACATAAGTAAAATAATCTAAAAGTGGAACCAGGACTTTGTCATTGATATTAAGGAGTGTTGGACTTTAAACAAACTCCTATCGAAAAGTTAACTTGTAAGTTAGTTTTGTCTTATTTCAAATGCACTAAGATATTTGCACCAGAAACTACAACAAAAATACTTTGTAAGATTTTGTGTTTTTGCAGTGTATTAACCATAAATCGGTTCTGCTTTCTAAATGAATAAACCAGATGACTTCGTGAAAGAAACAGTGAAAATTCAGACCTGTCTGTTGTGATAGAGAGAAGCCTCCGCATCGATAATATAGATCAAATATTTTTAAAAATGCATATTTTATCGGTTTATTCTAAGAGTTTATTTTTTCTGAGCCACATCTCCACCTGCAGACAAAGGATCCCATCTAACACATTATACCCACCTGGTGATTTACATTATTGCTCTGCTGGCAACCCACCCTCACACTGATGCATATGTTACACCACTGAAGAACAATTTGTATGCAAATGGCCTTCACTTCCTGTCCTCTATGTGCTGGGGCGAGGGTGGGATTTCCTCATTCCTGATGTCTGACCCCTCTGCTCCCCTGACTCTCTTTTCCCTTTAAATCTGCGTTTCCCATCTGGTCAGAGAGGTTATCATAGCAAGACAGTGTTTGTTTAGCGAGCTCTGTATTTACCAAAGCTTTCCCCTGACATGGTACAACTCAGCGAGCATAAACAGTTTCTGTTGCAATTTGGAAACATGCATGTGGATGCTAGTTACACAAACAAGAAGGAATCCTAACACACAACAGAAGCTTTTCAGTACAAAGGAATAAAAACATTAAGGGGCTATAAATAAAAAGATAAAGGATATTCACTGAACGTACCACACGGCTTGTTTTCATAACACTGGTGTTGGGAAATAAAGAAGACAGTCAAAAATGAACAGCAGTAATTTGGATTATTTAAAAAGTCATGAGATTAAAACTGAGGGTTCCCTTTTCAAAGTTATATTTTCACCATGTTCTTCATTTGTAAATAGCACAGTTGCAAGCTAAATATTTAGTTAGCAAGCTAACTATTTAGCTCCAAACTAAATATTTAGCTCTGCACTAGCTAACCTAAACATTTAGCTGCTCTTCATTCAAATCACTCACGTACATTGCTTCCCATGAGTTAAAAACAGGAAGAAACTGATAAAAAATTAACAGAAAATTCACAAACAATATCAAAGAAAAAAATTGAAACTCAGAAAAATAAACAATTTCAAAGGATGAAGAACTGAGGAAACGAGAAGCAAATCTAAAAGTTTGTAGATATTACGACTTTAAAACTTAAACCACAAATAAGTGAAGATATAAATATAAAACATCAAGATATTTGTGATAAAATCCAACATAATGGCAAGTGGTTTACTAGTGACAGGAGAACCATGTGTTGTAGTCACTGTGGATAAAGCAGAGCACGGCCCGGGTGTCAGTCAGGAAACACTTTCTCCAGA
This sequence comes from Poecilia mexicana, assembly GCF_051168715.1. Lineage (NCBI taxonomy): Eukaryota > Metazoa > Chordata > Actinopteri > Cyprinodontiformes > Poeciliidae > Poecilia > Poecilia mexicana. The sequence goes on from NW_028263373.1 coordinate 27,064,790, forward strand.
CACAACAGGGAAAATGGCCGAAATCGGTCTCTGAAATCCAAAGAAACATCCGTAAGATTAGAGTGGAATGTCGCATTCCTTTGCAGTTGACTGAGCCCGTCTCCCAGAACGCCTCCTATCAGGAAGTGATTCACAATAGGAGCAAATTGCCAGAAACACAAAGTCAAACTTTTGCCAACAAGGTGGGGGCAGGCGGAGGAATCTGTGTCGGCTTTCATACAATAATCCTTGCCACTCCGCTCAGATACAACGATAAATAAATCAACGGGTAAACCAAAGTGACTCCATGAACAGGTTAAAGCATCGGAAGCAGCTCAGCTGTCAGGTCAAACGTATACATCATAACCATTTCATATTCATTCATTTCTGATGGTAGTTTTTGATGAATTATAGAAAAAAAATAGAAATGAACAATTTGTCAGGATCTATGACTGTTGCTTTTTCTGGGTTTGTGGTTTTGTCCATTTGTTTTCTGTGCTCTGCTTTTAGTTATTCTTTGCTGGGTTTAGGTCAGCCTTTTTCCTGTTTACTGTTTTACTAGTTCAGATCTTAGTTATTGTAGTTAGTTCATGTTATTAATTTCTTGGGTTTCGTTATTGTTTGTCTCACTTAGATTTATGTTTCCAAGCTCCTGTTCATGTCTCTCTCCTTTACTTGCCTTCTGCTCTCTCTCACACCTGCACCTTGTTTCCTATTTCGTACCTTTCCATTGTTCCAGTAATCAAATCAACCTGCCAGTATTTAACTGCCTCTCTTTCTCTCACTCCTTGCTGCTTCCTCTGGTTATACTCTGTTACCTTGACGGTCCTGCTCCTCGTGTCTGCCTTATTGTTTTGTGAGTTCTTGTTTCATTATCATTTTCATCAAATTACCCACCATAGAAAACCCAGGAACACAAAGAAATCTGCAGATTGTGACAATTAACAGAACAAACACACAGCAACAAACCAGGAAAATAAAGAAAGCAGGAACATACAAGCTATTAAAGTGCAGAACAAAATCACATGGAGCACAATGAGTATGGAAAGCAAAAAGTGTAAAAAATAAATAAGTAAATGATTCCCTAAAGTTATGTTATAGAGTCTTTTTTTTGTTGGTTTTTTTAGTTGACCGTTCAAATCTCTAAATGTAAACACAAGTTTTTTCACCAGCCTGAACCAGATGGAGCCGCCTATAAAACTTAGTCATAACAAACGTAAAAAAACGAGAACAAAACAAATTGGATTTACAGTCTATTTTGTTTTAATTCATGTTTCTTTTTATTTTAAATTCAAGTGAATATAAGTGAGCGCTGTGTATCGTGAACTCTTGGGAGTGTGGATGTTTTGCGGTTGCGTTTGCACGCTGTTGGATTGTATCTCTGATGGTGTCTTAGTTATAAATTACATTTATTTAACAGCATACATCTGTTTTTTTATGCATTCCTTTTTAAAAGTTACCAGCTGATCTGGGGCTGCAGGTGGAAATTAGCACCAGAGCTAATACACAATGCTTTGTTATTAGCCTGTATGGCTAGCAGCAGTTATCTTGGTTGCTGGTTGTTAATTGGTATAACAGAATGAACCCAGCAGGTTTCCAGTGGGTGTTTCCCATCCCCGTACAGGAAAGTTTTTCCCATCATGCAGGAGGTGGAGATGAGAGGGGACGGGTGATGTTTAGCTAGGTGGTGAAATAACATCCATGTGAATAGTAGGAGGCAGGTTTTCCCAGAGCAGCCTGTCAGTAGGTCAGCCCTGACTGCTAATAATGTTTGGTTTCATTAGCATGACGACGTATCAGAGCCACGCTAAGAAAATTGAAATATCTAATCAGAATAAAATAATACAATTATTTTTTTCGACTTTCTAACATTTTACTCATTATTTCAACTTTATTCTCATGATATCATGATTTTACTCTTTTTTTTCTTACATTTTAATTTTATTCTCGTAATGTTATGACTGTTTTCTAAATAGTATGACTGTATTCTAGTATTTGACTTTAATTTTACTTTAATCTCATTTTATGACTTTATTGTCATATTTTTAACTTTAATTTGACTTTATTCTCATAATATTATGACTTTATTCTGTAAATATTATGACTATCCTCACATTATTTTGACTTTATTCTGGTAATATTTTGACTTTATTGTCATAATTTTGACTTTTTTTTTCTTGTCAGTTCATGACCCTATTCTGTTATTTTGACTATATTCCCATAATTTTATTCTTGTGATTACTATTATGTCTCATAATTATTTTTTTTATTAGTATGACCCTAATATTCCATCATAGATTAATAAGAAATCCGAATGCAACATAAATTCAACATTAAACTGTCTGAAAGTCGATTTATGTTGGAACATTTGAGCTGAAAAAAGTATTTTACTTCATCTGTGACGAAAGAATTTCAACAAAATGAAACATTACATTGATCACTGAGAACCCTCTGTCTTCTTCTTGTGCTGGTAGTCCCGACAGTCATTATTAGTCGCTCTCCCCCGGTGTTTAACCTTTGCCCTCTGTTGGTGTTGGGGCAGTGAGCTGTTTAGCTTGTGTCTCAGAGGTCCACCACCTGCTCTCTGTGTGACACCAGCCCCTCTCTGGGTCTCAAGCACAGAGCCATCAATCTCTGCACACTGGCCAATGGGCCGATGGAGGACTCAACTCATCCTGGTCTGACCTGGAAGCCCAGGCTCTGCTCGGCCATCTGTTTCCAAACGGATCGGATCCGCACAGATGGGGACGGGGAGGCGGGGTTATGTGAGTCTGTACACATGTTCAGCACAAAACAGAAAGACTGAAAGAAATGTAACATTGAAAAAAAACACTATCAACAGCTGACTTCAACTAAATAAGATGTGAAAGTTGTAGGAATTTTTTGCACTGTCAGAACTCCCTACAACAGGATTTCTACTGAACCACAAACCATGAATTTTATTTGAGTCTCACATGACAGACAGTAGTGCACATCTGTTAGGTGGAAGGAAAATGATACTTTTTTTTTTTCAAATGTTTTATGTATAAAATTTTGAAACGGCTCAGTGAGTGAAGCACATGCAAAACATGCAAAAATAGCCGTTCTATTGTTGCTCTGGGTGTATGTTTATGCTGCAAAAACACAATCTTACTGAGTATTTCTGTCTAGTTTCTAGTGGACATATCTTGGGGCACTTAAAATAAGACAAAACTAACTTGCTATTAAATTTTCAGCAAGATTCAGGAGCTTGTTTAAAGTCAGTTCCTTAATGTTGATGTAAAAAAAGTACTAGTCCCAGTAGATTTTCAGTTAAAAATAAATTTTTCCCATATTATAAGTTAAATAATCTGCCAGTGGAACTACTAGTTTCTTATATAAAACCCAGACTACATTAAACTACACTAGTTTTTTGAAAACTTGTGAACCTTGTACCGTTTGTAGCCCTATAAAATACATTCTGTTTAATGGAAAATAAGGAAAAGTTCAGGTGGTGCTAATATTTTTTCACTTTTATTATTAACTGAAATGAAAGCGGAGGCCTCCTTTCATATTTTGCGTTGTTGGCTGTACTTGCAGTCTGTGTGTATGGTACACACTGCATGATGTGTGTGTGTGTGTGTGTGCGCGGCTGCACGTCCATATGGTGGGAGCTGACAGGTGCTTCTGCCTCTGAGCTGGAGGGCAGGAGATACTTGGTGCTTTGTCTCCCCACAAACATCTGCCTGTTAGCCCCGCAGCCCTGTGACATCCCATGAAATTCCATCCTCTTTGCTTTTAGAAAGCTAATACGTCATTCATCTTTCAACAAAACTCACCTTTGTTCTTCTAAAGGTTGCTCAATCTAGGCAATGAATGGACAATATACCTATAAAACGCCAGCTAATTGTATTTTTAGCTTCCTTTAGGTGTCTTTTTTTTTTTTCCTAAGGTATTTGGCAGCACAAGCATTCCAGAGAACGCTCATGTTGTGTGTTGACACACAGCAGCGCCCTTGTTGTGAGACAAACACCCAGGGCTTGTTTCCCTGAAGCAGTTAGATTTAGCTCAGCGTCTTCCGAAGCTTTCAGGACCACTGGGACCAAGGGATGTCTGGGTTTGCTTTGAGGAGTGTTTACATGCATCAGATGTCCAGTGAGTATATTTCCATCTCAGTGACTGTTGTGGCTGTTTACACAGCAGGCAAACGTGACCCAAAATCCGCTCCGTTTGCCTGTATTCCAGCTACATCCAACTTTTTCACGGCAGTCTGAACGGCCCAGTACCGATCTTTTCACCCAAAAAACAAAAAACACGTCAACCTGCTGAACTCAGAAGGATGTAGACGTCACACAACAGAGCGCTGTTTACCAAAGCAATAATGGACAGAGGAATTTTAAAGTTTATCCAGCAGCGGAAGTTGACAATATTGTCACAAGATCATAACAAGGCAGAGGAAGCTGATGAAAATAAAAAAGCACAATAAATAGTGATGCTCTTTTGTGAAGCATTGTTTGTAACTTCTGTAACAAAGCCTGTTTGGATGTGTAGTCGGAGCTAAGAGAGGTGGGATTGTGATGCGCTTCCATTACAAATCTGCACAAAACTTTGTCAATGTCCCGCTAATGTGTTCCGCTAATGTCAAAAAATACATAAATTCAAATGTTCACAATTGCAGGGTTTTCCATTAAATAAGAAATACAAATCACGTGAATAAGTTTGTTCACATAATGGAAAAAAACATCATCCTCTTACCACTTCCTGCCGTCTTCGTCGTCTATTTCGCCAGTGGTAACATCCGGTTGTTGATCATGCGACCCGAGATGCATTCAGCCATATCAAAACACACTTTTGATACAGCTGAAAGATCACCTCATCATATCACAAAAACTTTATTAAAAAACTGGAGGTTTTTTTCCCTAAATTTGTGTTTCCATTAACCAAATTTATCTTCGTACTTTCAATTTACGCAGTTTTATGGTTAATGAAAAGACAGTTATTGACAGACTTCTTTCATACATTTCATAATTTTTACATTGCTTTCTGAAAAAACTAAGTGAAAGCATTGTGTCCTTGATTTCACCTTTTTTCCCTCTTTGTTCTTCTCCACGTTCATCTATAAGAGCTGCTGAACAGAACAGGGATGCATAGACTGGCGGTCTGATGGGACAAATGCGATGCTTTGAATAAAACGAGACCCAGATATTTGCCGTCCTTATCTTCTTACAGTTATTCTGAAATTATGCAGAACGAAAGGCGTAGCAGGAATGAGCCCACGGGACACAAACGAAAATATGTGTCTTATCTGTAAACGGCGTTTCCCAGAGGCGTAGTCCTGTTTACAGTTCCTCACCAGCTCAGTGTCATTTGTTTACTTTTTTGTTAATGTGAGAAATTTCTTGTGTCACCAAGAGCAAGAGGCCCATGTCTGCCGGGCCTGGAACAAGTCACACTTGCGTAAATGTTTTTGTCTTACGGCCCTCCAACATGGCTGCTGGCATTTGGTTGGCTGCTTTTTTTTCTTCTTCTTCTTCACTAAAGCACAAGCCTACAGTTCATTTCATACTTAAAAAAAAGATGGAAGGTTTTTTTTTCTTTCTTGGTATCTGACATTAAATCAGATTAAAGTCTTTTTTAGGTTGGTTAGGAAAAGCAAAATCATTTTCACTTTCTTAATGGCAAAGAAAAAAGGTTTTTATTACTTTCTTTAGAGTCAAATCTTACCATAAGCTAAGAGAATTATGCCATGATGTCATGGTTTTGTAAGCTTCTGGTTAATTTGCGACATTTAAGTAAACTGGAGACAACATGCTGTTTCATAGTGTGAAATCATGGATACATCAAAGAAATCTGACAAGATGTCCAGAAGAGAATTTTTGACTTCGGTGTCATGGACATGTTTCAGGACCAAATGTGTGCATGGACCCGACCAGAATAAAATCAGAAGATGCTTTAGAGCGTCATTCCCTGAAACGATTCCTGCACAAACAAAGGCTGAAAAGCCACGCAGGGACGAAGGAGTAATTCCTCCAAAAGCAACAGAAAGTCACAAATTCTACTTTTAAAATTCACTCACACCAAGGCTTTATTTTTGGAAACATGTCCGGTCCTGTGACAAGCTAAAATTTAACACTGGTAAAAATTTGTCATGAATTTCCTGCAGGCGGAGTTTCAGAAAGAACAGGAGTTTTAAAGCGACAGAGACCCAATTTCAAGGTGCTAAATTATGAAATTAAATATTTTTAGGTCATGTTTTTATATATAACACCTGAAGTTAATATAATTACGTGATTGTGCTATAAAATAGCACTACTTGCCCAGAAAATACCAAATACTTCCCCTGCTTCCAACTCTTCAGTAAACGCCATGAGCAAATGAGCAGGTCCACCAGTCACCACACACTTTTTTCCCCCTCTCTTTTTGTAATAAAAAAAGGGTTTGAAGTTACAAGAGTGTCATTAGAGAGCCGCCACTCTGCCCCGTTTGAAGCCCACTGATGGGAGGCTCGGTCAGACCCCATGCACATGGTAATGCGAGGAATGTGGCCATTTCCTCCTTTTGCAGGAAACAAAGGGAGTTGCTCCAGCGCCAAGCCTTTCATACCTCACGTAACAAGGCTGTTGCTCTCAGATCAGTGTCTGTATTGTGTTAACCCAGTAAGCCGGGCCATTAACGGCCTTCAAGAGGCCAGCCTGTAAAGCTCCATCTGACAGTAACCGTACCTGAAACTCCGTGACGGTGTTAAATAAATGAGAGAAAATGTGCTATTAGAGGGTCATTTAGTGGAAACGCCAACCTGCTGTCTGTCTTCTTCTGAACAGAAACAAAGTAAAACACCAAATGCTGCTTCTGAGCTTACCAGGAAGCATCCGCAGGCTTTGGTTTGTATGAAACGTATAAATATTATCTCATTTACTTTGTTTACCTAAGCATTTTTGCCTCCTATTTATACTGGAAAAAATGAGACGGTAAATCCACAGAGTGATAGATTTATAGGATTTCCGAGGAATGGAATGACACAATAACTCATAACTCGCTTGTCTCTGAAGCTGCTCGTGTTGATGTTGGGTGTAGTCGTGGGGGAAAAAAAATAATTGCTGCATGTTCAAGCAAGTCAAGCACTTATTCACACCGGCTTTACTTTTTTTGTGTAAAAGGGAGACATAATAGTGAAGGGTGTGAGAAATGAATCTTTTCATTAAACTTGAATCGTGGTTATGTAATAAGCAATTATATTGTAACACTAACAGTCATTAGACATAATGAAATACGTCATATACGCTTAGTGAATAGAGTGACAGATTATCCCACCTTATTCACTTAACTGTGAATTGCTACATCTGGAATGTGAGGAAAATAAATGATCAGAGAAACATTTTTTCTGTAACGATGCTTCTGAGTGATGTATCTGATACTATTTGAAACGCCCGTTTGGAGGAAAGAAGTGAATTTGTGAGTTGGGAATCCGGCTTATCTGAACTTCGGTTCGAGCCAGACAAGTGAAGTCTGGTCTGCCTGAAAACGGGGAAAAGTGATCCTTAATACTGATCACTTACTGTGGGAAAGCACACAAATTATCCAGGGAACCAAAGAGAGAAAGTGACGCCTCCTGTACATAAGATTTACAGACATATCTGTAATCTAAATACTTTTAAATCTTCATTTTACGTCAGTGTCACTGACCCCGCGTATGCTTTTACAAAGTTTTTTTCCGTCGTTATGGGAATTGACGGTATGACAGGACACCCTCATTGCTTTTCCATTGTCCAACCTGTGTGTCATGCTAAGGCTGCAGGAGGGTTAAAGAAATCTTTTAATTTTTACCTACATCAAAAAAAATTTAAGGTGAAGGCAGAAAAAGATTGGAATAATGGCAAAGAGTCTTTCCAATGTCAAAGTCTTACAGCTTGTCATGAAGGATAAATCATCACAATAGCAGTATTGGCATACAGAAAGTTGGTCAGTAATTATACGAAGAGTTTTACTACTTTTTTTAATACAATACTCCTCTTGTATTTCCTATAAGAAACAAACTTCTTGAGTAAATTCTCTGTCTATATCTGCTCATTCTTGCCAGGTTATGTTTTGATTGAACACTGGCAACGGTTTTAGTTAAGACTAAATCACTATGGCAGTCATAACTGAAATTAAGCGCTTCAAATCAAATTCACATTTTTGTTTCACACATTAGCATGACTGTGTACTTTTCACCTCTGACCTCATTTCATGAAGGTCTTCTTGTCTACTTTGGGGTTTGTGTCTCACTTTTCCAGGGTGGAATGTGTGACTGTCTGGATTAGTTGCTGACATTTGTACTGATGTGGTCATACTGTAAATCCAATTTAGTCTGCACTAAATCGAAGTCCAAAGAGGGCCTACTATTTGTCGCATGGCGGGTGCCCTGATAGCCATGAAGCATTTCCCTAACCATGATTCTCCATGGCTACTGAGTAGCTTGTGCTGTCTGAAGAGTCCGTTCAGTACTACATTAAAGCGAGTCAGACATTCGTTCGGCTGAGGATGGTACACAGTCGTTGCCATGTTCAGTCAGAAAACCAGCAAATTGTACTGATTTGGATAATGGACTACAGATCTGAACTGTAGTCCATTATCAGTCGTAACGGTGAAAGGGTTTCCGTCACCAAATAGTCAACAGACACATTGTGAAATGGACCTGCTGGAAACATGATGGGTTGTAATGGGGAAGTTGTTTGCCGACAGAAGTTAGTGGACAACATTTTAGTGTGTTACTTTAAACTAATGTATTTTGTTTTTTACATTTATTTAAACCAACATTTAGTTTTATCAGAACAAGAATCAAGAGAAACCGCAAATAGTTAATAAATTATGGACTACTTATTCTTATTAAACATGGGGAACCAGTATGTAGTTTATACTTTTACCCTTTTGTCTTTCTTTCGGTTTGTTGTTTTGTTTGTATTTCCTTTTAATTCATGTAAAGGACTTTGTACATCCTTGTTGCTAAAAATGTGCTATGTAACTAAAACTACCATACCTTTTTATTGACTATTCTTATCTTGATTCTTGTTTTTCTAAAGCTTTCATTTACTATTGAAGATGAAAGCTTAAACCTATAATCTGATTTAACTCAACAAATGCTGACATTTATGTTTGAGTTGTACATTGTCCTTTCTGAAATACAAAGTACAAGTACGTACTTATTGCAAACGTGTGAAAAAAGCCTGCAATGCAGACAGAAGCTTATAGGAGTGAAGCCATGACCTTAAAGAGAGTCGATGCACTGCAACATGGAATCTGTTAGTTGGCCTTTACAGCAGAAATGAGACTCCATATAGCGATTGTTCCCAGCCAAGCCTGTCAGACGTTTTATTACTTTGCATGACCGAAACAAACACAATAACTGCAGAATAACCAGGGGTGAAAGTAAGGGGGTACGGAGGGGTACTGCGTACCCCCAAAAGATTTAGCGGGAGTATGCAGTACCCTCAAGAAAATGGAGCGGCTGTCTGCTGTAAAGAATCAGCGGGTGCATGCAGCCGTGAGTGCGTCCACTGATTAGACATGATTGACTGGTTATTCTAACAATGACCAGTCTAAAACAGTGTTTTTTAACACTGTTAAAAAACACTGTTAAATGCACCAGTGCACCAGTTTCATGTGCGCATTCACTGAACCCTTCTAATAAGTAAAATATCGCCTGCGCTGCTGGAAACTGTTGAGCGGAGGAGGGGGAGGGGGGGGATTACGTGCTCCTCCGCAGCTCTGATTGGCTAAGCAATGTAACGTGATCCTCTGCAGCAAGTGATGGCAAAGCGGGGCGTCATCACGACTTTACACAAGTGTGTCTTTACCTCCGCGGCAGAGGCTCCGCCGAACCCCTGAGACCGACTCACCTAACCCCTGGGGTTCGATCGAACCCAGGTTAAGAACCACTGGTCTAAAACATGACTTAATAAGTTAATAAATAGCTTTTTTCTTACTTCATATTATTTCTGAATTGTTCGTGATATGCTAGACCCTCAAAAATGTGACATGAAAACATCTGTTTTCATGTCACATTTGTATTTACGGGTGGTCTTTAATGATTAGGTGAATTCTGAAGGCATTCGGTTCCACAGAAGTAGTTTTATTTAGTGCTGTCAGAGTAAGGGTGATTTAAAGTAATGCAAATATTAAAGGGGCAGTATCATATTTTCCAGGTACATGATGCCATTGTACAGCAGTCAAGACTTCGCAATTTAACGTCTTGAAATTGGGCCTCTGGCTCTTTAAAATCTCTTTCTGAAACTCTGCCTTCAGGAAGTCATCATAACATGGCTCCCCTATTAACCTTTCAACATCTTTACCAGTGTTGCACTGAGAAGTAGCTCGTATAATGAGCTCATCTAATGCACAGTTCCATCAGGTGTTTGCTAATTGCTACTGGCTAGTCTGAAGGAGCAGAGCTGGGGAGTCTTGGTGAAGGTCTGCACTGTGAGGCAGAAGCTCAGCAGTTTGGAAACTGCAGCTCTAAGGAGGAGCCTCATCTCTAAGGTGCTGCTAGGTCCATTCAGGCGTTTTGCACGGGAACTTCAAGGATTTATCAAACATGCATGAAGAAATGAAGGCAACACTCCAGGTGTGTTTTTGATGAGAGAATAACATAATAACATGGTGTAAAGCTCAAAAAAGTCAATTTTACATAACACTACATTTAAATATATATTATTCACAGATAAGCAGCTGCTTTGTGTTGGTCCGTCACACAATGCGGAATTGTTCAAAGTGTATAAACACTTTTGCCGGCATTATTGCCCTAAATTAATTTTCAACCTGCAGATATGAGGATGTTTGACACTGAACAGTAAACCATAAATTCTTCAGAGAAACAATACAATGTGAGGCATTAAACCCCGGGCTTATCTTGACTTTCCAGTTGAATCATAACTCTGCAGAACTGGATTGTTATCACTTGCTCAGCATTCTTCAGCAACTGTTAGACTTTAACTGCCATGCAAATCAACACGCTTGCCTCCGTTTGAGACAAGTGAACAAGTGAACCTTCAGTTTGTCGACCTAGGCTGCAGTATCAAGCAGGGGCCTGTTCACTTTTTCCATAAACTCCAGCCGCTAAATTAGGACAATGCTTTTGTATTTTTCTTGCAGAAAAGCCTCCGCTCATTGTTGGACCCCCAACAACCTCCCCCTCTATCTCCCTCTAACCCCCAACACCAGCTGATCCCAGTGTCTCCATCTTCATGCATGGCTGTGATTGTGAATGAAGCTCTGGCAGTGCTGGTGATGGAGGGGCGGCGGGGTGCGGCAGATGGTAGGGCTGCTCCCGTCATGTCTGCTTTTGGGGAGAACAATGCATCTCTCAGAGCTCTTATTAAAGCAGGGGACGGGGATTTGAGTCGACGGACAGCTGGCAGGCAGCATGCCTCGCTCCCGGCACACCCCCACCTCCCCTGTCCCGCCGTGTTCACACACACAGGAACACACACTCTGCAATTAAATGGCACGGGCCATGGCTTAAATATTTACCAGACCCACGCAAACAAAAAAAAAAAAACCTTTCAAGAAACAAAAGAACATTAATCCATGTCTCAATCATATATTAGCACTTATCCGTATGGTAAGCTATAATGGGACCCGTTTACCCAGTTTGTTTATGGTTTCTGTCGTGAAGTACAATCCAGCTTGTAACACAGTGCAGCTTTAAGCATTTGAAAACATGAGATTTTCATTATCTGCTTACAGACTGTTCATCGTATGAGTTCAAACATAATCAATCGTTACATCAGCTGAAGCCTTTATTAAACTAAGATGCGTACACAAAGGGCTTTTCTTCTACATCTCTGGATTCCAAAAATGCTGATGTTTTAATGAATACAATTTTCGAGATTTGAAGATATTTCATTGAACAAACACAAAGCGGCTAAGAGAAAATACAGATTTTTTCATCAAAACATCACATATGTAATTTTTTTGTGAATTTAAATCATTGATGGTGATGATGTGGCTTTCTTCCCAGGGCAGCATGGCCTTGTGGCTTCCTTTAACTTATAAGAAAATGATTTAACAAAAAAAGAAAAAAAAAAAAAAAAAAAAAAAAAAAGGTTGTGCATTAAATGGTTATGTGTTGTTTAACTGCATGTTCAGTCCATAACATGGAGTTATGGTTTGAACGCAGAGGATTCACAAAGACAAATCTGATATAGACATTTGGATTCAAACGTACAATAAAACGCAAGATGTCTTCATTACCTAGTTTCAGATATATGAAACACTACATTATTTTACAGGGCAATCTTCATAATATGTTAGTAAGTGAATGTGACATAATGTAACAATGTGTTTATTTTTCTTTAAAAGAGGGTGTGGTGGGAGCTGGTCCAGGTCGCATAGCTGCAAGAAACATGACTATTTTCCACTCCCACATTTTTTTAACGGTCTGTGACCTTCTTATGAATCATATTTCCTTTAAGCTTATCACATTCCTCAAATGTTTCTGTGAATACCTACCAACGCTCTTCCATAGAAAAATGCAAGCTTGTCTTTATATATTTAAATGTATAGGTTTATATATGCTTTAATCTTAAAAGTTGCAAGGATGTAAAATATTCTCACAAAGAAAAAAACAACTTTTTTTTTTACATGACACCAGCAGCCAGCTGAGGGACTGCTGCTGTAGCTCTGAAATCATTTTCAGCCCCCCTGGGGTCCCGCCTCCCTCCATGCTCTTCCTCCTCCTCCTCTTTTCCCCTGTGCTTATGCTTTTGATCCCACAGGGCCTCGGAGCTTGCATTCCTCTCATTCCAGGCTCAGGGAACAATCGCCTCTCAGTTATTTATCCACGCAGCTCGAAGCTTCACGCGCTCAGTTTTGCCTCTACCCAGTCAGCGCGCGCACATGTCCACGAGCTCCTGGAAAAAGCGATAGTTGGTATTTCTGAAAGTAGGGGCAGATTATTTATTAAACGAGATACTCTTATCGGTGTTCGCGGTGGAATGAGGCGAGGTAAGCTGCTTGTTTTGTTTTTAATTATTTATGGTTTTCGTCCAGCGTAATGTCTGAATGTTTAGCGACTTTTCCGAACGGCGCAATTTCTTACATGTGTAGACTCCATATGGAGAATCCTGGTGAAACACCTATACGTAGCACCTATAAAACAACCCATATTTGTTTTAAACTATATACAAACAGCATAATATTTAGTAACGCTACTAAATAAAGCTAGTTATTTAGTAGCGTTAACTCTACTACATAACGCTGGTTATTTAGTAGAAATTGGTTGTTTTTATTCGAGTGTTCGTTTGTTTTAATATAATTCTTATTTTCGTGTTTTACCCTTGTATCTGGAGTGTGTGGGCACGAAAATTCAGTTTCCATTACTGACATCACTCTCCAGGGTATTTCCAGTAACAGTTCATGCCATACGGCTTTAAGTATTGTGCAACTGTTGTAAAAAAGGAAGCATATTTAATCACTTGCGACCTGTCCATGCGCTACTCATAGGAAATGGGCTTGAACTAGGCACCAGTGATGCTGCCCGGATAAATGGATATATAGACAACAGATTAATGGATGCATGTTTAACTGTTAAAAATAATGAAACATATAGTTGTAGTTGTCACTAATGCTGTTTAGCAGGTCCGGATTGTATCGGATGGCACCTGGTAAATTTGCCTTGCTCTCTCCATTCTTCCGTCTTTAACACCTAAAACCAAACTCCTTTCTACTCATTTACTTACCACTGTTCATCAGTTTGTATCTCTTTGAAATTGATTTTTTAAATGACTTTTGTAGATATAATAATCAAATCTCACTACAACTTTAAAAAAAGTCATTATTATCATTAGACTATATTACCCCTTATGTAGACAAACCTGAAGGTCTGATGCGACTATCAGTCACAAAACCACTCTTGCGTACAGAGAACAATTTGGAGACTATAGTAAATTAAGTTTCTTTGTTAGTCATTTGTGTGGATATGAAATGTCTTCCTGAGAAACAAAAGACCAAGCTACAAAAATACAGAATGCGAAGGATGAAATGGCCAGCTCTTGCTTGTTGAAGACTGATCAAGACCCTTATGTTTTCCTTTTCAGATTGTTGAGGATTCAACATCAAGCTTGGTTTTTGTTTAAGTTGTGCACTGATTTCGTACTGACTGACATGAGGACAGCCGAGGACTCCTCAGGAACCGTCTTGCACCGCCTCATCCAGGAGCAGCTTCGCTATGGGAACCTGACTGACACTCGCACTCTCCTGGCCATCCAGCAGCAGGCCCTGCGTGGAGGGAGCAGCGGCGGGGGTACGGGCAGTCCCCGCTCCTCTTTGGAAAGCCTCACTCAAGAGGAAACCCAGTACATGCAGATGTCGACGCGGCAGGAGCCCCAAGGACAGGAGCACCAGGGGGACTGCCTGCCCTCCGAGAGACCCATGTGTCATTTGTACCAGCTCCACAGGGAGGAGCTGCCGACCTACGAGGAGGCCAAAGTGCACTCACAGTACCTGATCTCTCGGAGGGAAAAGTCGGAACAGGACGGCCTTGGCGCAGACGCGGTGGGAGTTCAAAGTGAGGGACAGTGGGATCTGAAGCGGGAGCATGCTCGCTCCCTGAGCGAGAGGCTCATGCAGCTCTCTCTGGAGAGAAATGGACACAGAGACGCTTCGGCTCTTACCTCTTCCCACAGCTATCCGCAGCTTTATAGGAGTCTTGTTTTAAACGCCGTGGTGCATGACAGACAGGAGACCCAACAGGGAGCGGACCAGCGTGGCCCTCCTCCAGACTATCCTTTATGTGCCCGAGTTCCTGAGTACATGCTCAGCTACTCGCAGGAGCACGTACAATACCACAAAGACCCTCCTCCCCCTTTTTACTCACAGCACCACAGGTAAGCCACACAACCATATAATCGATTCATTCTCCCATGAGGCTTATCCAACAGTGAAACGGGAGCAAGCGAAGAACTCCTGACAAAGCATTGTTTTGTCATTTCTGTGGTTCTCAGGTGTGTTGTGGTGAATCACTCATGTCTGCCCTTTGCAGGTATGTGTCTGCCCAAGCCCAGGTGGCTCAGAACAGCATCAACGCATCCTCCAACGGCAATGACGTGTTGATGAGAGAGAACGAACAGCTCAGGAGTGAGCTGCAGGTGTACATCCAGAAGGCTGCCAGGCTGCAGAAGGTGAGCAAGACCGCCCCAACCCATGGAGACACAATACTTTCCTCTTTAGTCAAACTCTCCTACTCATTGTATAATGGTCTCTGCTCTTGCAATCATCATCTCGCTACAGAAGTGCAAACAGCTTTTGTAGGGTGTGTGCTCTGTCAACCTGTTTGAACAGCATTGAAAATCTACAGGGACGATCAAGCTTTTTGGTCTTAACATGGAGACTAGGACTTTGTGACATGGTCTTAAATCAATATCATAATTTATTGAGCAGTTCAACTCTATAACAATAAATGGCAGATACCCCGAAAATAAAGAATGTGATAATCCAGCATAAATACCTCAAACTAGTTAATGGTCTGATTTACAAATCTAGAATGTTTCATGATAAAGAGGTTGCAATCAGTGAAGGAAAGAAAAGAGAAACTTTGCTGTATGACTGTTAGCCCTCCTATTATCTGCTAGTGACATCTAAAGCTTAATTAGCGCCTTCCTCAGTCTGGTAGTACGTCTCCAAGGCATGCATGACTTCCTGTGGCAGACAACACCTTTCTGTACCTATAAAGCAAGTTAAAATGAAACAAGATGACCCGTCAAAGCCTAAAGGAGCAGCAAAAGTTTCATTTATATTAAATCTTATGACTTTTTCAGCTCTGATGGAAAACAGCTTTGACACTGAGGAGACTTGTTATAGTGCTTAGGTATGGTCAGTGATCAGATTTTGAATTTTCTGCATGTGTGGTCCCATTGAAGAGGTCTTAGTGAATGATTCATGTTATGGAGCAAGTGTGAAGTGTTTTCTCACCATTCCAGACTCTGAAATCCCAACAAAGCATCTCAACTCTTTTGTAAAAGGACAGCGTACCACTGCTTAACCTGGAGCTCCATAAGTGTTCATTCAGGAATTTTAACTGCCTTCCTCAGTTGGCATAGTGTCTGAAAGCTGTCTGTCTGTAAATGCAAATTGTGAGAATGACTCATTAGTCTCTTTGATGCGTCCAGACGCTGATCGTCGTTGTGTTTCTTCCCTAGTTGGAGCTTGAGATCCAACAGATATCAGAGGCGTACGAGACCCTGATGAGAGGCTCTGCTAAGCGGGAAGCCTTGGAGAAAACTCTGAGGAATAAACTGGAGGCGGAGATTAAGAGGATGCATGATTTTAACAGAGACCTCAGAGGTACTTGGTCCGTTCATTTGTTGAGGCACCTGCTTGTTGTAGTGACACAGTGTGTGTAACCGGTGTGTTGTGAATGTTTTCCTTTGCACAGAGCAACTTGGAGCAGCTAACAAGCACAGAGCGGCCGGTGACGCGGAGTGCTCAGACCCAAGGCAGCATGTCTTCGTTAAACTCCTGGAACAAAGTGAGTAATCGCATTAGTCTTATTGGTCCTTTCACAAGCTTGTCCAAGACAGATGGTAATTGATGTGATTTGTCAAAGCAGACCTCTCTGTGATTCATTGAACAATAGCAGGAACATTAGACAAGCAGGAACTGGTGTCATCCTCATTAATTACACACATGTCTACATCTCAGCTGTCAGCATAGACACTGACCTTTTTGTCAGAGCTGCAGTAAAGGTGACCTGAATTCTTGGACTTTCATAGTAATTCAGCCAGTTCTGTCATTTTAATTATCTCCCCAAACTTGAAGGTTTTTTTTTTTTTTTTGCATCACTTCAACTTCCTTTCTCTAAAGCAACTAATAAGTCTGGGACTCCAGGGCATCCTGACCCAACTCAGCATGACCCCTGGCTTGCACACTCTCCTTGTTTGGACATTTTATTACTCCATGGTCTAATGATGGTCAGCCAGCTGTGAATATTTCATATCTCTCTCTAGGTTGGAGAGGGAACATCTTGTTTCAGCCGATGCTGCTGTTCTTTCACTTGATGTTAAATGGATATTTCTGATAATTTCATATTTAAAGTGAGGTTCAGTTTACATCAATTAATCTTATAACTGTATATGATAACTATCTTTTAGTATTTAGTTCAAGTCAAGATAATTTGGTGCCAAAGGCCAAATTAGCTCACTAGCCGTTATCTAGCTAATGACTAGTTAACGATAGCTAGGTAATTAGCTCTCACTAGCTAACGTCTAGTGAGAGAGGAGTTGAGATTAAAACAAACTTCTGCCATTTTAAATATTAAGCATTGGTAATATTCTAACTTACAGTTATAATGTTTTAACTGTAAGTGATATCTATCTTGGAGCATTAAATCTAGCTTGATAACCGGGTGTTATCAAGCTAACGGCTAGTGAAAGAGGAGTCAGGACCAAAGTGAACTTCTGCGGTTTTAAATTAACTTCATCTTCAAAATGTTGTAGGATTCAATTCTAATCCTATTTTGAGAATGTTCTGATTTGTAATGGGTGTTTTTTTGGTTTGCTTATTTTTAAAAAGGAAAACTGACAATTATCTACACTGGAAATTGAGGTTGGAGGTGTGCTCCGTCTGTAATCTTCCAATGTCAAACATCCACTCAGAGCAGAACACATAAAACATTTCCAGCCATAGTAACTTTCTTATCTAAAAGTAAAGCAATATAAAAACCAAGAGTATAGTTATTTAGAGAAATTTTATTTTGTAGATATTTTTGACTACTTTTACTCATATCAGGCAGGAACATGACCTAAGAAAAGGTCATGTTCTTAGTGCGAGTTTCACACTGTTGGTTACTTAGTTGCGTGCTGCCTTGGCTGCTGTTTGAATACCCACCCAAAGTAAATGTGATTAAGTTTAAAGGTTAATAAAAAAATTATTCACATAAACTTGTACGATGCACAAGTATTTGTCTTGCACTAGCCGTTAGCGTTAGCACCCAGGAGCAACTGATCTGAAAGGTATTCTAAAACGACTTCACGAGAGTTATCTACCACCAGTAAAACATTAACTGCTACGTTTTAACAGAACGTTGCTTTAAATTTACTGAGCTGTTCCTTTAAGAGTTTGCTGGCATATTGTTGGCATAATTTTCACGGACCAATTTAGGCCTTTACCGGTTCTGAAACATCAAGTCTGAAATGTTTTTGCCATAAAATTTCCCCCGGGGGCCACACCAGCTTAAACCACAAATAAAACATGGTCATGGGAGGTGTTGTACATGTATTTTTATTTATTTTTTTAACAAGGACTGCTTGAGGAATATTTTGAGCCACTTGTTTACTTCACGTCCTTAGAAGCATTCCAGAGCTTTTGCCAGTACAAAGCTATGCTTGTGTGTGCGTAAGTGGATCAGAGGAAGTCTGCATTCCCTCCACAGGCATGCACTTGTGTTGTGTAATCAGCCCCCGTTTTAAAGTGGCACAGGGGAGCCATAAAACTTGCTCTCCTTTCTAAAATACCCAATAAAATGTGAAGAAGGTTCAGGATTAATAAAGGATAGTTTTGTTTCTTTTATTGCTTATTTCATGTTTTCATGTACAAGTTAAATTCCATTTGCTGTTAGCTTAGAGAACAAATTGCTAATTATGCGTTTGAGCCGCATGCTTTGATATCTGTGAGTATAAATGTGTCTCGTTGGGTCACATTTCAAAGAATGTAGCTCAGAGTTCGAGTGAGTCATTGAACCAAGCTTACAGCGGACCCTAGACATTAGCATTTTTTTTTAAAAGAGAAAATTCCCCTGACACTCTTTCCTCACATCACCGGTTTTCTTTTTAAATCCCTTTTTATCTCAGATGAAGAGCAGCAGCGGGAGCGCGAACAACTGGAAAAGCAGATTCAGCACCTGCGTGTGTCTGGCGAAGAGTGCCAGCGGAGAGGTGAACGGATGGAGCAGGCGCTGACCTCAGCGCAGAGCCGCAACCGGCAGCTGGAGGAGGAGCTGCACCGCAAGACGGCCTACATGAAGAAAGTGGAGGGGCTGCAGAGCTCCCTCGCTCAACTACAAGCGGCGTGTGAGAAGAGGGAGGTCCTGGAGCTGCGGCTTCGCACCCGACTGGAGCAGGAGCTGAAGAGCCTCAGGGCACAGCAGGTTAGCGAAAACAAAGAAAAATGTCATCATTATGTGCATCTAGCTACTTAGTCCGCTTTAGTCGAACTTTAGTTCATTTGCCTACAAAGTTTGGTTCATTTGTGGAGATGTGAATGCTTAATCGGACTCTAAAGCAAACCAAAAAACAGACCCTTGCTCACTTACAAACCTAGGCCTTGGTTCAGTCGAAATCAACTCTGGCTCTGTTCGATTGCACATATGAATGCAACGGACCAGAGACTGCTCCTGTAGCGCAGGGCATTCTGGGTAAATACAACCCATGGGTCTAGCGCTTGCTGGAGAAATGGCTCGTTGTTTTATACCAGCAACTAAAGAGAAATCCTACAACTGGTACAATCTGACACTACTCTGTTTTTGTTTACATTTTGTGAAGAAAAATACCTGCATGTCTTCTTCAGAAGTTTTTGCATCGTTCCCTTCAGTAGTCTTTGGTGCAGTGCCACCACAGGCAAGGAGGTGAACAGGTTTTTCAAAGGGTTTGTATCTTTTGTCCTCTGACAAACGATACAGTTGGTGCAAACTGCACCAGCTGTAATGTAACAATGTTGCAGTTTTGATTCCCAAACAGTTTACTGTACTATTAGGAGTGAAAACACCATCAGAAACAAACAAAAGACGAGAAGTCAAATATTGGAGTAACTGTTAGTTAAAAAGTCTACTGTCTCTTTTGTGTCTGTACCATAACCAGACAACCAACCTCACAGCATCAGAGCTGAGCTCGTCCACGCTGCAGCAGGAGCTGAGGGAAAAAGAGGAGCGCATCCTGGCTCTGGAGGCTGACATCACCAAATGGGAGCAGAAGTACCTGGAGGAGAGCACCATGAGGCAGTTTGCCATGGACGCAGCGGCCACGGCCGCAGCACAGAGGTATGATAACACACTACATGGGTTCAGTAGCAACTTTTGGGTAGGATCATGCCGTACTAATCACACAAAAGCTTGTTTCTGATTGATGAAAACTTAAGATGAGAAGGAAATATAAAAAAAAAAGATCAGATCAACCAGAAATAGTTTGTGTATCAACATATTGCCAACAATGTGTTTTATTACTTTCAGGGATACAACGATCATCAACCATTCGCCCAGGAATTCACCAAACAGCAGCTTCAATGAAGACCTCCCTTTGTCGAGCCACAGACACCAGGAGATGGAGAACAGGTACTCCTCTTGGCTAACCCTACCATGTTGGTTTCCAGGGAACCCTAAACTCACGTTGTGTCTGTCACGCATTCAGGATCCGTGAACTTCATGCTCGGCTCCTGGAAAAGGACGCCGTGATCAAAGTCCTGCAGCAGCGCTCCAGATGGGCGCAAGGCCGGCAAGAGAATCAGGCGCTCCGTCAGGCCAGGTCCGTCCCCTCCATCAACACCGTGACATGTGGCGCTTTAACTAAAGGTGAGTTCTCGTTCCTACTATTCATGCTTCGAGACAATCGTTAACATCACGCTATGCTATGTGGCAGCTGCCGGAGCCAGACAGAATGCACGCGTGCTAAAAAAAATATATAAAAATAGGGAGAAGGAGGCGACCTTTTCGTGGAGACACATTTTAATACTGGAATGCATATCGTCTCTCGCTCCAGAATAGCCCGATCAGGAATAGTCATGGGAAGAACTAGCAAAGGGCAGATGTTCCCAGGCGGAGGGGTTTGTCATTGTGGATGGAAGCAGGTGATTAAATGGTGTCTTCTCTTTGTCTACGTTTTTCAGGAAAGAGCCTCTCGGATGACCAGACAGGTGCTGCCGTGTTGAAACCCACGTCCTTCGTTGCGGCCAAGGTGCCGACCCAAGACTCCAGCACCCAGAGTGATGAGGTAAAGCCGGGGCTGGACGTCACAGCAGAGAAGGACAGTTCACAGGTCAATGAAGGGACTCCAGCAGCTACGACTGGTGAGTTTTTAATGTTTGGTACAATTATATAACCATACCAGATCAGTATCTGAATCAGTCTAAAAATGAATTTACAAATGACAGAAAATATTTTGAAATGTGACTTTTGTTTCACTCATCCCTTCTTTACGATACGAGAATGTTTTTTCTTACAAGAATATAGTCATAACAGCATAATAAAAATTCAGTTTTGCCTGAAGAACATCTTAAAATTACAAGAGAAAAAGTCTGAACAAAAGCATCATCAAGATCTGACATGACCATTTTTTCAGGTCTGTGGTTCTTTCTTTTAAATAATAGACAAAATAGTTTGCACAGTTGTTTCAAAAGTCCTGCTACTGATAATTTGATGCTGACACGTTAAAAGATTTGGTTTTTCCTTATTCGTAAAACCACTCCCAAAGTTCTTGAGATTCTGAAATTTCTCATTTAAATTGTGTAGGAGTTCTCATAAAATTACAACTTTATTCTTGTAATGTTATGACTTTATTCTCGTAATTAAACTAAAGAAAAGTCTTGGCCATGCTCTTATACTTTGTTGCATAATTGACGTAAATTCAAACAAAAGCTGTGAAACACGCTTGTCAAACAAGATGTTGGGCTTAGGCAGGCTGACATCAGGGCTGCAATGGTGGGGAAAAATATCCCAAATTTCCAAAAATTAAATCTTCAAAAACAAAAATTTGATTTATTGCTAAAATTGATTAATTGCCGATCACCCTAATACATTCTTTGACAACTAATGACCACTATTCAGTCTGGTTTCATCTCTATCTTCTATTTAAATTTCAACTACCCTCTACAAGGTCTGTTAGCAACTTAATTTTCTAATTCTTCCTGCTCTCTACCGGTTCTAGGTGCCTTGGAGGAGCTGAAGACCCCGCTCAAAATGTTCAAGAGTTCAGACGCCGAGGCGATCGAAATCCTCATATGAGCCACAACTTGCTGCTCAATAAGACCGAACCCTGACAGAAACGTTTTCAGGAGGAAAAAGAAAAAGTTCTCAGTGGATGTGAGCTCTACCGAGCTTGTGCAGTCCAGAGCGTGGAAGTGAGATTCAAGAGGAGAGCGGAGCTTTCCGTTCGGCTGTTTCTGCACATTTCATGAGTGACTGGGGAATAGGCGATGTTGCACGAGGTACCTGGAAAGTGTTTTAGCGACGCAAAAGGAACTGGGCTGCTCATACTGCATGGTGTTTGTCATGAGTTGTGAATTGTATTTATATGTGTAAATGCTGCTCCTTTTTGTCATTTTGTCAGTTGTATTTTTTTTGTCTTGACTTTACTGTAGCATCTCCTGTAACCATGCCCTCCGCCAGTAACATCTATTCATATAGATGCTCAGAGAAATGATGGCCTTCATTCGGAAGCTGTGTTTTGAGAAACGGCTCCACCTTTAAATGAGCAGATGCCCCCTCTCTTTTAACCGCCTTCCGGGCCCTCAGTGGAGGATTCAAAAACTTCCCCCTGAATGCCAGAGCTCATGAGACACCCGCTTGTTTCACTCCGAAAAAAGCTTCCTGAGGATTGACGGCGTTTCACTGGGGTCCAATTTTTTTTTTCTCCCAGATTCCCCGGCGTTGGCGTGTGGGGTTGGGGGGCCTCAGATGGCGGCCGGCGACTGTTTCACTACCCCCTCGTCCGATTACACGCTGGAGCTAATCTTCTCGCATTCCTTGCTGAGGGAATGCTCCAGTTAAAGAAAAAGGCTATCTAAAGTCTGACCCCTCGGCCTTGTTTAAATGGCACGCATTCTTTTGTGTGCTTGGACGCATGCTTTTCTCGGCCCGTTTATTTCCTCCCAGTGCCGGCGGCCGGTCCTGCCGTGCTGGAAGAGGTTTTTGACTATAATTGTCCTGCATCTGCTCTTCTATTTGCTGTCTCCATCACTGTGTGAAATACAGCAGTTTTTTTTTGTTTTATTTTTTTTTATTTTTACCATAGTGCCCATAACAGAGTTGCTTAAATGCTTAACAAGGAATCTTCTATTTATTTCTCCTGCTTAGTGTAGGATTACTGAACACTGTTGTATGCAGACTACTGTTGTCAAGGATTTTGGTTATGTTTATATATATATATATATATATATATATATATATGTATATATATATATATATATATATATAACTGCAATGGGCCACAATTCACTCTATTTAGTGCTAAGAGCCACTAAAATCCAACTTAAGGTGTTTATCACATGAATCTTATATGGCATTGCCTATTTATTATCCAGTTTTATCTCTGATGTTTATTGTGTGAACAGCAACGATTTAAAAGCATATTCTGAAGAGCACAAATAGCAAACAAAACCTCACATTTAAATGTGTTTTTTCTCTCTCTGCTAATTTCATATTTCCCATCATGGTGCATTTGCCGGTCAATGCCGTGTCTCAGTTTGTTACATGTTGTCCTCTTATTTTGGAATGTTGTTTACACGAAAGGCAATTTGAAGTGAGAAGAGTTAATATATTATGTCTGTTTCTTGTCCTCGTAATATATATATATATAAATATATATACATGTCCTATTTTGTGTCTTGGTGCCAAAGATGTACTCTGTGTTTAAGTTATAATTGATGGGAAAAGAAACAAAAAAACAAAAAAAACAAAGGGCCAAGTAAAGTGCCTTGCTTCAGCTGGTTGAACCCATTTGATGTTGCTGTGAACTTTTGTAAAGGAAACATTTTGATGTATGCCTTAACATTTCACAATAATAAATAAAAAATTCTAATATATGTCTGATAAAAACCTCAGGATGTCTCTTCTTTTTTTACAGTTTCTTCTAAATCAGTTTTAAGACCTCATTCTTTTTCCCTTTTGCCACACACCTGACTTGTATAAGTGGGTCATTAACGAGCTTCTTCAGCACTTCATGGCATGGAGAGGAGGTCATGCAGTCATTAGAATCAGGTGTTCTGCATCTAAAATATGCAGGGCAGTGGTTCCTGACGACTGGAATTGAGAAACACTGATTAGAGGTAAACCTACCGATGTGCTTAACCAAAATGCAGGTTCACAAACTGATGGATGAAGGTTCTCTTTCAGGATTTCCAGCTTATGGTTCCATCAACTAAAGCGTGTTTTCCAGGTGAAGCTGTAGGAAAACAATCCCACACCATGACAGTAACATTACCGGGTTTGGCTTTGGTTAGGGTTTTAGTTTTCTAAGTTTTTCTCTTTGCTTTATGCCACAGTATCTTAAGTCTTTTTTTTTTTTTTTTTTTTTTTGTCAAATTTGAGGTGGGCTTTGGTGTTCTTTTTGGCTGGAAATGAGGCTCTTAGGATAATTGTGTCAAGCCACTATCCGTATTTTCTCTATGTGTAAACGATGTCTTGCACTGTGAAGATTGCTTTAGAGTTTTCCCCAAACGGAGAGTTTGATTTAGTTTCTCATCTGTTTTTGAATATCTTGAAATCTTGAAATCAGGGCAGGACCTTTTGCTTATTTATCTTTTGGGTGATTCTTTTTTTGTGGCAACATTTCGGCTTCCGGACTTTTGAAAAAAAAAAAGTATTAATGTTTTAATTTTTAAATATTTTGTTAGAACAATGACATGTTTAACAATAAGAAATTAATAATGGGCAAGCTCAGGATTAGATAAATTAATAATTGCATGTATTTTTTTTCACCAATGTCTATGAATGTGTTGGAACATATTCATAGACATTGAATGTGTTAGGGACATTTACGTATAGATCACATCACAAATAATTAAACATATATACTTTGAAAAATATTGACTTTTTCTTAAAAAGAGTGTGTCCCTTTTACTATATAATATGTTTTATTTGTGAAATTTTAACAGATTATGTAGTTACAAATCATTAATGTCTTTATTGTACAAAAATGTTTTTTTTTTTACTCATTATTACTGACAGTATAGAAAATATTGGTCATTTAAAAAACTTATACCTATATGTGTAATTATTGGTCTTCAATTCCCAACATGGGAGAGAAAAAAATTACACTACTTAATGTTTCTTTAATAATATTTAATAAAAACATATTTTCAAACAGGGTGGAACGTTCTATAACAGGGTGGAAAATCAATATCTCTGATTCTACGATAGGATGATTTTCATCACTGTCCTCCTGCATTTTTCCCATATGGAAAACCTGGAACTCTTGCATTAAAGTATGATAATTAATTAAAATTAACTTCCCTCCTAGTTTGTCTTAAAAAATAAATATTGAAGAAACTAAACATGATATTTAGTGTGTCTATATGTACTATAAGATTTTTTTTATTAAAACAGAAGTCAATGAATTTTTAATTTATATATAAATTATTGAAAACATTCGCACAAAAGCAAGCTAAGCATGGAAATGTGTAGCAAAAACATATAACATACTAATGATAAACACAAGATTACAACACTTGAACATCAAACAAGATCAAAGACCACTATCAACATTAACAAAAACAAACCATCCTGTAATGAATGGGCTGATCAAGACTCCATACATTTTTCAATTAACCTCCATGTAACAGGATTAAGCTGGTAATAACTGTTAATGGAGGCTTTTGGCTCCTCTGTTAGGCAGAGTACCTGGTTGTGATCATACCACCTGATGTCTTTTCTTGGTCTTGGCCAGTAATACTTGTTACTGCCTTTTTTATGTAGACATTTCACTTGACTCTTCACATCCTCCACCTTTGTGGTGATGCCAGGGTAGTAGTCATGGGTCATATTCAACTACACACCATCGACCAACTTGGTCCCCTGTGATAATTTCTGGCTGCAGTGTTGTTATGGCTCCATTGTTGTAAGGCTCCTCATCAGGCTGCAGGATTGCCTCTTTCAAGTGAAAACATGGGCAAAGTATTTGTCCTTGCTCTCTTTGACAGGTACTGATCACCTGGTGGATCCTCATTGTTCCCCTCACTGGAGTCAGTGGGGGTACCTAGTGAAATGAAAACATACAAATAGAAATTTTCTCTAAGTTTCCTATAGGCCCTGTACTGCCAGCAAATGTTAAATAGATGGTTTTGGAATTTCACCATTCGTTCCTGGAATTCTTCAAGAACTTCATCTTCTTTCTTAGTGAGCTCTTTTTTGACTGTTATGCTGGACTTTTTCTCCTCGTCTGGAAGTCTCAGTGGCCCACTGGAAGAACGAAAGCATTTTGTTGGTAGCAGGTCTAAGTGTAGCGACAGTTGTGCTGTGGGAAATGTCATATTCTCCATATGCACAAGCTTTTGAGTCAGAGTTGCATACTGTTGCACCAGCCAACTCCTCAAGGTTTTTGGTTGGCAACAATCCACATTCATAAAGGGTGCTGGCCATGTACTCAATGTTTTCATGGATTTTGCAGACAAGTCTTTCTATCACCCTCGGTGGGTCGTACAACCCAAAATGGCCTTGCCTTGCAGAAAAACGAAAACGATGCACGATTTTCAGATTCAAACTTTCTGTAGAGATTTTTGAACATATCTAACAACAACAACCACTTCTGCTTCTTTCTAGTGACTGTTTTTTTCTTCCCAGTTGTCATTCGACTGACATCATCTCTTAAGAAGAAAACCACCAAATTCTCCCTTTCAGCTACCTTAATATTCCTTGCTTTCCAGTGAAATGATGTGATGCTTTCCTGCACCTTTGACCTCTTCTGTGAGAATTCAAAGGTCTTCAGGGCAAGTGTCTGTAATTTATACTTTTTTATGACGTTCCCCATGGTGACTCTGGCAAGCATCTGCTTTACTCTCTCTTTTTTTGTGTTCTGGTATCTTTTCTTTATTTCTTCCATAACTACTGCAGTAGTAGTTTTCTGCGTAAGCTGTGAGGGACAGAACGTTGAGGAATCTTGTCAAGTTCTGCCCTAGGAGATTGGTCATAGACCTGGGGCTTAATTTGTTGCCATCTCTCTTTGTATTTCTCTGTTTTTGCTTTTTGTTTTGCCAGAAGAGCTGTAAGCTTTTCAATTTCTCTTTCCAGTTTTTGCTTAATATTTCGTCTCTGACGTTGGCCTGACTTTCTTTGCCAGAAACTGAAAAAAATAAATCACACACATAATTAACATGCAATTGTATTATATCTCAAATATGAGATAATGGAACCTACAGTAACAAATAATTCTATACAGTTCAGAGCTCAAACCTTGAATATTCTGCAGGAGAAGGTGAAGAGCTTAGTTGTGTATTATAAGGATTGGGTGTCTCAGGTGCATCAGGTGGACAAGGTATCGATGCCCTGACTATTTCCCTGGCTTTTGCCTCTCTCTTTCTTTCCCTCCACATTGTCCTCTGGGCATTCTTTCCTCGCTTTGTAAGGTCCGCAATTCTTTTCTTTTTTCCGGTCTCTCTATCCTGCTGCCATTTCTCCCTTTCCTTCTGTAGATACCTGGCCCTCTTCTCTGGGTCTGCATCACGCCTTGCCCTGTATTGATGCTGGATCTCTGCTGCACTAAGAGCTGGAGCCATTTCCTAACAAATGTGGAATTTCAAATTTTTTTCAACAATTCTACGTATACATACCTACCTATAAATATATATACTGTCTATCAATTAATCTCTCTCTCTCTCTCTCTCTCTCTCTCTCTCTCTCTCTCTCTCTCCATATATATATATATATATATATATATATATATATATATATATATATATATATATATATATATATATATATATATATTTATGTGTCGATATATATTTATATATCGATAGATATAGATTGATAGAGATAGATATTATAATTAAGATGATTACTTTTTACCCTAATTTCCGGCCTGTTAAACATAACAGGGTGGAATTTTTTAGCTAATCTAGCTGTAGCTCTATAACTGTTCAACATTTAGCTATCTAACCTACAACAGAATAACAAACCTTGAATGACTAAATAAAATATGCTGTTTTTAAAATTCTATCAAATAAACATTTCCCACAATCTATCATAACAGGGTGGAACTTTAAGGTTTAGGTTTACTCATACAACTTTAATATTTAAGATTAAAAAAGGTAAGGAGAAAGTAACAGTTGAAACTTACCTTGTTTTCAACAGTTGAATTCACTCCAAAACTCAACTGATGTCACTTCCAGTAAATTATTTTTTTATTGAATTTTAGTCTTTTTCAGGCATAAAGGAAACATCCTAACAGGGTGGAAAGTTAATACTGGGACATACATGATATGAAAAAAATATCAAATAAGAAAATTGTTTCAATATATATCAATTGTATATTAGAATAAGGTTTAGTCCAGTTAATCAACCTATTGAGGAAAACCAAATATATATATTTTTTATAGTTGAGACTTCTTGAGAAAGTCTGTTACACTGCACTGTGGACAACATGAAATTGAGCTAGTGTCACCAAAAAGGTCTGTAAAGTACAAAGTAATATTTAAAATGTATTTAATTTATATTTTAATGATGGCAAACATCTAAATGTATAATTAAAATACTTTGTTGTAAATATTTTTTACATTTCAGAAAAAATCATGGAAAGCAAAAATATGGGGACATGGAATGTTGCCTCAAAAAAAGAATCACCCTTTTATCCTGGTTCAAGTTTAACAGTTTATGTTTAGTGATTTAATTCTAGAGGCATGGCTATAATAAAACCTAGGTGTGTGGGTAGTGAAACTGAAACAAATAAACATAGTTAATCTCACTTAACTCATGATTCAGCAGGTGGGGAATTAAGTTTAATAGGGCCAGGTTGGGTAGAATAGCATCTTCCCTCAAAGCAACCCACAGTTTGCAAGCTGCTTTTTAAATTAACTTTGAATTCAAGTTTGTTTGTTGTTTATAAATATTTAAATGTGACAAGGTAAAATAAGGAAAAACACTTTCTCTTTGTACAATCCGTCTATCATAAACAGACCTTCCGTGCCAATATGGTTCACAGCTAGCACCGTGTTCTTACCTCGGAGAGCCTCTAAACTACTTCTGGTAATTGTGGCCAAATAGGTTCGTCTTTGTCTTTCGGAACAAGGTCGTCTTGGTTTCCGTTCATGTTGATGTAAAACTTCTCAGCGTGGACTTCTCGGCTTGTTTCAGGGTTGAGTTTTTGTCAACACTAAGTGTAACAATAATGACCTAAATAAAACAGGAAATATTAAGGTCAGCTAAATTGTCGTGGCGGGAGCTACACAGGACCCCTGAGCTGCTGTCAACCCGGGTCTTTTTACAAAGTCCTCAGAAGTAAAACCTCTCGTAAAGATACTGACGTGCAAATCCTAGGATGAATAATGTTAGTGAGGATGAACACAGGCAATTAAAACAAATGTGTCCATCGTGGCGCAGTGTGCTGCTGTATGAATGGATCAGGAGAGGAACTGCAGACCCATCAGAACCTAAAAAACTTGACATCAGCGTCTCTTCATCCTTCAATCATCTCCTGAGGCTGATATGGTACAGAACATTTTGAAGTTTCTTATTGTGCTTTTACTGGTTTGATTATTTGCTTATTTAATAATATCAGCCAAAATAATATAAATGGTAATTTAAAGAACAAGACATACAAATAGATTTCCACTGAATACATAAATATTTCCTATTTTAAAAGGTTTGTTAGGGCTTTCTCTAGGTTTTATTTTGAAATGTTGATATATTTTTTGAATTCATTGTTCAGTGGTCATTTAACGTGTTATTAATGCACTAGACCCAGACCTGCAGCCTTGGGCGTTTCTATACTGGGGCCAAACGGGGAACCAAAGAAGTTATACTAAATAAATGTCTTATGTTAATTCTCAGTGGTAGATCACTTTTTTTTTTACCTTCACAATTTTACTTTAACAACGAATTAAAAATTATAGTGCTGCATGTTTAGCTGCTGTATAGGATCACACTTTCCATCTGCCAGGGATCTGCAACCTGGATCTCTTGAGACAAAAGTGGCTCTTTGGCTATTTTATCATATCAAATGATGAAATATTGCTTTGTTTTGTTTTGTTTTTTCCATTCTTTTTCAAGTGTTGCCATGGAAAAACACTGACTATCCTGGCCCCTGTGGTAAATTTGGTCTTGAACCAAACTCCAAACCTAACTCCTTATTTCTTTAAATATTTTAGAAATATTCTTTACAGTACAGTGACTGAGGACACATTTTGAATATTAAATCAGATGTTATGATCAGTTACTCAGTACTTGAGTAATTTACCAAATACTTTTTACACTTGCTTAATTAAATGTGTTTTTAAGGTATGCTACTCTGATTGGAGTACATTTTTGGGGTACACTAACCAACTATGCATGAATGATTGCTCTATGGGCCGCTTCGCCTGCCGGTACCCATCAGCTGCTTCTGGAGTCTTACAGGCCAAAAAGGCCCGATATAACTCCTTCTTCAGCCTGACAGCATCCCTCACCGAAGGTGTCCACCAACAGGTTCGAGGTTTGCCACAGGTCAGCAATTGAATATTTAGAAACGTGACACACGAACTGAACGTGTGTATCTATCTATAGACATCTATAGATCTATAGATATAGATACAGACTCAAAACAAAAGAATTGTTGGATACTCATTCTTTGGAGGAGTGGTCTCCTCCTCTTCCGCAAAGAGGTCTTGGATTCATCTCTGGTGAAGACATCTATAATGTCTGAACAGAACTCACGGGAAGCGATGAAGGCTTTGCGGAGAGCATCATAAGCCTGTGCTTGACATATGCCGACCTGGTTTAAAAGGTTTGAAAAATAGTTCCATATTTGCTGACCCAGTCCAGTGTTGTAACTCTCAACTGCAGCTTGTTGGTCCTTATTATCTCCAACATTTACATTTCCTTCACCAGAGGGTGGAATTATCTCCGCAGCATTATTTGTTGACACGCTGCAATTTGGTCTGTCACTGTCATACTTTTGTGAACCCAGACAGTATGGCTGTGGGCTTCTGGGCCTCACTGCCCCGAAGTTTGGCGGTGGGAGTAAAGGCATACTGCCATTCCGGAATTCGTTACGAGTTTGTGTGGAAGATGATTTAACTTAACTTGGTAAATTTAGTGATCTCAAAAGGTCTATGCCGGATAACGGCACTCCTGTGCAAAATCTTCTGGTTTTGTCCACCAGCCCCATTGTGGAGCCGTTAAGGTGGGAGGTAAGTATTCCAGTTTTCTCCAGAGCCTCGTTATCCCTGAGGGTCTCTACCTCATAGCTGAGATCCAGTTTGGGTTGATTGCGATTATGGAGACCCAGACCAGCTCCAATCCAGTTTGTAGCTCCGAATAACATACTCATTCTGTCAGACGTTTACTGGCTTAATTTCTCCTCAAAAATGTTCTTAAATATCTAATAATGATGTACCAGAGGCTCTCACTTGGTGAAGGAAGTTGAATACAAATAACAGAGATCTTCGGTATACAACCACCTCTGAGACGCCACAGGACGTACCTAGCCACGTCACTGCGTATGCTGCGTATGCTGCGTAGGCCCAAGGCAGCAGCAAGGTGAATCCCAGAGCGTATCACGTGACAGGCTGAAGCTCGAACGCCATGTCGCGTGAGTTTTATCTGCAGATAAGAGTAGGAGGCGGAAATGGGCCTTCCAACTAAAGACATATATACGTTTTTTTCATGTGTATGACACCAGATATTAACATACACTGAATAAAAAGATTTACATATATTTTTTTCCTCCCTACTTGATGTAAAATCAGGCCAAACGTTTCTTATTTTAGCTTAGTACAAATTACCAAAATTATTTATTTTTGCTAAATGCCAGAAAACTTACCTCAACCATTTATTTTATTTTATTTATTTTTAGAGATTTGTGACTTTACTCAAATTCAAACGTTTACATACATTTGGTCAGTATCATTTAAAATGCATGACTTTGGTTGAATTTGAGAAGTTATAAAAACAAATCTCTGAAAAAAAATTCTGTGTTTTCTGGCATTTAGCAAATAGAAATAAATTTTGGTAATTCTAACCAAACAAACAAAAATTGGTCTGATTTACCTTTGGACAGTGAGGGGAAAATGTC
The DNA here is from genome assembly GCF_051168715.1 of Poecilia mexicana. Lineage (NCBI taxonomy): Eukaryota > Metazoa > Chordata > Actinopteri > Cyprinodontiformes > Poeciliidae > Poecilia > Poecilia mexicana. The sequence continues at coordinate 27,096,667 of NW_028263373.1, forward strand.
TATTTATGTACTGTATGTAAATGTCTGGTTTCAACTGAACTCAGCTAGAATAATTAATACATTTCTTAATGTTTGTTTTTGTTTTAAAAAGTGACATTAAATATGTCTGATATTGAGAAAAATATGTAGTTGGCACAAATTTGATGGACGTGTTTCTTAACAGTAACAGTACATCCTTTTGCTCTGCTTCCAAACCGTCCAGCTTCCTGTTGGCGCCTGACACCTTATTTTCACAGTTAACCTCGTTTCAGTTTTCTTCACACAGCTGATTGTTCTGGACTATCCTCATCCTGCTGGCATCTGTCAGCAGAATGGACGTCCACAAACAAACAGTGAAGAATTTAAGAGCCGAGGAATGACATCCCTCCTCCCCCTAAAATTAGAGTGACTATTTCCACCAAGAAATTCCCTTAACGAGTGGCATATTTTAGGTGTCATGTGCCTTTAAAATTAACCATGCCCCTAAACACCGTCTAACCACCGATGCGTTTTTACCATTAAAGGAGCCATTCATGAATGAAGAAGATGGTCTCTGATTAAACTGGACAGCTGTTCATTCTTTGACATTATCACTGGAGACTGCGGTGCAATGAGAGAGAGAAAAACAAATCCCTACAGTTCATCTCAGTGGAGTCTTTATGGTAATAAAACGATAGGAGTTATCAGTTCCTATCGTTTTATTACCGTAAACCATGTTCTTATGAAACATCTCCATACACATTCCTAAATGTGTACCTATAGGCCAAACCTGGTTTGATAGTAGGACTATGTTTGGATCCGTGCTGACCTGTGGCTTGTACCTGTCCCATACCCAATATTTAGTACCTGGTTGTGCCCAGTCTACAGTGGTCGATGTCCCGCTTGTTCAGCGTGTTTCCTGGTTTTTCAAGACTTGATTTGAATGATGTGGTCTTTGCATAATTTGAGGACTTGCCAAAGATACAGCAGGTTTTAGAAATTCTGTTATTGAAAGAACTTTGGCACAGAACGGGATGAAACTTTTCAGCCATAAAGAGTCCAGAAAAGCTAGGAGAGCTTTTCTGTCTGCACATGACAGAAAATCACACAAAAGCCAGATTTATGCAAACTCTTATATTGACTTATTGTCTTTGACATTTGACAAGACAGCAAACAACCACTTTGAATTTAAAGGCAGCTTTGAATAATTTGCCAATTCCTGTTTCTTCATTTTAGATTTTTAAAGTCCACTTGTAACCTATTTGTGATCTAGCAGGACAAATTGCAAAGACTTGTCATTTCTTCTCCTCACTTCAGAATTTATTCAGGAGTTGTTTGTCCTCTGGTAAGGACTGGTCACCTGTCCAGGGTGTTCTCCACCTTTTCCTCATTGACAGCTGGAGATGAAACAGTACTGAACTGAACATTGCTTGCAAAAACAACCTGTTTTGATTTTCTGATTTGATTTTTTTTTTTTTTTTTTTTTTTTTTTAGTTCTTTTTCTCTTAACTAACTTAACTTAATGCAAGCTTTGCGTTTACATCCGATCCAGTTCATATTGTCTTCTCATCTGCGCCTGGCTGTTTTCTGCATGATCTTCTCATTGACTTAAGCTGACATTGTGTGCATGTGTAATGGAGTATTCCAAATGTCTAAAAATGTTGCTTTTAAAATCAAGTCTCCAGTGGCAGAATGAGAAAACATTTTTAAATTACGTGCATGAAGCTTGATTTACTGGGTCTACTCTGCATTCCCAGATGCCAATTCCTGTACAAATCAGTGCTCATATTTGTACGCTCCATAAATCCAGAACAAACTTCCAGAAAACTGCGAAACAGTCGAAACACAGACCTCCTTTAAATCAAGGCTTTAAAACTCACCTGTTTAGAGTTGCCTCTGATTCACAACTGGAACATTGATCGATATATTTGCTTGATGACGTTTGAAAAAATGTCCTGTTTGTTGCTTGTTTCATAATTGGTTGCTGTGTTTTTGTGGCGTAAATTACTTTGAACTGCCTTGTCGCTGAAATGTGCTACACAAATAAACTTGACACAACTCAACACATCATTTCTTTCCATGTGATGCAATTGAGTGCAATCTTTAGGAGACCACCATCTCACCGTCGGCATACAGCTACATGTTTGGCCGTTCTAGTACATTTCCACGAACGTTTTCCTTCTGAGATGTTCTCTGTAGACTTTGACTCTCTGTGTAAATATTTTGGCCTTCCTTGTTCCCCAAGTGAGCTTGAAATAACATTCCACGGATGCCGAACATTCTCCTGCGGGTGTCTTTTTTTTTTGTAGCTAAGTGCCACTTTTCTCAGCTGAGGAAAAAAAAAGGCTTCAATAGTAAATCTCCATCTGTTGAATTCCATTTTCAGCTGGGACACGTGGCACCACGCTGTCTGTGATTTACCCTTATTTTTGGTCCCGTCTGTTGGCGCGGATTACATTTCGGATATATTCTGTTCATCTTCTTATGTCAGTACCCTCTGCCAAACTGCATGGAGTGACTTGACGAGTGGATGGGGGTGTTAGGGAGTGTGTGTGTGTGTGTGTGTGTGTGTGTGTGCGTGTGTGTGTGTGTGTGTGTGTGTGTGTGTGTGAGGAGGTAGGGGGGAGAGGCAACAGGGGAAAGGCTAGGATTACAGGACTCCAGAAACAGCCATGTCTGAACCACTTTGATAAAGGGAGATTGATTCCTGAAGGAATCTCGTCATCATCCAGGCAGGGATGAAAATGAAATCAACGGACATGTACACATTCCACACACATCTGGATTCCTGCTTGGGGTGCTGGGATCGCTGTGGGGGCTAAATGCATTCATCATCATTATTTCATCACTCTGACCCCTGGCAAGTGTGAGTGGTTCTCACCTGACCTCAGCACACAGCGAGTAGATCAGGAACAGATGTCGACTTCTTTTTTTCTGAATTTTATATATATATTACAATTATATATTATATTTGTTTAAAATTGTCACCATGTCGTGACAGTATGTTATGACACATAATCTGTGAAAAGATCAACTTCCTCCACCTATTCCCTGCAACCAGTCAGAGCCAGGAGGAGGGTCTTAGTGCTGTCAATCAATCTTATGTACTGGCTGCTAAATGTGTGAATAGCAAAATGTGACTAAAAATCATCTAATTTGACATTTTTGACACGCCTCCTGGCTCTGATTGGTTGCTTCTAGTTAGGCTTCTAGTTCTTTCTTTTTTTTTCTTTTTTTTTTTTAAATCGTCACAGATTATCTTTTGCATATCATAATGCCATGGCACAGTGACAGCTTCAACGAAAATTTTTTTTTTTCTTAAAGTCACATAGTGCACCTTTAATGTCCTCCTATTTTGTCCACATTTTCTTTTTTTTCATATTCCAGTTAATAATGGTCTGTGTCATACTAGATGTATTTGTCTGGGGCAAATTCAGGGAACAGTTAGTTAACAAATGATCTGACAACTTTACGAAGCTATTGAGCAAACTTTCTACAAAAAAAAAAGGAAATATTTGGAAAAATAACTGCGGCGCTTTGTTTTGCCTTGATATCCTTGGAGATTCCAAAACTTCCTGCCTACAGCAGTCTTGGAATGTTTCACACCCCCCGAGCTTTTCCACATAAGTCAGGGCACTGTTCTAATTTTAGTATGCTGAGAAAAAATGAAAAATATCTCATAAAAAGGTTACTACTCGCAGCAGTTGTTTTTACTGTTTGCTTTAGTTGCAGCATTGGTGAGTGCGATTGGTGGTTTACCAGGAAGAGGATCCCACCTGCATGGGGTGTGGTTAATGCTATCGAGTTGGAAATAAGGTTTATGATTCATCTGTGATGTAGAAACTGTTTATTGCTCTTAGGCCTGGTGTCTTTTTGTGTGTGTGTGTGTATGTGTGTGTGTGTGCGTGTGTGTGTGTGTGTGTGTGTGTGTGTGTGTGTGTGTGTGTGTGTTTGTTGTTCACTGTTGTTCACTCCTATTCAAAATACACGCATGCTGGGATGGTTTGATAACTGGTAACTGACCAGTCCCAGATGTATCCTGCCTCTCGCTCAGTGTCACATCTATAAGCTACAGCTGTGCTGCAAATACATTGACGATGCAAACTCCACAACACAAAAAAATCAATCAAATGCAGCAGAAGAACTCTAACAAAAAATTGCAGCATTGTATTTTTTTTATTTTTTTTTTGCATTTGTTTTGATGTGTATATTTTTGCTTCTGTTTTATTGCGATTGCAATTATTACAGATTAACAGATTATTTTTTGTATGTGTGGTTTGGAGTTTGAATCATTCATATGCTTGCATCTCGTTTCTCAGTCGGTCGCCATAGCAAGAGGCCACAAACCACTAATAAGTGTAAGTCCAACACAGCTGGAAGCACATGTGTCAAACTCAAGGTCCGGGAGTCAAATCTGGCCCACCACAGCTCGTTATGTGGTCCTCTAGACTCCAAACTACATCAACAAGTTCCTCAGTTTTTCACATTTCCACAAAATTCACACAAACTCAACAGATCTTCACATTTTTTCTGATTTTATTGCAGTTTTTTCTCAAAATTGGTCAAAAACATTGGGTTCAAATGACTGCTGCCTCAGCCTTACTTGATGTCAAGGTACAGTCTGTTTGATATGGTGATTAATAAAAAAAAAAAATCACATTTAACATCATACATTAGTGTAAATATCGCAAAAATTCCATACAAATATTTCTACATTAGCACCCCGACATCTGTTATTTTGATAGCAAAAAACCCACAAAAACAATCACAAAATCCCAGAGGGACTGATCAGTGATTATTTAATTTTAAGAAATACTTCTTGAATGCTGAAACAAACATCTACTGATTGATGTTTTAACAGTTTTATCAGTACATTCTGGCACACCCGGCCCTTTAAAAACATTCAGATTTTTGATAACTCAAAATGAAAATGAGTTTGACACCCATGGCTTAAGGTATAATTGGGAAGTGAAAGTAAAATAATCCTTGGTTTGATTGAAACATTTATAATAAAATGTTGAAAAGTTTCACATGTACTCACACTGAGCCCAACTGGGTCTTTTTTGTTGTTGTTGATACTGTTAAACCATCTTCCACACAATTTCTCCTCCAAGTGTTTTGTTAGTGTATGTTTCTTCCAATTTGCAGAGATTTAACATTTTGCCATTTCAGATAAATCATATGGTTATCAGTTATGCCACATACGCTCAAAGGAATGCATGTCTAGACTTTGACTGGGCCATTCTACCACATAAATCTGCTATGATCTCAGCCAAAATATTTCAGGGTTTCATTTTCTTTCTTGGATCTGAAGTTCCGTCCAAGACTTTCAGGATCACCTAGTATGTAGTTTTACTCATCTTTGTCCCTGATGAAGAATTGCCCTTACAGTAGGGCAATTCAAACTAAGTCAAAATCTAATTACAGAAGTGTGGTTAACTTTTTTTTCTGTCTATGACTGCTTTGTTTATTTAATTTTAAATCCTCTTCTGTTTCTCCACAATGACTTCCTTCATTCTTCATTTTGAGGTTTAAATGTGATTCCTCATCTTTACTGCGTGGTTCCTCTGTTTATAAAGTCATTCACACAATGTAAACCTGGAGCAGAGTTCAGCTGTCACTGAAGAATCGCAGCCTGTGATCTGTGGTTCCCAGGGAATCATCCGAAGTTCAGAATGACTCAACGCATCGGCGTCTGGAGAAACTCAGACTAGCACCTCCAGGCTGTATGAATAGCACATAGTAGATGTAATCATCCCACCTTGAACTTTGGGACATTTTTGTGACATTTTGTCACTTTTTCTCCTCTAAAAACTTTGACTCTTGGATTCAATGTGAAAATCCAACGCAAAGTTGTGCGTGACTGTGACGTGGAAGGAGGAAGGGTGAAAAGCGCAAATGAGAATCTGAAAGGTTTTAATTCTGCCCTTTTTAGTTTCGCACCTCTAAATAAAATCCAGTTGCAACAAATTACCATCAAACGTGACCTTATCGCCGTAATTGTTAAACTGCGCCCCTCTGTGTGTAATTCAGTGTTGGTATGAGATCCAGCTGTCCTGTGAAGGCCTCGGGGGGATTGTTAGAGAACACCAGTGAAAGGAAAAACAAAAACAGCTTTGCCTCAGACAAAACTGAACACTCAGTTCATTCAGTCGAAAACTTTCTGTTCCCACTCTTCTCCTGTCACTTCTCTTCTTCTTCTTCTTCTTCTTCTTGTACTACTTCTCTATTTATCTCCTTCTTGGTTCCATCTTCTGCCAGTTTCACTAACAGATGACACCAATGGCCTCGTCACCTCCCATCTTGACTGTTATAATTCTCTGCTCTAGAATCAGTTTCATTGGTGGATTATTTCACTTCCAACAGGACATTTTTCCTATTTTAACCTGTCATTCACAGGTTGTCATTCACAATGACAGGGGTGTCAAACTCCAGTCCTCAAGGGCCGCTGTCCTGCAGTGTTTAGATGTGCCACAGGTAAAAAACAGTGGAATGAAATGGCTTAATTACCTCCTCCCTGTGTAGATCGGTTCTCCTGAGCCTTGCTAATGACCTAATTATTCTTTTCAGGTGTGGTGCAGCAGAGGCACATCCCAAATTTGGGTCGTCTCGTGAATGACAGGTTAAAAGTGCTGGTTCATAGAGGAACTAGTACATTTCCATCAACATTAAGGAATTATTGATTAACACTTTATTTGAAGGAATGTGAATAAGACTGAAGAGACACTGTCATAAATATGACATAACACTTGTTATGAGCATGAAGGAGTCTTTATGAATGTTTATGACTGTTGTCATGAAGTGTCATTCGGTAAATTATGACACTATTAATGCAAAGTTGCTTTAAAAGTTCATTAAAAGTGCCAACTTTGCATTGTTTGGTAAATGTATACACTTTAATCCAAAGTTGGCACTTTTAATGAAATGTTAAAGCAACTTTGCAATAAAAGTGTCATAATTTACCAAATGACACTTCATGACAACAGTCATAAACATTCAGAAAGACTCCTTTATGTTCATAACAGGTGTTATGTCATGTTTATGACAGTGTCTTGTCAGTCTTACTCACAACCCTTCAAATAAAGTGTTACCAACTATTGACTTCAACGAAGCTCCTATATCGTGCTGAAGAGTTACTTGTAAGCTACGTCTTTTTTTTATTATTTCAAGTGTACTAAGATATTTTCACATAGAAACTAGACCAAAAATACTTGGTGATTTTGCTTTTTGCAGTGAGAAGAAACCGTTAGAGCCACAGATAAAGGCTTCAACCACAACATGGGTGTACGGCTCAGAAATCCTCTCGAGACCCGAAAGCAATGTGTCTTCTTTGTTCTTGCGCACATTCACTCTTCACCTCTCAGTGCTAATGGCATGCGCGGAATCTGACGCTCATGCCAGCCCTCATCATTTTCTTAACTAGCTGGCAATAAAATCCAAAGAATGACTGTCGTGAGGGTTTCACAGGCTCCAGAGTTGAAGCAACATACCGACAGGTGCAGGTCAGCTAGTGCATGCGCGAGGCTCAGGAATTTATTTGGCAGGCCTCAGCATGCAGGATTGGTTTATATAACCTTTTATGGCCCAGGTGTACTTGATGATGACCTGCCTAACAAGTCTATGGAGGCTACAAGCTAGCTATAGTGTTCACACGGGACTGTTATTATGAAGGTGAACTTTTGTTGATATTAGAGGAAATGTGATCCATTTTTAAAATGGAGAAGATTTCTAAGACACAGTTTGTCAAAGCTAGAAGAGTCCAATAAATAAACTCCTTTTCTAGACATAATTTTGAATGTTGTGTCACGCAAGATACAGACATTATATTAACGTACTTTTAAGAAGGGAAGAAATACATCCAAGGTGCTCTGGATTTTATGTCATATAAAGATGTACCTTTAGTTCTCCAAGTTTAACCTTTTGTAATAACAAATATAATGGTGTAAGTCCTAACAGGAAGTAACGCTACAACTGAGGTAAAATTCACTGTTCAGAGTCATTGAATATCATGCAAACATTCATTTTCTTCTGATTTATTTTTTTTCTTATTTCCTTTTAAGCAAAAGTGTTTGTGTAATGTGAATGAAACTGTGGTATTTAAACCCCATGCTCTAGGAAAATAATTTCTTAAGGCGATAAAGATTATCACAAAATTCATAGTGAGATATATCCCATTGTTGTTGTTGTTGAGACCTTTCAGAGGTAACACACCATAAATTGTACACGTTGGTTTAAAAGGCATAATATTGACAAATTAATATAACGTCCTCTAAATACTTCTTGCACGTTTTCTCTCATGAACCACACTTGATCTGTCGGAGGTTTTACTCTGAATGAAAACTTGTATAGTTTTACGAATCTCTGCTCCCCTCTAATGGTAAACTGTGTTATTGCCCTTACTACTGTTCCAAGCGCCAAGATTCTCTTTTGGCGGGTTAGCTAGAAGTGTTCATCAATATTCATGAGTTTGTGCTTCCCATTGGCTACTGGCTCAGGCAAGCGCACAGGGATTGGATAAAATATGACTTTATGAGGCATGTGACATCTGCACATGCTCTGACCAGATTGATACGATTTAGATTGGAAGAGCAGTGTCAGAATCCATAAAAAAATGTTTTCTTTGAGAAAAACAGCTTAGCCACCATTATAAGAACTGAAGTTCCAGGAAATTAAGCAACTAAGGGTAATTAGTCTGCATTTTTTATTAGCTTAATTTAATTTTACGTTACTGTTCTGTGGTCTATAATGACATTAAGCAATTGACAATGCATTTTCTCTCTTTTTTTTAGAATTTTTGAACTTTTTGATAAAACAATTCTTTAGTGTTTAACAAATAATTTACCGAGTTTATGTAAACGTCATCTTTTGAATAATAAATAGAAGGTGCAGTTTCCACAGACCACGTGACCACGTTGTTTCAGCGTAACATCTTTTGCTCGCAGCTAGCCAACGGCTTTTGCTAAGGTATAGTATTTCTGAAGTTCTGATTGGCCCATTAAGTCGACGCGCCCTCTGTGATTGGCTGAAAGAGCTAAGTTGTACCTATGCGTTCTTCCGGCTTACATGTTGGGGAAAAAAAGAAAAGACGAATGGAAAAATTGTAATCCTCAAAACGACCATTGCCTAGTTCTTTAGCGGTTACGGTAATGTCCGCACATATTCAGAAACATTGTCGCTTGGTTACCTCGTAGAAATCGCGCCTTTAGGCTCTTTGGAAAGTTAATACTTTAGACTGAAAAGCAGGCGGCTTCTAGTTGTCGTCTGGAACGTTAGCTTGCTGCTAGCAACAGCAGCTAGCTAACAAGGTAGCGTTTTACTTTTAAGGCTACGGAACCAAGACTATTGACCACAGAGACGATTATTTAGCTTAAGATAGGTCGCGTTTAGGTGTTTTTGTGCAGGCAGAACCTACAGACTACGTCTGTGTCATCAAAAGAACTTACTATTGGGTAGCACTTGTGTGATTACCGACGAGTGTTGTCATATGATATTCACCATTTAATACCAAACAAGGAGACGAGAAGCTGCCTGTTTTTTCATGTTTTTGAAAGCATTACTGTGCTTCTAACACTTAACGTCACCGAGTTGCTGTTATCTCCTCGGCTTCACCAGCTGCTGCTGATTGTGTCCTGAACGTTTACATTAGCCTGCTCTCTGTCCCGCTCAGTTAAACTCCAGGGTTTTTACTTGTTATTGGCTACTTACATGTTTTAATATTGCATTTTTACTTTCAATTTGACTTTTGTTAAACAATCTGTGGTTCTAAACTAGTTTTTTTTTCCCCTTTTTCTTTTTTTTTTAGGTCAGAAGAAGGTCGGATGAGCTCTCAACAATTCCCCCGACACGGGCTGCCTGCGGTTAGCGGCGGTGCCGCTCAGATCCCTGCTCCTGCTAACCTGGTGCCCGTCAACCAGCCATCCAACCCTCCAGGTAAAGCATGATCATCATCACAGTGAGCTTAGCTTAAGTTCAATTAATCAGCTAAAGTGCTGAATCCTGTTTTTTTACAGGAGCTGTTGGAGAGGGGGACAGCAGTCGTGAAGGCGATCATGGTCAGCAGGACCACCCTCCCGCAACAGGAGGGGGGGCAACCTTAGCTTTCAGAGACGACAAGCAGGAGACCATGGTGGTCCGGCCTTACCCGCAGGTTCAGATGCATGGGCAGCCGCAAGCTGCCCCCCAGACCGTCTCCATCCAGCCTGGGACGCCTGTCACCTTACCTGCACCCACTGTCCACCTCCCACAGGGCCAGCCTTCAGTTCTCACCGATGGCCAAATGAAGGTGACCATCTTTTATTTGTCCCAGTTAGCCTTTTTTGTTGTTGTTGTTGTTGTTGATGTTTAGCTTTAGTTGGAAACTGTGGGGTTTTCTTTGTGTTATTGTTTGGTTATTGTGTAGAAGCCCCACTTTTTCTATAATTTCTAAATGCAGCAACTATAGCTGCCTTTCAGTTGTTGTTGAGCATTCCTACAGTATGATGCTGCCACTGCTTTATTTTTCTGTGGGTGATATTCTCAGGATGATGTCCAGATATTAAATTGTGTGGATTAAATTACACACTGGTCTATTTATATATTGGGTCACTTCAAAGGCAATTGGTTGGACTGAGTTCTATTGAGATGATTGGACAAAGAGAGCCGAATACAAGTGTAGGCCACACGGTTTGTTTTTTTCTTCTTTAATTAAATAATATAACCTTTTCCTATTACGTCAACAAATACACACTTGTTTATGTTGCTCTCACATAAAATCCCAATAAAACTATAGGTGCACCGAATACCCCGTCACCATTATTTAAAAATCAGATCTGCCGATTATGATTTTGGCTAATACATTTTTATTTATATTTTTTTTTTATAAGATCACAATACACCTTCAATGTCCCAATTATTATTATTTTTTTTTACATAATACCTGTGAAATACTACGAACTTGTTCTAGCAGCATATGAGGTTGTGCTCTCAAATATAAATGAAAAGTTTACAACAATGTTCTCCAGTAACATGGGACAAAGTGTCTGGATTGGCTGGTGGTTGCTTTTTTTTTTTTTTTTTTTTTTTTTTTTGTTAATGCTGGAAAAAGTCGCCGGAGGGGGTTTAAAAAGTTGCAGACGTGACCTGGTCTGTCAATCGGCGCTCTCTCATGACAGTAAAAGGGAACAGTGGCTGATGTTCAGAACTTCACAGAGGTGGTTTTATCAGTTTCACATGCATTGGCCGATCACCTAAAATAAAGGAATCGATGCACCCCTAAACAAAATCCATTGGTTGTTGTAATCTGTCAAGTTACCTGTATTTATATCTGTGAAAGTTTCTAAAGTGTGAATACTTTTGTGCCGTGTTTTAGGAAAACAGTCATACTCTTAACTAAAACACTTTCCATGTCTCCAACACAGACCAAGAAGGCCACTTTTAGCTTTAGGCATAAAACAAACTCTTCCACTATTGTACAGGAAACATGCATTTAATGTTAACAAATCAGATTTGTCCTGCTTTTCAGAAACTCTCCCAGGTTTGTTAAATTGACCATCTCTCTGGTTACCTTCAGGCGGTCCATAAACCGCCCATTCCGAGTCGTCTGATCGCCCCGGCTCCCGCTTCCAACCAGGCTCACATACCTAAGGTGGCAAGTCACATCACTGTCACCATAGAGAGCACCATGCCCACCACCCCATCCATCCCCGTGGCAACCATCAGTGGTCAGCAGGTGTGCAGAGGCTCTGTACATTAGCCTCTTACGGATGTTGATGTTTCCTGGCTGATTATTAGTCTGTTCTGCTCCCGTGTTGCTTTAGGGTCACTCCAGCAACCTGCACCACCTAATGCCAGCCAACATTCACATCATCAGGACCCCCACTGTCCCTCCTCAGCCTCAGCCCTACCCATCCCATTTACCTCGAGGTACGGTTCTTATTGTGTCCTTAAGACGGTTGGCTGTTGTTCTCCCTATGGATTTCTTAAATGCACCTAAACATTTCAGATCTAGGACACTACAAAATGCGGTCTTTTTTTTAAAATTGCATTTGCTATTTCTGTCTGATTTATTTAAAAAAATTTTGGAACATTTAAGTGTGGAAAAAGAAGCAATAAATATATCTTGTCATCACTCTATTAAAATGTGTTGTTGTGCTTCCTGGAGGGGCGGCAGCAGCAGCTGTCATGTCCAGCTCCAAAACGGTCTTGCGGCCCGCTACCGGAGCCAGCGCTAGCCCTGGACAGCCCACGGTGCAGCACATCATCCATCAGACCATCCAGGTGAGTTCAACAGCTCAGACGGAGAAGGACAGAAACAAAACGGTCCGATAACGAGCTGCTCTGTGTTCCACCTTCCTTCTCTGCTGTGCTGTGCAGTCCCGCCCCGCTGTAACAACATCCACAGCTGTTCTCCCAACTGTGGTGGCACCCATCTCAGCTGCCAGGACTCAGTCTCCTGTGATCAGTCCGACAGTCACTCACTCTGAAGTGACGCATGGGTATGTCTTGCAGAAAATATTGTATTTTAAATATAGATTAAATGTTCTTGTTCAGTTGCTTTAAAAAGAAAAAGAAGCTGTGTGTAAATGATCACATGAAAACATCATAGCTTTTCTTTCTTTCTTCTTTTTTTTTTCTAAATTAGTAGTTTGGACAACAATTTCTTTAGCCTTTAATTTTGCCTTGTTTTAAAATCTTTTCTTAGCCCTCTCCTGCAACAGAGCAAAAGGGGACAGTGGGTGATTTTCAGACTTTGATTGGTTTCATAAATATCAGTTGAGCTCCCAAAATGAAGAAAATTGGCCGGCCAATTGAGAGCTGGAACATCTAGATATGATCTATATTTGTTGCTTTCCATCAGTTTTAATCAACACTTGCATACAGACATTATAATCTTACAACAGATATAGTCTTCATAAGCTTCTGCAGTGACGAACATGGTGATGTGAGCATTTTCCCATCGCAGGCGTCCGGCGTTGACCATCCACCCCCCTCCCGCCACCGTCGGCATCCAGAGGCCTCAGACGTCACGGGACTCGGCCACACGGATCACTCTGCCGTCACACCCTGCCATGGGAGCCCAGAAGGCCCAGACGCCGCACACCATGGCACAGGTTGGTGCTCTGCCATGTTCACGTGGTGAAAGTAGCGTTGATGACGCAAATGACTGTAGAGGAAATCTATGTGTCCTGTTTCAACCAGAAGCCCATCTTCAGCACTGTGACTCCTGTCGCCGCGGCGACTGTGGCACCTATAGTCGCCACCAACACTGTGCCATCGACGACCACGATAGGTACTGATGTTGAGCCTTTCTCAGCGGCTCACAGAAGGTAAACTTTGTTGGAACTTTAATTATTAGTAGCACACTAAAATCATTTCTGTTTCCCGAACGCTTAGGTTCTGTACCTCACACCCAAATGACCAGTAGCACTATCGTCACCGTGACGATGCCGTCCCACTCCTGTCACGCTACAGCAGCGACGACGTCCACTATCCCCGTCGGTAAGTCTGTTCTGTGTTTTGTTGTGTTGGGGTTTTTTTGTTTGTCGACCTTCATTTTGAATATTGTTTCTTGATCCTGATTGGTCGGCGTGGTGCCTTGCAGTAACCGTCCTGTGCCTTTAACAGCTAAAGTGGTCCCACAGCCGATCGCCCACTCTTCATCCCGCGTCCAGGCTGAGTACCCGGGAGAGAGGGCTAACCTCATCCCCATCCCAGGCCACAGGTCCTCTCCCAACCCCGTCACCATGGAAACCAGAAGTGACAACAGGTGAGAAGCAAAATGTTTGGTTTGAGTTATGTTTTAGCTCTAAGTGGATGGGAAGGTTCTTTGTTGTTTTTATATGTTGATGTCATAATTTTAAAAAATCTAGTCTTAATTTGACATGTGTAAAGGTTAAGGCACCTTGGTTACATCAGACTTGAGCACTTTTAATACTAAACACTTCTTAACTACAAAACATCCTGTGAAAGTTTAGCAGTAGAATAGTTGTAATCAGAAACATGGCATCAGGATACTGAGTGTAACAAATTATCTTGACTTTTGAAGATGTTTTTTTTTTCTCCTTGTCTACAGACCTTCTGTTCCAGTACAGCTCCAGTATTTCCTCCCAGCGTACTCTTCATCATACCCTCTGACACACACATACACACCCATCAGCAGCCCTGTGTCCACCATCCGCCAGTATCCAGGTGAGTCCAGCCAAGCCATGTTGTTTTACTTTTACATGGCTGGGTTTTCTGTTTTTATTTAAAGATGCACATCCCAAACACCAACTTCAGTGCATTTTATTTACTTATTTTTTGTGATAGACAAATAAGTAGTGAAAAATTAAGTGAAATTAAAAGTAATTAGCTTTTTTACTAATTACATGTGTAAAGTTGCCTGTACACCTTGCCCTGGTCTGATAGTTTGTAGAACCACTCTCTGCTCTGCAGTTTGTACAATTGGATACTGAAGTTCTAGCTTTTTTTTTATTATGTCTGAACTATAACTAAGTCTGGGTGTGTAAATACGGTGTGTATTTTAGTTGTGTTCTGCGTCCTGGTAGAAGGCTCATTTAAAAGACTTAAAATTCTTTGAAGTTGGATGTTTCAATGTGACAAAAATAGAACAATTCATCTTTATAATGTGTTGAATTTCTGCTTTGTAAAAATATGAAGCAACACATTTTTCCTTTTCTTCCTCAAGTCACCCCTCAAGCTCCAAGTTCGGCTCTGCCTGCTCAGGCCGGAGTGGGCGTGGCCACCACCGTTCACCTCAACCACATGCAGCTGATGACGGTGGATCGCATCGGCCTCCCGTCAGCACAGATCAGCACCCAGGGCATCCAGCCCGCACCGATTGCCGCGCAGGGCATCCAGCCCGCGCAGATCGGGGTTCAGGGTCTCCATACGTCTGCGTCGATCGCTACGCAGGGGGTTCAGCCCGCACCGATCGTCACACAGCAGCAGCAACAGCCTCAGCAGCAACAGCAGCCGCAGACTGAAGCCAAGCCAGGTAGCTGCTCACCTGAGTCTGCCTGATTGGGAATCGTAGTTGTTAGTTTTTAACAGAACTGGGGCTTATTGGTGATAGATGTGTCACTGATTTCATGGTGTATAGCTTCTAGTTGTTTTCTAGATTGTTTTTCAATAAGTGTTGTGTTGTTTATAGCAATTTAGTTCTTTGCTGCTGTGACACATGAAAATCCCCATGACAGTATTAAGATGTCATTTCTATAACTCTCTCTCTATATATATCTGTCTCTATATTTATCTGTCTTCGTCTGTCTATACATCTATCTATTCAACTCTCAATATATATATATATATATATATATATATATATATATATATATATATATATACATAGATATAGTGATATAGATGTATAGACAGATATAGCCTTAGATGTAAAATAGAATTTCAATGTATATCTATGTATCTCTGTATATCTAAGTCTATGCATCTACGTCTCTGTATGTGTCGCCATCTCTGTATATACCAATTTGTCTCAAAATGTCTATACCTCTACAACACTGTGTCTCTATATATATCTGTATTTATTGATTTCAGGTGTTGTTCTGGCTGACGGTTTTGTAGCGAGTCCCATCAGCACCACGTTTGGCGCCACCCAGCCTGTAGCTACCATGGTGCAGGCCCACACACAGGGACCAGGAGTGGGTGGAGCTCCCAACCTGGGTTCATCCCCTCGACCCAGCATCCTGCGAAAGAAACCTGCGACCGAAGGGTGAGGGCTCGCATCAGATCGCAGTTCCTAACAGGAGTTTTTTTTTTTTTTACTTTCTTTTTCCTGATTTTGTTTTCCAGATGTGTTCGTAAGGCCCTGATCCCCACCCAGCCCAGTGAATCCAACAGTGGCAGAATCGATGGCGGCGTGAGAGGAGCAGGATCTCCCCGCCCCGCGGGGTGAGCTTCTTTTGCGTCGGTCGCCTCATTGTTGTTCTGAAACGATTCCTATCAGTTGACTCTTCTCTCCTGTCGTTAGAGTCAAACCCAAAGCAGAGGTCCACATGGCCGTGGCCCCACCAGTCATGGCTGCAGTCGAAGCTCTGCCTGCCCAAGGAGGGGAGCAGCAGGCCTCCAACCCCCAGCATCTGACTCAGGCCATGCCCACCATGCTGGCGACCCCGGGGCCCGTTCCTCCCTCCCAGCCCTCCACCGTTCTCTCCCTGCCGGCGGCCATGGCCGTGACCCCCCCTGTTCCGGCTTCAATGGCCAACACCGTGGCCTCCCCCACTCAGCCCGCTGCCAGTAGCACGGCGGCCTGCGCCGCCAGCTCCACCTGCCCAGACGTCAAGATCAAGCAGGAGGTGGAACCAATGGACACCTCGCAGCCCGGTAGGAAACGTCTTCTTCCTCCAGTTATCAGAGAGCGTGTCAGAAACGTGGATTCACACGCAAACATGTTGCATCCCTGTAGATCCCAATGTGAATTTGTCCTCAGCCCCGGCCGGCTCCACCCAGGCCAACACGCTGAACCCTCCGGCTGCAGCCGAGCTGGTCCCCGGGGCCTCACCCAGGAAGAAGCCCCGCAAACAGCAGCACGTCATCTCCACAGAGGAGAGCGAGATGGTGGAAACCAACAGCACAGACGAAGAGAAGGCCCCCGGGAGGCCCATCAGCGGCAGGGCGGAGAGGCGGGAGTCCCCTCCCCGGGAATACGTTGGTACGCTTTAACAGCCACTGATAAAATCACTGTGCAACTAAACATTCTTTAAGTAATCGGTTATTCTATTAATTAATTTGATTTTTTATTTAAGCTTTATGCAATATTACAGCCCTCCAGGAGATCTGGGAAGTTTTGTTTTTCTTTTGCGTTACCTCGTAAAAGGGTTACAATATTATAAATACATTTAAAAAATGCAAATAAACAAATTATTTGATTCTTTTTTTATATATATAAAATATTTCATTGCCTAAAATGAGACGACGCAGCATTTCTCAGTCCTTTCTGTTTGATTGAAAGTCAGCACAGTGAATGGCTGAGCTGTTTAATTTGTAGATTAACCAATTTTTGGATTAACAGATTAACTGGATTCCCAAAGAAACTGAATTTGAACAGGGTGAAACTAAAACTACGCCATTTGAGGAGTTCTGGGTAGAACTTTTTTTACTATCATAAATGCATTGCTTGTAATATTTGTACAGTTGTTCTATAATTGCTCTGAGGGTGTCATTTCTTCAGAAAATGGCCTTTTCTCAGTTTGTATACTCTAGTTAACGGCTAATCAATTACTAAATTAGCTGATAATTATTTCAGTAATCGATTTGTCCCGATTTACCGTTTCATGTTTGATCGATTAGAGATTTTAAAAATGAATTTTCTCTTGCAGATGAAGAAGGAGTTCGATATGTGCCAGTCAGGCCTCGTCCTCCCATCACACTGCTGCGGCACTACCGCAACCCCTGGAAGGCTGCCTACCACCACTTTCAGAGGTACAGCGACATCAGGGTCAAAGGTGAGTCCTCTTATGACGGTCTGCCCAATCCAAGAATTCTTGAGCTGCTTAGTTATAATATCGAAATTATCGTATTGTGTTATTAAAATAACACAATACGAATGTGTTTGCAAAGTACATTGTAAGTTTCTTTTTTTTCTAATACGTAATTTTCGTGATCATTTTAAGTAGGAACTAAAATGTAAAACTGATTGAGCTGCTCCAATGTATTTTAATGAAACCAGTTTAGACTGTCAGTATTTTTCCCTTTCAGAAGAGAAGAAGTGCAGCTTGCAGGATATGGCCAATCAGAGAGGAGTGGCATGCAGGGCACAAGGCTGGAAGATTCATCTGTGTGCTGCACAGCTCAGGCAGCTGGTGAGTGACCGCCACGTGTTAACGTTTGTTCAGCAAGTTGTTCATAAAGTGCATCTTCATCAACTTTAATTTCAGAGTTAGAAAATTAGGGGAAAGAAAAAAAACTGTAGTCATTTCATGTGAACAATAAAATGGTTTTTACCTAAAGTTATAGTTGTAGGAAACAGTTTGTACCATTTCAAAAGTCTTTCAATATTACTACTACTTAGAATTGTGCAAAACTCATAATTGGTTAACCAACTGAAAGGTCTTTAAGTTAGATTTTTGTTTCTCTGTTTGTGTCTGTAGTCGAGTTTGGAGCATGATGTGTACAGCCGTCTCTCCACCCTCCAAGAGGGCCTTATTCCAAAGAAGAGAGCAGGATCTGACGATGACCTGCACCGAATCAACGAGCTCATTCAGGTACTACAGACAACTTGGAGATATTTTCATTTTAACGTCTACTTATGGTCATATTGAGCAAGAATGGAACATGTTAGCATAGGCATTTTATGCTTAGGGGTATTTCTTGTCAGATTTCTTGTCAAGATTTATTGACGATCAGCTGCCAAGTTAAACAGTTAGTGTGCTTGGAATCGTTTTTGACTTTCAAGAGCACAACACATTTTAAAATCCTTTTTTAATTAAGCTGTCACATTTAGGACTCAGTCACAGTTGGATGGTTCACTCAGACTTGTTCAGACATGTAGATCCTGCTAGGAAGTAAAGCCTCTCTAACTTCCACTGTTTATCTATCTCCCTGAATTACACCATGAGAAACTGATTTTGTGGAACATAAAATCCTGCCACACCTCTTAGTGTTTGTATTGGGTTGAAGAGTGTACAAATGAGCTTTTTTTACTTTTACTGTATCATCACAGAGCCCTGTGGTTTTTTGTTGTCGTTTTTGTTGTAATGGACAACAAAACCACTTATCTAGCCCCACTGAGGGTTAATTTTTGCTTCAAAAAATGAACTGATTGGACACTGGAAAAGACTATTGTTGTATGCAAGTTGTGCTAAAAGGGTTCAGCTAATGCTAATCTCAGCGTCAACATTTCTAAAGATGGGTTCTTTTTTTCCACATATGTTCTATGAATGAAACACTTGAAAACTGACTGGGTGTAGAAGCACTTTGAACCAATGCGGTGTTTGAATAACCTAGATAGATTAAAAACAAATTCATATGCCTGTTTATTCAATAATTTATCAGCAAAATGGGTTTTTGAATTGAAAATATTGCTTATTTTAGATATAAATGTTTTATTAAAATTATAGATCCTGTAGTTTACTGAATAAAAAATTTTAATCCAGTCCCTCCACAAATTTAAAAGTTCAACACATAGTTTATAAATGAAGTGCCCCCTAGTGGCATAAATATTAGATGAATTAATCATAAAAATTCTGCTTGTACGGAGTCATTTTCAGTATTTGGCATGTTGAGATGAGTGGATTTTCATCGGCACAAAGCATCAGAATAGAATGGTTTCTTAGGTAGCATTTTTGATTTACAAGTCTTAACATTATGCAACAGCTTTTTTTTTTTTAACACACATTACAGTAATGTGATGAGGGATAAGATGGTTTCTCTTTAAGGTTTTATTGGTTGTTGTTTTTTTTTATGTTTCAGAAATAGTTGAAAGCTAACCGAATGTTTAATTAACCGCTGCCGAAGTAAATCGCTTTACGTAAACCGTAAATCAAATTTTTGCGTTCCCAGGGCAACATGCAGCGCTGTAAGCTGGTGATGGACCAAGTGACTGAGGCCAGAGACACCATGATGAAGGTTCTTGACCACAAGGAGAAAGTTCTGAAGCTGCTCAACAAGAACGGCACCGTCAAGAAATCGTCCAAACTGAAGCGCAAAGAACGGGCGTGAGGTTGAGGGTGAGTCGCTCGTCCCTCGACAACCGCCGCCCCGTTTCCACGGAGGAAAGGGGGCGGGGTGAAGGAGCCGTTCTGAATTCTGGTGCTATGATTTGCTGCATACAATCGCACGCGCCCTTCCTCAACTGCCTGTGGTTGGAGAGGCAGAGAGAGAAGCCAACCGGGGAGGCTTCGGCGATCGGAGAAGCTCACCCGGACAGCGTTCTCTTACAGACACAGTGAACATACTGAGTATGAAGCAATCTGGGATGTTAGTGGGGACAAACAAAACAAAACCCACGGCGGATTTACTTTAAAGACTCTCGAGGCTTGTTTTATTATTAGTTTCTGCCTCTTCCATTAGGACAGTTCAAAGATGGCTTCCTGTGTATCTGTGATAATTGGCATGCAGATGCAGAGAATTTTGAGTCCATCTCCTCAGATTTTACTTTTAGTCAACAGTTTATTCAGACTAATCTTGGCTGTGCTCAGTCTGTGCCTTCATTTTGTTAGTGTAGAAGAATTGGATGTAGAAATGTGTAAGCTGTCCCACATTTCAAATCACTACATTTTTTTTCCTTATGGCTAATTTTTTTTTATATATATCTATATATACATATATTTCATTCAATGGATACACATTTACCTTTTTTTTTTTTTTTTATCAGCCCCATGTTTAGTTGTAATCTACAAATCAAAATGACAATACTTGTGTGGGTTAAAAACCTTAATGTGGCATGTTTAAAATAATTTTTTATAGTTTAAAAAATAAATCCTCAAAGAATGTCCTTAGTTTTGAAAGTGAGAATGCAAAAAACATCGAACTGCCATCTTTTATCCACTTTAAGATGAATAGATGTCCCACTGTTTAGAAGTGGCGTTGATTTGGTGTGAGATGGTGCAGTGTTTGAAACAGAAGAAGAGACTAACTCGCCTTGTGCTCTTACAACGGCAGACTGACTTCATGTAAATCACTGTAAATGTGCTTTTGGTTTTTCATTGACTTGGTTCTTTTCAAGTTTTTGTACTCGATGAAACAGTTTGTTGTGCGTGTGTGTGTTACGCCGCTTCATCGCTGCAGAGTGTAACCATTGCAGAGTTGCAGGATGAAGTGGGCTTGAAAATATCTAGTCATTGTACATTGTTTTTGTCTGTGTAATTATAGTAAAGATACTTAAAGCTACGTTTCTGTGGAATCAATTCAACTCACTTTAGGTAGTATTTGTCACCTGTCGAAGCAATTAATGTTTTTCTTTGTATGTTTGGATCAATAATTTAAAAATGTTTTAGTTAAATGGGGGCTTACCTCAAGGACACGGACTCCTTTTGTGACATCTTGGGGAAGCAAAACCAACAGGAAGAGGACAGTGGACTTCCTGTAGACTGCTCCATCCTTGGACAGCCATTTTGATTACAGGTACAAGGAACGCCTTAGGAATGTCCAGCTGTCGCAACATGCACATCGTAGTGTGAAATATGGGCTTCAACTCCACACCCAAAACAAATGTAAAGATGCTGGCATTCACAGTTAAAGTAGTTCTGCACTGACATAGGCTGACATGCCACTAAGAGAGGAAGAAGTCATCACTTCAAAAGCAACAAAAGTTTGACGATGCACTTGGGGAGGAAGACCTTAATTTGTGAAGACTTTTTTGGTAATGAAACCCAAGTTGAAATGTTTGTCCATAATTGTTATAGTGGAGAAACTTTTTTTTTAAAGGGAAAATCTGCAAGTATGAGAACACAATTGGGGCCTGCAACAAACTATTAGTTTAATAATCAATTATTCTGATTATTAATTGGAATAACAAAATTAGCACATTGTTTTATTTAACCACTCAGGCCTTTTAAATAGAAAATTTAAAATGCATATCAAAAAATCCAAATTAAATCAATAAATTTTTATTAATGCAAAAACAGCACTCCTTTAGTAAATGCTTGGTCATTTGTAGATAAATGACCAAGCCTATGACCAATGACCAATGTCTGGCTAAAAAAATACTTTCAACATCAACATGTGAAATGCACAATGTTCAGTGGAATTTCATATATATATATATATATATATATATATATATATATATATATATATTGAACAAGCCAAAAATTCCACTTGGAACATAATTACAGGTGAAGGTTTTTATCTTAAATGTAAATTTTTTTGTTCAGTTTTGATGTAATTACTGCTCTGAATGTGTTTTCATCAATCCCCCTTGTTTTGAGTCTTTACACTCCAGGGAGTGCTGGATCATGTTTTTATGTGAGAGGGATCGTTTGACATGAGGAAAACATTACATAGATGAGTTGAAGTTACAGTTCATGACATCATCCATGAAGTTTAGATTTTGAGCAGAAACATCTGACAACTCTCATGGTCTCATATGTCCTATGAGACCAACATATGTATCATAGGACGTATGTTGGCGGAATAGCCTACAAACATCTTAGCAAACTATGGCGGGAAGCTTCTGGAAGGATACACTGCGTGTTTGAGCCAAGTCGGGCTCAAACAAACAAAAACTGGTAGAATTTATTTTTATGTTATTCTACCAGTTACATAAAAAAATGTCAAACAGTGAATTAGAGCGACGTATTCAGAGTAAGTACACCCCGATTGAATTTAAGGTGAAGGTGCACAAAAAAGGTGAGTATATAAACTGTTCCGAAAACTTTTCCAGTTTGCTTCAGCCTCAACATCCACGGCAGAATTCATCACGGAAAGTTATTCAAACTGACTCGGACGCCATTTTGTCCCTTTAAAACCAAATACCTTAAAATCTTCAGAATCTGTATGCTGTAGTGTTTACAAACTCCAGAAAGCCTCCGACTCTTGAGGCCTCTTGCGACCCAAACACTCA
Source organism: Poecilia mexicana (assembly GCF_051168715.1). Lineage (NCBI taxonomy): Eukaryota > Metazoa > Chordata > Actinopteri > Cyprinodontiformes > Poeciliidae > Poecilia > Poecilia mexicana. Next base: position 27,119,123 of record NW_028263373.1, read on the forward strand.
AATCTAAATTGACGGAATTTTGTCCGGTACAGATTATTGGTGAAATTTATTTATTAAATCCATTCTTTATTCCAGTTGTTTATTAGAAGACAAAAACAAGACTACTCAAAGCATCTTTATATAGTGTGCTCTGTTTAATTATTGATTCTCGGCTCTAATTGCTCTCACCAGGTGGTTTACCCGAGTCAACCTTGCTTTGCCATGTTATTAAACAAATCACCTTCCGGGTAAAGTGGAATTAGGATCAGTGGACCACGCCTGAAGGAAGGCGATTAAATTGGCAGTGTTATTACGGAGCAAGTTATCTCTTCAGTGTCATTAACCTTTTCATTTCTAAAACTTTTTTTTAATTATAACACATTTATCAACGTTTGACCCAGAACAACTGTGATAATGGACCAGGCATTAAGGGGACGGACTGCCTTCTTCCTTCTAGCACTTTCTATAACTGCATCTTGTGGAGCTTTTAACAGGGAAGTCGGAGCACATTTATTGTACAACCATTAAAATAGTTCCCTTATCTTTATTGTGCCACACACTGTAATGCCACACTTCACATTTCTTTTAGCTTTGTTTTGTTTTTTTTCACCAAACATGAATTCTCTTCAGTTGTCGATTTTTGAAACGAAATTCATTATTCCTTTTTGATAATTTTTAAAAAACAGAAACAAAAAAACAAAGCAAACGCCCATTTTGTAGCTACTGGCGATGCCGGGTGGCTCTATTGTAGGAGCAAAGTCAAAGAGCCATAAAATGAGACGATGCTGGAGGAAAGTTCCTGCTTCGCAGCCATTCAAGGAAAAGATCCCTCAGCTGTGAGGAAGGCCTTGGACCACAGGGACACCTGTTCTCAGGTAAGAGCTCATAGTTGGTGTTGGAAAATCTCTCATTAGAAAAATACCACCTTGAACTCGATGAGGTGTTTTACTGGCGTCTTATTTTAAAATGTGTTCGTTCAGGATTATGTAAGATGAAACGGTTACGACGGCGTATGCCACTGTAGATAGGAATAAAAAAGGAGTACATTTCCGCCAAAACACTGACATTTTTGAGAAGTCAAAAATTTTCTAGGCAGAAAATATGGAAATTTGTGAGTTTGAAAAGTCGAATTTTTGTTTTAGAGTTCTCGCAAATTGTCGATTTTTCAAACTCGTGCATTTCAAAGGTTTTTGTCTCGAAAATTTCTGACACGTCAAAATTTGAGGGCTTTTTTTGGTGGAAATATATATATATATATATATATATATATATATATATATATATATATATATATATATATATATATATATATATATAGCCAATGGCCATAATACAGATAGGGTCGAGAACGAATTTATAATACTTCTTGAAATTTTTTTTAATGACTTAATTGCTTGTTGTTTCGAACAGGCTCAAACTGTTCCGCTTGAGCCTGCATTGGTTCGTCAGCGTTTCTGCCTGACAAAGTATTTATTTTTATTTTCAGACTTACTAAATTGCTGCTATGCTGCATTTAAGTAAGGTACGACTGTTGAATTTCACTTATTCCTGCACATTTGTATAAACCTTAAACGCATCATGTAAAGTCGACTGTAACTCTTGGCGTTTTCCAACCAGGGGGATTTCGTTTGGGTGGACTCCGGCAGTGGAGTCCCTATCGGGGCCGAGGTTACAGTTACCGATACCGGGCAGCTTCAGCTCATCGACGATGAAGGAAAGGTACCACACCTGTAAAATATTCGCTTCACTTCCACCAGTCAAACCCGCGTTTAATCCCTCTCTGAGTCAATTAATGGCCGTTTGGATGCAGGAGCACAAAATCAACAAGAAGACCCAGGGCAGCATCCGCCCCATGCACCCCAGCGCGGTGAAAGGTGTGGACGACATGATAATGCTGGGCGACCTGAACGAGGCTGGGCTACTCAGGAACCTGCTGGTCCGCCACAAAGAGGGCATCATCTATGTAAGTTTCTGTTCCCGGGAGTCCACCCAGTTTTACGACGCCCATAAGCGGCCACTGGAAACGTTTACTGGACTTGGCGAGCGAAGCGGCTCCGCTTAGACTTTGTCCCCCGGATTTATCGCGGAGCTGTTCGTCTCCATGGAAATTAATAAGGCAGTGTCGCCAGATACAACGACCCTGCGTTTTCTGCGTCACCGCGGCGAAGCTCACCTGTGCGTGGAGAGCCATAAACCCAGAGATTCTGTTCATGTCAGTGTGTTGGGTTTACTTTAATTACTCAGCTCACCAAGTGACACGCATTTTATATCTGTATATTGATTAATTCCACACACACTGTTGTTTTTCAGGCCTCTATTCCAGTTAAAAACATTTATTTTTTTTCTGATGGAAACTTGATATTTAAGATTAGAATGTCAGACCAATCAAAAAGCAATTCTAATTTATTAAATATGCTTTAAGCAGGCACTGAAACTGAATGTTCAGCTAGAAACAATACTATAAACAATAAACTGCAGCAAACCTTCTTTCAAATGGCTCAGAAAGTGTAATTAGGAATTCTAGACAATGTAAAATAAGATAAAACATGACATTGCTAAGAGCACAAAGCATAGAATATATATCTGCCCTTACGGATTGGTTACTGTCACCGATACCCGATGTAGAATTTTTTTTCAGTATCAGGACTGATACACGTTAATATCAGATCGGTGCATCTCCAGTTCAGAATATGATTTACAAAGTCCATAAAAATCTGAGGAATCGGAACCTTTGCAGAGCTAAAGGAAATGGAGAAATCATTCAAATCTAATTAGGTCTGCTAGGAAAATTAAATTTAAATATATATATATTTTTTAAAAAATGATGTTACACAGTAATTTTGCGACACTTTTTAGACATTAAATCTGAAACAGGCGTTCACTTTTTTCTCTATTACAGAACACTTTGAAATGTTGCTGAATATTTATTTACATACAGACGCGTCGCCGTCTTCCACTGAATCACATGACGGCCGTCGGTGTTTACGGGCGTCTCTGAGTGAAACTCAGATGTTTACACCCAGAGTTCGATGCGCCTGAAGCGCTGTGGCCAGTCATCTGTCTGCTTTTCCTCCACTGTGACGCCTTTATGCTCATGGAAACACAAAACACCATCAATAGATGTGCCTTGTGTGTAACGGAAAACATCTGTGTGTGTGTGTGTGTGTGTGTGTGTGTGTGTGTGTGTGTGTGTGTGTGTGTGTGTGTGTGTGTGTGTGTGTGTGTGTGTGTGTGTGTGTGTGTTTTCAGACGTACACAGGCTCCATTCTGGTGGCGGTGAACCCATACCAGCTGCTGCCCATCTACACCACAGAGCAGGTGCACCAGTACACAGACAGACGTCTGGGTGAGCTGCCCCCCCACGTGTTTGCCATCGCAGACACCTGCTTTTTCAACATGAGGCGCAACAAGAAGAACCAGTGCTGCGTCATCAGGTGGGCTCCAGGAAAGGCTAAACTGAAATTTTATTTTTATTATTCAAGAAGTTGCTGCCGTGTAAAATCCTTTACATGATGGAAACATTGATAAAGTTGGAGGTGTGCCTGTAGCTTCTCGTTTTGACACCTTTTTTCTTTTGTTTTTGTTACAAAATCTAAAATTTTAGATTAATCAGACGCCTTAACGTTGACGGCCCTAATTTAAATTAGTTTGATCTGAAACATTTACTGATAACAAAAAAATGAGAAATTACAAAAAGGGCGAACACTTTTATCCCCAATAGGTTAGATTTTCTTTGTGATCATAAGGTTTCCATTTTCAAAGCAAAAGTCACACTTTCAAGTTAAGGCAAAAAAGAATATACACACAACAGTCATTTGCACCTGAATCAACAAGTAATTCCTGACACCTATCCAATCAGCGGAGAGTCTGGAGCTGGGAAAACCGAGAGCACCAAGCTGATGCTGCAGTTCTTGGCTGCGGTCAGCGGCCAGCATTCGTGGATCGAGCAGCAGATCCTGGAGGCCAACCCCATTCTGGAAGGTCAGTGGGAGGAATGATGGGAAAATGCCTCTAAACCAGGCCCGTCCTCACTCTTCTAATCCGATTTTTATTTTTTAATCTTTATTTTTTTATCTCTCAGCATTTGGGAATGCCAAAACGGTTCGCAATGACAACTCCAGCCGATTCGGGAAGTACATCGACATCAGCTTCAGCAAGGCCGGGGCCATCGAGGGGGCCCGGGTGGAGCAGTACCTGCTGGAGAAGTCCAGAGTGTGTCGTCAGGTGGGTGGGGGACTCCTGCTGTAACGAGGAGGTTGGAGTTGGTTTATGTTGGACTAAAGAGCGTTCCGGTTCTCCAACAGGCCCCCGAGGAAAGGAACTACCACATCTTCTACTACATGCTGATGGGCATGGCTCCAGACCAGAAGAAGATCCTTTCCCTCGGAACGGCTGCCGAGTACAAATACCTGACCATGGTTCGGTTCTGATCCGTCCTCAGACACGCATAAAAAAGGATCTGGAGTCGGGAATAACGCGTGTTCTTTCCCAGGGCAAATGCACCAGCTGCGAAGGACGAGACGACGTGAAGGAGTACGCTCACTTCCGATCGGCCCTGAAGATCCTCACGTTCACCGAGACCGACTCCTGGGAGATCTCCAAACTACTGGCCGCCATCCTCCACCTGGGCAATGTGGAGTTTGAAAGTAGGCAATGACACATTTCTCAAAATCTTCCCATTGAGTCTTTTTTTCTCTTTTCTGCTCTCCCGGGCTCAAGTTCTCTGCGTGGTTTCAGGCATCATAATGAGCAACCTGGAGGGCTGCAACGTCGCCAAATCCTCCCACTTCAGCATGGCCAGCCAGCTTTTGGAGGCAGGTGAAGTTTTTCCTCAGCCGATGAGGCCGAGACCTTTTCTGAACGCGTGCCATCACATCCTCAGGTGGATCCTGCAGCGCTGGAGAAGTGTCTGACTCAGCGCACCGTCACCACCGCCAGGGACACCGTCAACAAACCTCTGAGCTCTGACCAGGCTCTGGACGGCAGGGACGCCTTTGTCAAGGTAATGGCCACTTCCTCCTGCACGTTTTCCTACTGGTGGAGCTTGTCTCCACCAGCAGCATCAGGGTGTTTTTTTTTTTTTTTTCTAAATTTGGGTTTTCTGTCATGGACCCACTACACAGCGGTGGATAGTTGTGAAGGTAACGGTAAAAGTGTTGACCTTTAATTTTAGAAACGTCATGCCCTGTATAAAATGCTTCTGCCTCGGTCAGAGTGGATGATGAGAATGAGAAGTTTTTGAGTTTTGCTACAGATTTCCATTCGGAGTTAGGTCTGGACTTTGACTGGGCCATTTCAGTGGTTTTTACTCTCCCTCCATCATTAAACCGTGTGCGTTTAGCCTTCCTGCTTTTGCTCCAAAAGAAACAATGTTTTTTCATGTGAAGTCTCTCCACCTGCATGATCTTGACAGATTGAATCTTTGTGCCTCTGCAGAAAGATTAGATCGTTTCATGACAGTATCTGTGTGATGTAATATGTCAACATGTAGATGAGTTTTACCGACTCTGCTGCATTACAGGAAATATTCTGAAGAAATTTGCTTAAATGGAGAGGCTGCCAGGATAATTCTTTGTGTTGTTTTGTCTTTCAGGCTATTTACGGCAAACTTTTTATCTGGGTGGTGACAAAAATTAATGACGCCGTTTACAAGCCACCCGATGATGAGGACACGGTTCGGCAGTCGATAGGCCTACTGGACATCTTTGGCTTTGAGAACTTTGACAACAACAGGTCAATGTTTACCCTGACTGGTATAGTTTGGCTGCTCCTGGATCTTTAGATAAAATCCTGCTGTCTTATTGAAATTAAATGAGGGTTTTGGTTTCTTACCTACCTTTAGCGTAGGATCTTATTGCAACATCCAGCTGAAGCTCATCTGGCACCAGTTGGGAAAGAAATGTTTGAACTTCCTAAAATGTTTTCCTTTTTTTTAAAACAGTCCATTTGGTTCAGATCTTACAACATTTTTCTTTTACGATTTGGAGGGTAAAACATATATCTTCTGGTTCTGCTTTTAATTATTTCATCTTGACTTACTGCCAATAGTTGTTGCTCCTTGTTTCAAACAGTAAATTGCCCAAATACAAAGTGACACATTTTACCAGAATATTTAGTATTTGGGAATTTATATCTGTTCATTGGCCTTGTCACAGCTCTCTTTTCTGAGGTGGAGTTTTCTTTATTTTTATATTCATCTATTTTTAAAAAATCTTTCCTTGTAAAACATTTGTGCGTGTCGCTCCGGCAGTTTCGAGCAGCTCTGCATCAACTTTGCCAACGAGCAGCTGCAGCAGTTCTTCGTCAAGCACGTCTTCAAGCTGGAGCAGGAGGAGTACGCCCGCGAGGGCATTGTCTGGCAGCACATCGACTACCTGGACAACCAGCGCACTCTGGACACGCTGGCCAACAAGCCCATGAATGTGTTGGCTCTTGTTGACGAGGAGAGCAACTTCCCAAAGGTCTGTTCTCCTAAAATCCTCCGGACGCAGCCAAGCAGAACGCCGAAAAGAAAAGGCTTTTAATGGATTTTTTGGGGCTCGTTTTTCAGGGCACAGATGCCTCCATGCTCCAGAAACTGAATCAGTTTCATACCAAAGGCGAAGTCTACATCCCTCCCAAAACCAACTTTGAGACCCAGTTTGGGATCCAACACTTTGCAGGAGTGGTCTACTATGACTCCAAAGGTACTGCTTAGAAAATTCTTTTGAAAAATGATCTACAGCGATGTCTCCGACACCGATACGAAAACCACCTAAGAGATCTGCTAACTGCTTTTAGCCATGCTAGCTAATATGAGTATTTGTCTCTCTGCATAACTTTAAATTTCTATAACAGCATGTTCACTAAATAATGAGATACACATCATCAGGAGTTGAAATAAGCTATAAGAGAACTTATACTATTGCATCACGTCTTTCTGTATGTGTTTTTTTTTGTTGCAGTTTCTTAATTATTCTTACTTACTTTCATAAAATGCAAAAGAAACTTAATTATACCACTATGGTTCTATTGGGTTTATTTTAGGAATAGTTATTCTTTGACAACGTAAAAAATTAGCCATTTCTTTTGTCCTGAAAAACCTGCTTTGTGTAATTACAGTGTAGGATGTTTGTTTTGAGTCTCCTGAAACCTTTTTGAGAAATAAAATGACAACCATGTCTAATAAGCACATTCATTTTTCTAATGTGTTATTAATTATTGGAACAAGAAAAAAAAAGGTCAACACAAGATACAAAGTCTATCTGCATGTTTTAAATGTGTGTAACCTGTACTGCGGTTTTACCGTCCCACGTTCTAGGTTTTCTCGAGAAGAACCGTGACACTCTGAGTTTGGACCTGATCCAGTTGGTGGAAACGTCAACCAACAAACTCCTCAAGCAGGCCTTCAACGGCGAACTGACATCCAACTCCAACTCGGTCAAGAGCGTCAACCCCAAGCTGATCATCAACACGCCCAAAAATAGCTTACGGGTAAAAAAAAGAAGAAAAAAACCCCACGGCCAATAAAAAGTAGCAAAGCTCCTTTTAGCACGCAGCTCATTTTCACATGTGCGACTTTCGCTCTTGGCCTCACAGCAAGCCTCCGACGGCAAGAAGCGCGTTCTGACTCTGTCCGGCCAGTTCCGTCAGTCTCTGGATTCCCTCATGAAGACCCTGACCGTGTGTCAGCCTTACTTCATCCGCTGCATCAAACCCAACGACTTCAAGAAGCCCATGGTGAGCCGGGCCTGGACCTGAAGGCACCTCTGCAGCGGTAACCGCCCCGTTCACTGTTAGTAAAACAAATCTTTTGTGTCAGCTGTTTGACAGAGAGCTGTGCATACGGCAGCTGCGTTACTCCGGCATGATGGAGACCATCAGGATCCGGAAGGCCGGCTACCCGGTCCGGTACACCTTCAGCGAGTTCCTGGACCGCTACCGCGTTCTCCTCAGGACCTCTGTCTGTGACCCCAAAACCGTGAGTCGGGCCATGTTGAAATTCTCCGTTCGACCCGTTTTGCCTTTTAATACAAGACGATGTTTGTTTCTGTGAAACAGGAAAGCCAGGAGACTTGCTGTGAGAACATCTGTAAGAGAGTCCTTGCTGGAGAAGGTGACTGGAAGACGGGCAAGACAAAGATTTTCCTCAAGGTGAATCCTTAAGTTTGCGTAGATGGATGGGTTTAGTTTAACAAGTTATTTCAGTAAACTAATAATCACAATCAAGTTTTAAATCAATACACTTTAAAAACATTTGTTAATTGATGTGGAATACTTCTGTTTTGGAGTATAATGTGGTTGTAAGTTAGAGATGGTATTGAAATGCTAAAGGCCACAAATCTCAAAGGAATCTTTTTAGTTGCAAGTGATAAAACTGGCATCTGTCCAGATAATAAGACATTTTCAGACCATTGTGAATTAAATTTAAGACCTGTTTTGCAATAGAAATGCACAAAAGACAATAGATTGGCGATAAGTTTGCACTAAGCCATAATGTACTTAAAAAAAAAAGTTAGCTAGCTACCATTGTATGTTAGCAGCTAGTTACCGTAGCCTCAGATGCTTGGAGTCATAGAAGATTTTGAAAGTGTGTGTGACTCAGACTTTTCCGTGACAAAAATGTTTTGCAAAATATAAACAGAATATTTTAGATTAAATAGTTCTGCATCCACAATATTCAAGACCTGTGATTGATGTATGAGGCCAATTTATTATTATTTTTTAAATGGATTTAAGACATTTTAAGGCCTTCTTTTTGGATAAATGAATTTAAGACTTTAAATTCTCAGACACCCTCAGTTAAGCTCAGAGTCCTACGCTGTCAATCAGCAATGCTCCTGCGTCACATGGCTTCACTCACTGGACACACTCAAAAAGTAGCAATACAAAAAAAGTTTGGTGCAGTGGACAACAAAAACTTTCTCTCACTTTTCTCCTGGCGCCCACTCAGCTCCGTTGCTCTGGGCAGAGAGCCATATTGACCAGAATACAACTCTGGATAAAATAAAGAGACCACATAAAATGATCAGTTTCTCTGATTGTACACCTCATAGGTATATGTTTGAATAAAATTAACATTGTTCTTTTATTTTATGAACTACTGACAACATGTCTCTGAAACTCCAAACAAAAATTTAACATTTGTTTGCAGAAAATGAGAAACGGTCAAAATAACAAAAAGATGCCGAGCTTTCAGACCTCAAATAATGGAAAGAAAACAAGTTCATATTGATTTGGGAACAACAATACTGATGCTTTAACTCATTAAGAGTTCAGAAGTTAATATTTGGTGGAATAACCAGGAGGTTTTTAATGGGGTTCAGTGCAGTGGGCTCTTCATTTTTCCAGAGCTGTATGTGTGATTTTAATAGAATAAAAATGTTTTTTTTTAAATATACATATAGATAAAAATATAAAAAACGTTGCTGTTTTCTCATAGGACTTCCATGACACCACGCTGGAACTGGAGCGAATAAAGGAGTTAAATGTAAAAGCTCTTCTGATCCAAAAAGTCCTGAGAGGATACAAATTCAGGTATGAGAGAAGTCCATGCAGATGGTTTTCTTTTGTGTATGTGTGTGTTTTTGGTATTTTTTAACCTGTCACAATAAGCAATTAAATAATTAATTGTATGATGAATTAAAATGAGCTCAATGCACTCTGTTCTGATGATTAATATTTTTATTTTACAGAAACATTGTGATCAGTTTTATTTATGGTTTTGGTTGGTTGTGTGTGGTTTTTCTTTCAATTTTTTAAAATTGTTTTTGATTGTTGTGTTTTATTTTGGATATTTATAATATTTTGCAGTTTCAGAGTTAAACTTGAATTTTGTAAAAAAAAAAAAAAAAACATTTATTAGCTTGAAAATGTCTCAGAGCAACAATATCATCGTTTATCACAATAATTACTGGGTCAATTTATTGTGCAAAGTTTATTGTGATGGGCCTAATTGTAGTTGTACTTTGCTTCATTCCCTCTAAAGGAAAGAATTTGTGAGGAAAAGGTCGGCTGCCCTCGTCATTCAGAAATACTGGAGAGGCTACAAAGGCAGGAAGCAGTACAGAGTGGTGGGTTTCCCTCTGAAGAATCATTAATAACCGACGTATTCGATGTCATACAGCAGAAACTGGAAGTTTCGTGCATTAAACCTCCAGTCATGCTCTGGTTTCAGGTGCAGCTAGGCTTCGCGAGGCTGCAGGCTATCGCCCGCTCCCGTCACATCCACCTCAAGTACAAGAAGCAGCGGGTCGCTGCGCTGGTGCTGCAGACGCAGGTCAGAGGTTACCTGGCCAGGAAGGAGTGGAACCGCAAGAGAAACGCAGTGATCCTGCTGCAGGCGCACACCAGAGGTGTGCTGGCAAGAAGACGCATCGAAAAGATGAAGAGAGACGTAAGCTCATGATAAAGAACCCAAGCTTTTTCTTCTTGCAGGGTGAAATGATAGATTATTTTCATAAGCAGGACTTATTTGATGCAAAGCTTTAAATTAAAGTATTTTTTTTCTTTCATATATTCATATAGTTTAATTCATACATTTAAATCCTAAGTGTTGATCAAGCCAAGACCTGCTATCTTCTTATAAATCATCATGATTGACTGCTGGAGACTCCTTTTTGCTAGGATGTATAGGATTTAACAGGAGTGGCCAAGTATCCAAGAAAAATCCAATGAAGGCATTGGTTCAACACTGACATCTGACACAGAAAGACCCAATGATAGATCTGAATTGAAGATCTGAACCACCATGATTCTCCTGTTATGCATATTTAAAGCGATATTGACTTTCCATCCCTGTCAATCTGCGTTGGATTTAGAAATTTAACTGAAAGAGGCGATGTTTCTCTCTCAGGTTGTTGATCCTATGTCTCCTGTTCTTTTAGATGTACCTCTCTGCCAAAGAGAGGGAAGAAGAACAGCTGGCCATTTTGGCCAAACAGAAGCACTTGGAGGAAGTGCTGAGGCAGAAGAGAGAGATGGAGGCCAGAGCGCAGACTGCCAACATGAGCGACCAGGAGATGGTGGACGACATCTTCGGCTTCCTGCCCAACATGGTGGTCGGAGGGCAGGAGGGCCAGGCTCCCGTCGGATTCGAGGTTCAGACTCTCGACGCGGTTGCTCTCTTCTCAAGCTGAGGTGGGTCCGTTTGATCACGATTCATGTGTTTTCTTTTTTTACAGAACATTGAAGGAAAACGGACCATAATCGAGGAGATAGACATTGACGAGATTCCCGGGGAAGACGAGCTTCCTGAGGAGGACTACGAAGACCTGGATCAGTACTCGTTCTCCAAATTCGCCTCCATTCACTTCCAGGGAGCAGCCACGTCCACCTACATCCGACAGAGACTTCAGCAGCCGCTGCTCTACCACGAGGATGAAGGCGATGTTATGGTGCCGCTCTGAAACGTCTACGGTTCACTTGTTTCAGCCTGTTTGCCCATTGCTGAAGTTTGTTGCGTTTTCGGCAGGCTTCGCTGACGGTGTGGTGGATCATTCTGAGATTTCTGGGAGATCTTCCCGAGCCAAAGAGAATGAGCAGGCTTCAGCAGGGGAGCGCCATCCGGGATCGCTATGTCCCGCAGGACCTGATCTCCAGGCAGGATAGACGTCTGAGCCACATGGTGGGCCTGGATCAGGTATGTTTCCCTACAGGAAGGTGAAGAATTTGGAAAGGTTTCTCTTCATTTAAAGGGGCAGTATTAGGTAAAGTTGTCGTTTTTGAGCTTTACAACATTTTGTAATGTTATTTTATCAGAAACATACCTGGAGTGTTGCTTTGATTCTTTCATCAGTGTTTGAGAAATCCTTTAATCTCTGTGGCAACCATTCATCTGTCCAAAACACCTTGGTCGACCAAGCAATGCCTTATTAGAGGCTCAATCATCCTGAGTGTTGCAGTTTCCAATCTTCTGCTTCACAGAGCAGCCCTCTGTGATTACCCCATTCAGCTCCTTCAGACTAGCTAGCAGCAATTAGCAAACACCTGGTAGAATTTCACATCTCCTGGGCTCATTACAGGAGCTACTTCTCAGTGAAATGTTGGTAAAAACGCTGTTGAAGGGTTAATAGAGGAGCCATGTTATGAAGACTTCCTGAAGGCAGCGTTTCAGAAATAGTAGGAGCTTTTAAAGAAACAAAGGCCCAATTTCAAGGTGTTAAAATGCAAAATCAAATTTCTTTTAAGTCCTATTTGATATCTACAGCAACTGAAGGTATCATAGTTACTTTACTGAGCCATAAAATGACTAATGTTCAAATAAATATTTGAAATTTGCTCGTTTTCAGAGAGTGCTGAGGAAAAACAAAGAGGCGGAACCCGCCGTCGTTGCAGAGGAGTCGGACCAGAAGAGAAAGGGATCGATCTTCACAGACCTCCTGACGAAAAACAGGAAGCCCTCCACGATGCCCACCGACACGGTTCCAAACCTGAGGTCATACACCGCGCCCGAAGGCAGCCCGCGAGCGAGAAAGGGATCCACGTTCACCGACCTGCTGTCCAGAAACAAAAAAGTCCTTCCCGCTAAAGGAAGCGTGAACGTGCGGCCCGTGTCGAACATGAGGAAGCCCTCCATCATCATGGAGGAGGTGAGGCCAGAAGCCTGCGCAGCGTTTCATCCGATGGTCGTCATGGATTCGGTAAATCCCGTTTTCGTCTCCGTTTCTTTCAGAACGATGACCTGACGGAGGTGTCCAAGCCCACCACACTGCAGACTGTTAGTGAGGACAGTGACGCCATACTCGGAGAAGGGCCCACCCTGGACAGGCCCCTGTCGTCTCTTGAAAAAGTCCACTACATCGTGGGATACGGCATCATCAGGCCTGACCTCAGGTTCCAGCTGTTTGCCTTTAGCGTCGCAGGATGTCTGATTGTAGTTTCTCCTTCTGGAGAACTGCTAAAACTAATGTGTGTGTGTGTTTGTCCATCACAGAGATGAGATTTACTGTCAGATCTGCAAACAGCTTCATGAAAACAACAACAGGAACAGCTACTTCCGCGGGTGGATCTTACTGTCCCTCTGCCTGGGCGTGTTTCCTCCCAGTGAGCGCTTCTTAAAAGTAAGGAACACAAGTAGGCCGACTGCTTAAAGCTGCAGCATGTACTTTAAATGTGTGTGTGTGTGTATATATATATATATATATAGTTTTTTACATATTTGGCTGTCCTTTACTGCCACAACATAGTGACAGTAGAGGACAGATAGCCTGCAACAAAAATCAAGTTTCCTTTGATACTTTGACTGACTGACTTTGCTCAGTCAGAAACACCAAATAAGAGCCAAGAGTCTTAGCGCTGTCAATCACCCTCCCTCTCTGCTACGCTCACGCTTTTTCCTGATAGTGTATCCATGAATGCTAGCTATGAACATTAGCATGTCCTCCAACGTTGGCGTACAAACGGTATTTCTGTAATGGTGAGTTGTTTCTCTGCCATTAGCACATTTTACAGTGCGTACACAAGCTTGATTGACAGCGGTAGGACCCCCCTTTGGGCCCTGATTGGTTGTTTTCTGACCGTGCATTTCATCAGACTGCTACAGCAGCACTGGGACAGGGTGAAGGAGTTCAGTCTTTAGGAACATATTACACAGTGACAACATGGTGACAGTTTTAACTAACATGTGAAAAACATTTGTTTGTTGTTGTAAAAGTTAGATACCTCAGCTTTAGATATCACCACCTGTGAGAAACAATGTTTTGATGACTGTCTGTTGTCTTTTTCCTCGTCAGTACCTTCAAAGTTTTATCCGTTTTGCTCCTGGAGGTTTTCCTTCCTACTTAGCCGAGAGGCTGCGGCGCACCATGTCAAACGGAGCCAGAGGGGAGCCTCCAGCCTGGCTGGAGCTGCAGGTTCTGATATGTTTTTTTTTTTTTATTTTGTGGAGGATTTAAAAGTGTATTATGTTTAAACAATATATTTTTGCTTCTCTATGTGACTAAAATTAGATCTAAGAGCATATTTGATTGTTTCCCTTAAACAGTTTTATGTTTTTATTCATAAAGGAAAACATTAATCATTTGCATCATAGTCATTTTGCATGAGTTTTTTATTTTTATCTTTTAGTTAATCAACACCTTAATGTAGATTACAAGTTTTATATTAAGGTGATTGGAAATAAAATTTAACACATTTTGGTGTAAAACTCAAATATTTAACGGGATTGTATTCAAAACGTCCCAAATTTCAAAGTTGCTTGTGAACCGAATAAAAAGCTTAGTTAGTGCACCTGTGTTGTGTATGACTGTGATTCAGCAAGAAGAACAGAAATAGAAATAACTTTATTTCTTAAACTCAGAAACAAACTCGGCAATGAAATCTGTACTAAACAATTTCCCTTCATTTCAGTTGAAACAAAAAACAAGAATAGAAAGTCACGCAAAATTAGAAACTTCAAACACTTAAACTACATTGAGTTTGAAAGCCTGATAGTCTGGGGATAAAAGCTGTTTTTAACATGTCAGTTCTCACTTTCCTACGTCAGTAACATCCGCTGGAAGGCAGAAGTGAGAACAATGAGTGCCGCGGGTGAACGCGGTCTCTGATGATGTTTTTAGCTCTCTGACTGATATAAATGTCCTGTAGCGAGGGGAGAGTGGTTGCACCAGCGAACTCTGCTGTTGTAATGACACCATGGAGAGCTTTCCTCTAGCCCCAACCAGGAAGATCTTTCACTTTAGTTGTTTTTCTTTGACATTTATAATCTCAAAGATGCATATTTCTGGATAAGTTTACTATAATCAATTTGCATATGTTCTTTTTTTTTTTTTTTTTTTTTTTTTACAAATGCTGTGTCATTTTTAAAGGATTTTCAAGAAACTTGTGTGATTGATTTCCACTGGTCATTTCTCTGCCGTCTCGTAGGCAACCAAGACAAAGAAGCCCATATTGGTGTCTGTGGCGCTGCTGGATGGACGATCCATTAACCTTCCTGTTGACTCGGCAACTACATCCAAAGAAGTCTGCCAACTTGTGTCCAACAAAATCAAGCTAAATGACACGTTTGGCTTCTCTCTCTACGTAGCCATGTACGAAAAGGTAAATGAATCTGGGGCAGCAGAGCTGCCAATCAGTTTGATACCAATCAGTTTGATACCAATCAGTATGATACGATAATATCAATATCATATCAAACATAGATAAGCATTTTATGCCAGAAATGTTCCTTTTGTTGTTTTACAACCGTCATTGATATTTAATTTATTGTTGTTTTAAGTTTTTCTTTTAAATGGAGCATTACATATTAAACATTTACATATAAGTACATAAGCTTTTAGCCAAGTGACTAATTTCCATCTCTGGTCCAATCAGCAGTTTAATATATTTAATGTTTAATGATAAGAAAAAATGTGCAAAGATAATTAAACAGTTGTTTGCAATTTGTAGTTTAAAATGGTTCAATAATTTTGACTTTAAGTTGATAAGTTGAATAGAGTTAGCATAATGGCGCTAGCAATAGAGTTGTGTAAAGTTAAGCTATGCTAAGATAAACAGGCTAACGTTTTCTGAGGTCACCATTTTAAAAACCTTTTTTCCACCTCTGTATGACTGCTGAGCAGATAAAGCATGATTGATTTTAGTTACTGATTTATTGGTGACTCGTGCTGAAGGTGTGGGCCCTGGGGAGCGGCCGGGAGCATGTGATGGACGCCATCTCCCAGTGTGAGCAGGAGGTGAAGAGGAGGGGCGGCCAGGAGCAGCACGCTCCGTGGCGTCTCATCTTCCGCAAGGAGATCTTCACCCCATGGCACGACTCCAAGGAGGACAAGATCAGCACTGACCTTATCTACAGGCAGATCATCCACGGTCTGAAGTTTGGAGAGTACCAGACAGAAAAGGTGGGCTCTGTTGTAACGTCTGCAGAAGTTGGTCAGAGGTTTACACACACTCATCATTGGCATGGATATTATACTTATTAGGGGCATTTGATGAGATTAACCATTCTCTCCAGAGTGTAGTGCTAGTAAGAAAACCAGAAATGAGGGTTTAAGTTCATATTTATTGTTTTTTCTCTGGGACTGAAAAGATTAATCAGTTGAATCGATTATGGAAATAATAATCTACTTATTTAGTTTTGGGTTGGTGAAGTTATTGAATATTCTAACAGACATGTTATCTATTGATGATATTGATCACTTGTCTATCACAATATACGTTATTTATTTATTTATTTATTTTTTTGATCAATCCTAGTTGACAGTGTGAAATCTCCCTGCTTAAAATGTCCAGTAGGTGTCCCTCAAGGGTCTGTCCTTAGGTCACTCTTAGTTTCCCCATACATTAACACATTACCAAATCCCTGTTCATACTTTGATGTACGCTGATGAAGCTGTTATTTTAAAAACGTAGAGGAAGCATCTCAAAGCTTTTCTTTAACTCTCGCAGACATTTAACTTAGACTATTTAAACCATGTCTTCAGCTAAACATTAATAAAACTATCATAATGTTTATTAAAAAATGGTTAAAACATAAGACACTCCAAATTATTTCTATATGGTAAAGAACTAGAATACACCAATATCACCACAAGCTTGGTCAAACATGTAGGAACAACTTAGATGTTCAGTCAGTGCAGTTAGGAGAATAACAACCAATGGAAAATAAATAATAAAGAAACTGACAAAATCAATAATTTGACCACCTTAGTCAAACCAGTAAAAATTAAACGGCAACAAACATTTCAAATGGTTCAGAAAGAGCAACTAGGAATTCTAAGTATAATGTAAAATAAATAAAGAATGACGTCACTCAGAGCACAAAGAACCTTCTTGAATCTAGATGTTAATATGAGATCGGTGCATCTTTATTTCTCCAAAGTTTTGCCTCAACACTGAGTTTTTTTGTTGTTGTTTTTTTTGTCCTGTCCATGTCTCCATAGGAGGACGACATCATCGAGCTCGCTGCCAAGCACCTGTACATCCAGCACGGCTCAGACAGTCGCCCAGAGAACGTGAAGGAGACGGTGAAGGACTGCATCAAGACCTCTCTGCTGGAGGCCAAGTCAGAACCCAAACTGGTCCAGATGATCCACACCGCTCACGCTCAGGTTGGGATCCTCATGATAAGCAATGAAACAAACAAATCCTCCAGCAGCTTCTAATGGACACAAATCATTTCAGAGCACCTTCCTGAGTTCTGGACAAAAAGCGGACCTGGTGAAGGCGGAGGTGGTCGACTACGCCAGAGAGAAGTGGCCCATGTTCTTCTCCAGGTTCTTTGAGGTCACCAAGCAGTCGGGTAGGACAACCTTTGTCATTTGTTTTTAAACTGTGAGCTACATCAAGTCTCCAGGTCTCCTTATTTCAATACAACCACTATAAAAATAGCTTGAGAGAGTAAAATAGTGAAATTGAAGTGTTACAACTCTCCAAGGGAGTTTTACAGGCTACCAGAGGTATTTGATATGTTTACTGGAGCTGCTACCTGTAGTAGACTCTCAGAATAATCTGCCATATTTGTCAGGTGAAGCCAGATAAAACTAGAAATGAAATAAGGTATAAACATGTCTGTTTTTATGGCCTCAGTGTCTAAACGTTACACATTCTTAGTTATGTTTTCTCCTTTTCCTAGTCCGTCCTGTTCAGGTGATCAGAGGTTGAACAGCACTGACGCCGTTGCTTAGTGTTACTGCACTGTGAAAGTGGAAAGTGTTACATCAGCTCACAGTAAATGTGTTAAAAATATCTTTTGACCTCCATGCAAATGAACTTCAGTTCCTCTTTTAGTGTTGCTTGACTTCAAGTCTAGAATGAAAGTGTTTCTTTAACTGTCTGCAAGATTAATTTAGGAACTTATGATAAAAAACAATGTAGGCATTGTGTGGAAATAGATGCACCCAAGGCTTGTTTTCCCAAGTCATTCAAGCTGGATGTTGTTTAATGACTCCAGCCTGAGATAACGGCTCACATGGGTCATTAATCAATTCATTTCCTTACTGATGATAGTAATAGAATGTTATGCCGTTTAGTTTCTTTGCATGTGACAGAAGGATCTAAGGCGTTTCTGTCTCCAGGTCCCCCCTTGCCAAAGAGTAAGTTCATTGTGGCCATAAACTGGACCGGTATCACGTTCCTGGACGAGAGGGAGAAGAGGCTGCTGGAGCTGTCCTTCCCAGAAGTAACAGGAGTCAACACCGTCAGGTAGAGACGCTTCTTCCTCAGCTAGGACGATCTGAAACAGGAGCTGAAGGAAATGTGAAATGGGTGTGTAGTGATGCATGTAGAACAAACAATCCAGGTTTGGCCTGTCTTTAAGCCCAAAATGATTAATTCCCAGTTTAGGCTTTAATGTAATCTTTTAGTTTTACCAACACTTTTCTTCTGAGTAGAAGTGATATTTTTGAGTCCTGACTTAAGTTTGGTAGAGATTCTGTTGAAGGGGCTTTGGACCTGTAGCTCCTTAGCAAAGATGAACTGTCAGAATATCAGTGGAAACATTTGAAAAGCTAGACGGGAATTATGAGAATAGCTTGGTGTGATTCCAGTAAAGTTTGTGTATGTTCTTAAAACTTTGTGAAATAGCCCTTTAGTCTTATACTGATGGGAAGCTATGAAGGTTAGCATTATTAGCTGCTAACGGTTAGCCAGTTCCCACACTGCTTACAAGTCATACCTGCATGTCCAGCTTGCCTTGTGATGAATCATATTAGTTGATTCTGTCAACACAACAGGCAACCAAAGAACCACTTCCTGTTTTACTTCAAAATAAGAGTTTCACTCATAAATAGAACATTGTGGCAAATTTAAAGCACTGAAAATCATAACTAAGGCGGAAACGATTAATTTAATTAGTTGTAATTAGGATGGTGGATGGTGAAATAATTGTGAACTAATTTAGTAATCAATTAATCGTTAATCGGAGTATACTGATTCAAAGAAAGGTCATTTGCTGAAAGAATGACGCACTCAGAATGAATTAGGGCAAAACTGTACAAAAGATATTCATTTTGGATTTAAGATGAAAAACTCTTGTCTGTAAACATGTTTTACTCAGAACTCAAGTGGCATTTTTAGCTTCACCGGGTTCAAATTCTGCAAAAAAGGAAAAAGATTCATTAAGCACCTTTGCTATCCATTTTTTAAATAATCAACAGATTAGTAGCCAGTATTTTGTAGCTGCAGATGGTTTGGAGTTTTACTCTCAGATCTGGCCTCAGTCCTTGTGGTAACCGTATCGCTCTGTTGTTGTTGCTCAGGGAGGGTAAAACCTCGGGCCTCGCTGTGTGTCTGCTGACGCTGAAAGGAGACTTCACCCTGAGCGGATCTTTTGCTGAAGACATGTCCGAGCTGACCACCATGTTCCTCAGTGGACTGACGGAGCGCTCCAAGTACGCCGTGGCGCTGAGAGAAGTCAGCAGCCAAGGTCCGGGCGTTAAGACTTTATTCTTGTATTAATATGACTGTACGGTTTTAACATTTGGACTTTATTTTTGTAAAAAAAAAAAAAAAAAAAAAAAAATATATATATATATATATATATATATATATATATATACACAGCCTTACCATGACATTTTGTTGTAGAGTTGACCTGAATTCAAAGTCCAAATAAACTGAAGTTGTAAAACAAGATGGCCGCCTTGGGCATTCTGACATCTCTTAGTTACAAAAACCCAATGAGAGAATTGTTGACAAAAAACACAACCCCAGATTTCTCCTAAAATTAAATGTTCAAAAACCCAAAAATTCAATCAATAAAATCGATTTAATGGATTATTCGCTGGGCGAAAAAAGGAAAATCTGTTTTTGACTCTCTTCCTCCTCCTCTTCTTCCTCAGATGACCCCACCATCCTGAGCTTTAAAAGAGGAGAGCTGCTGATTCTCATCAAGGATGAGGAATTTTCCAAGCAGCGCGGCTGGATCAAATGTCAAAGCAGCAGCACCAAAAAGACCGGCGCCGTCTCCATGGAGGCCATCTTTATCCTGCCGACGCTCAGCAAACCCAGCAACGAAGTCTTGGTACTGAACGTTCACCCGAGCTTCTTTTGTTTTTTTCTGTCGTCCATCAGCTCAGATGATCCCTAAAACAACTTTTCCTCGTTTTCCCAAAGAACCTCCTCAACCTGTCGCCAAACCAGAGGAAGAACCTGGTGGAGGCGAACCGGAAAGACATGGGCACCGTGGAGAGAGTAGCTCCCGCCTCGCTGAAGGACTTCTCCCTGCAGTACTTCAGGTTGGATGCTGTCTTTATCTTCACAGCTCTCCACAGATTTCTCCATAAAGGCTTTTTTTTTTTTTTTAATTCCTTTTTGTTTCGTCTTGCAGGCAGCCCACCAAGGATTTGAACCGCCAGGTGATTTCCAGGAACGCAGCGCCGGAGAAGCTGTGGGCTCACTCCAGAGAACCCATCAGACAGCCTCTCCTCAAGAACCTGCTGGGCAACCCGGAGCTCAGCCACAAGGCCTGCCTGGCCTTCACTGATATCCTCTCTGCATAGCTTCAGGAAAAACAGCTGCAGTAACACTTGTGTTTGTGTGTTTTAAAGAGCTTCTCTAGAGGGTCACTGTCATGTAAAATTGATGTTTTTGAGCTTCCGTTCGTGTTTTAACATAATTTCCTCATCAGTACTTCAATTTCCTCATGGAGATGTTGACTTGACTCTTTTATGTATATTTGAGGTAACTTCATTCACAGTTCTTCACAGTAGGTAGAGTATCCAGACATTTTACTCAAGTAACAGCATCAGTACTTCATAGTAAAATTACTCAAGGTTTGTAGTAAAAATCCTCCTAAAAGCACTTTGTTTTTCCAAAAGGTTACTCCAGTAAATGTAACTAATAGCTACTACCGAACTCTGTCATAAAGCATAACTCGCATCATTCATCAGATTTTTAGTCTGACTCCTCCGCTGTATGTTTACTGGTGGGAAAACATCAGATCAACTTTCTACCATCAAATCATTGAAATCTCCTCAGGTCGTGATGCTTCTCGTTATCTGACCTTAACCTGTGGCTCACCCATCCTGAAGTACATGGGAGATTACCCCACTAGGCAGATGCAGAGCCCCCTGGAGCTCACGGACCAGATCTTCAGCCCCCCCACTAAACACGAGGCGCTGCGGGACGAGATCTACTGCCAGATCATGAAGCAAATGACCAGCAACAACAACAGGTTGCTCTTTGCTTTTTCTGCCTGTTTTCTTGGCGTCCAAACAGTCACACCCCTCTTTGGCGGGTTGTTTTTCTTTTTTTTTTTTTTTTTTTATTGGTTAGCATGTTTTTAAACTAAAAGATTTCACTTTTTTATTATTAATATGAAAGAATGTGTTCATACATTGATTATTTTCACATTTTGTCAAGATACCAACACAGACCTCTGTGTTTTTTCTCAGGGATTTTGTGAGAGAAACCAAACGATTGCATTGTTTTCAAGTAATATAATCGTAATGCAAGAAGACATTCTCAAAGATTAATAAACTTTAAATTCTAAAGAACATTTAACACTGGAACTGGGAGACATTTTAAATATCCAAAATAAATAAATAAAACAACAGAAACGACAAATAAAATGAATCATGTAGTCAAAGCACTGGACTGAAGACTTTTATCATCCAGTTTTTGGTAGAAAGAGAGAAAAATGATAAATAATACAAATTGAAATAGTTTTATTTTATCATGCGATTGTCTGATTTATTGTTTACTGTGACGAGAAAAGACAAATGAAAGAAATACTGAATCAGTTAAGGTAGACCAAGCAGACACAGCAAACATGTGAAGCTGCTTTGGTTACAAGAGACCAAAGTTACTTGAAAAATGCTGCACATATATGAAGTGGTAGTGGCAGCATCATGATGTCGGGTTAAGGTGCTTTCAGCTGTGTTCTTGTCAAAACATACAGCCAGAGCTACAATGAAATCCTCAAGAATGTTTCAGGTTTACATGACAGAATGGCCTAGTCAAAGTTGAGACCTTTGCGGGCTAAAGGTGTGCGCACGTCGCTGCAGGACGCCGTGCGATCTGGACACAAGGCAGGCGCTCTCTACTCAGGTCTCCTCTGTGCCTGCAGGGCAAGCATAGAGCTGGGCTGGCAGCTTCTGTGGCTGTGCTGCGGCCTGTTCCCGCCCAGCCAGGCGCTCCTGAGACACGCCCAGAAGTTTGTGGAGACCCGGCGCAGAGAGCAGCTGGCCTCCGACTGTCTGCAGCGGCTGCAGAGCTCGCTCAGGTTCGTCCTGCACCACCAACACACAAACTGTTGGCCCTGCATCTCATCAACTTCTCCACCAGCCTTCCTGGCTGTGACGTCTTTTTTTTTTTTTTTTTTTACTGTTGTCTTTCTTTGAGGGAAAAATAACACATCCAGTGTGATGCAGAACTTGTTGCACCATTGAAGGGGCTGTGAACACAAATGCCTTGCATCAACATTGCACCAGGGTGACCAACCAAATGCAGCATTTGCATGGCCTCTGCTATAAATGCACCTTATTTACAGTCTGCATGACGACGCCAGGCAGGATTATTTCAATGCAGCTTTTAATCAACAAGCAGAAATTACAGCAGTGGCAGCATCATGTCTTTGATTAAAAAAAAAAAACACTAAAATAAAGCAAAGTAAACACTGTTTCATACATATGTTTGTTGGCGACTTAATTCTGCTACACAAATAAGCATTTTAATATGTTATAATTACATAAAAGGCTAGCAGGAACTTCATCTTGAGATTTAAAAAATGTGGTATTAGTCCCTCCAGGATGCTACCATTTATTTATGTTTTTCTGATTGTTGCAGCCTAAAATGACTAATTTTTCAAAAAGTTGCAGTCGAAGCTTCAGATTTTTTAAGCTTTATTTTGCTGTTACAGTCTTGGGGGCAGGCGGGTGTTGAAATTGCTTCACATAATCTTTCGAGACAAAAAAAGACAGGATTTTAACAGTTGATATTTAAAGTGCAAATAACATTTTCAACGTTATTTGCACTTACAAGGGTGCCATTACAAGAAGGGTTCTTCTTGTAATGGCACCCTTAGAATAAATAAAACCGTGTCTTGAGGAGTTATTAAAATGCAAAAGGATTTCATATCAACATGAACTCTATATATAGTATAAGCAAATCCTACACAGTATTACAAAAATTATTTTTGCAACAAAAAAAGGTGAAGTTACCATTTAGTGTCACACATGCTGTCATCTTCCAGGTTTGACTTTCAAGAGACGATGTGAAACAGGAAGTGAAATTATAAGGGAGCGGAGGGGATTGGTTGAAATTCAGCGAAGTTGCAGTGATTGGTCAGAAGAGAAGGAAATACAGGAAAGGTTAAGGTGATTGGTCAGATTTGTGGGAAAGCTGCGATGACTGGTAGAAAGTTGTAAGTCTGCGCAACATTCGGGAAATGATGTGTAAATTTCTATTAACATTGCAACTTCCTGAAGGGACTGATTAGTGAAACCAAGCCATCAGATAAACTCAAATCAGTGCAAAAGTACATAAACAGAGTATTGACGTTTTGATGGCTGTGTTTAGGATTGACCCCAGGAAGCTCCCGCCGCACCAGGTGGAGGTGGACGCCATCCAGCAGAACAGCACCAAGATCTTCCACAAAATCTACTTCCCCAACGACACAGACGAGGTACGCAGCGGGACGCTCTCTTTCTCCCCGCCGGAGACGCATCAGAGCTAAACAAATCTGCTTTAAGAAAGCATAATGTCAACACGGACTCCTCTCCTCCTGATGTCCAGATATTTGAGGTGGCGACCAGCACCAGGATCCGGGATCTCATCCAGAACATTTCCAAAAAGCTCAAGCTGGCTTCAGCCGACGGCTTCAGCATCTTTGTGAAAACCCACGACAAGGTTCAGCCATCAGTTTCACACCTTTCACAGTCGAAAAAGCAAATTTTCTGTCCTATAACATTCCAAGACTGAATATTAGGGTTTAATCTCTGAGTTTGGATCACAAACCAAAAGAACGGTCAACATTTGTCCATTATTTTTGACCCTGACTGTTACAAGATAAAAGTGTTTCTTTGGAAATCCTCATAGTTCTTTTAGTTCTTTTCCACTGCAAAGTTTTCCAGTGTTGGACCATTCACACAATGTTTGTTAGACACCAAAAAAACAAAACCAGATCTGTGAGAACAGAATGTCATCTTTTTTTTTTTTTTGTTCTAACACTGGAAGAGAGAACATTTCTCCACGTCTATAGCAGAGCGTATGTTGGCCTCAGATGTGGAGCATGATGTTTTGTAGATCAGATTTGTCTCTATAATGAACATTTACGTTCTCTGATGAGGCTAAAACCCGTCTAACCATCTCTGTCTAATCTCAGGTTCTCAGCCTGAACGACACAGACTACTTCTTTGACAGTCTGAGACAAATCACTGACTGGTCCAAACAAGCCAAGAGGATTAAAGATGGTAACCACACAGCATGCAGAGAGTGAAGGTTTGGATGGTCGGCGATATTTGTCTGCAGACTCCTCTCTCTCTCCGTCTCTGTCTGTGTGCTGCAGGTGGACCGGTCAACATTTCCTACCACGTGTTCTTCATGAGGAAGTTGTGGTTTAATGTAATCCCTGGCAGAGACACAGAGGCTGACCTTATCTTCCATTTCCCTCAGGTGCGTTTCAGCGAGCAGCTCCGCTTTCCCAGCTTCATTCAACTCGTTTTTACACCCAGCGGAAAAGCTTCTAGTCCACTTTGAATATAATCGGGCCTCGCACACAAATGAGGATGTCAGCTGGGAAGGCGTCGTGGAAAAACATTGGCAAATATTCTCGACCAGACCAGAGGCGGTTATTTATCTACTGACTCGGGAAAGTGGGTTCAAAGGTCAAATCTCTGAAGAAATGGAACAGTTTGAGCACTGAGCAGGAGTCGCTCACTAGTTCAGTGTTTTCATTTATCTGACCCGCTCTTTTTCCAGACGTAAGAGATGGATGTGACGATGTCTCACTAAATCTCACGAGACTAATTTATTAGTTTATTAGCTGATTATAGATTTGACTTCACCTGGCTTAACCATTGAGAAAAGTTTTGGTAAAGAAATGATGAATTCACAAGACGAGGGTTTTCAAGGTCCAACATGTTGTAGAAGATGGGTTGACCTCCAGGTGGGTCAGTCGGTGGGCAGGTTCCTGGAACTAGCTTTGACTTCTGCTTGAGGTGGTTCCTGTACATCCTATCTCGGGTTGTTGAAACTTGAACACAGTTGGGTATTCCAACTGGAAAATGTTCCCCAATAAATATCTAAATTGATCCATCTTGAAATCTTGATCTGCTTAAAAGTTGTTTTTGTGGTCAAACATCCAGCCAGGATCTTGCTTAGTGGCCGCAAATATTGTTTGGTTTCTCTCCCCATTTCCTAAGTGGTTTTTAATCCTAATGTTACTGGGGGTGTATGAATAATTTTGACCCAGTGTGGGTCACAGATGATCTGCGATGAATTTGATCGTTGAGGCCTAAACGAACCTTCACTCTGACGACGACTGCATGTAAACTACCGCAACAAACCCCCAACTGCTTCTCTGTTTTCCAGGAGTTGCCAAAGTACCTGAGAGGCTATCACGTTTGTACCAAGGAGGAAATGGTCAACATTGCCGCTCTGCTCTTCAGGGTAAAGGTCAACGGTGACAAAAGCCAGATCCCCACGATTCCCAAGGTGTTGAAGGAGCTGGTTCCCGCAGACCAGCTGAAGGCCATGTCTGAGAACGAGTGGAAAAAGGTAGAAGGACCAGGCTGGCTGTGGGGGTGATGAGGGGTTAGATAGATTTAGGGATGTGAAGGAGTTCAGAGGTCAGCAGAGAGGAATATGAGGCCTGCTGGATCTTCTCTTATCTGTTGTTGTTTTTGGTGCAAAACTAAAACCCTCAATGGGAAATGTTTATTGGTGTTATTTTGGTACACAATATCATAACTTCTATCTTTGATATCTATTTATATCCCTCTAACTTTTTCACCTTTTGTCCCATTACAATCACAAACAACAACCTTTAAAACCTTTAAAAACTAAGGAGCCATTTTGCTTTGAGGCCAGACCAAAAAAAACAATAATGTAGAGTCGCAAATGTCACAGGAATTAAAAAAAAAATAATAATAATCTTATGCATTTAGATACATGTACTTTAGTAAATTAGTTGTAATTTTTAAAGAACCACAATTTTTATCTCCATTTTTAGGATTTAAAATAAAGATGAAGATACATTTTTGGAAAAACAGAGACTGGATAGTTTTTCTGTTCCCTGTAGGATTGAAAATAATGTAGAATAAGAAAAAAAAATCTATTTCTTAGTGAAAATTCAATGTAATTATTGCAGAAAATAAATGAAAAACTGTTAAAAACTGTCAGGTGGTGTTACCAATATTTAAAACTTTTGTTGATTTGTTTTATTTTTTAGCTAAAGTTACAGAGGGTCATTGTGGACAAATCCAAGCAAGACAACAACCTCTAACTGAGTGGTTTAGTCATGTTTTAGAATGGCCCAGTCCAAGTCCAGACTTGAAACCAGTTGAGTCCGATCTGACTGAGCTATAGCGGCATAGCAAAAAAAAATAATGGACAAAAATATTCAAATTCAAAGATGTTAAAAAGTAGCAGACACTTAAACCCAATGTTTTTGACCAATTTTGAGAAAAAAATGCTGTAAAATCAGAACAAATGTGAGGATTTGTTGAGCTTGTGTGGATTTTGTGGAATTGTGAAAAACTAGAGGGACTTATTGATGTAGTTTGGAGTCCAGAGGGCCACATAAAGAGCTGCTGTGGGCCAGATTTGGCCCCCAGGCCTTGAGTTTGATCTAGTGGGTTTGAACCAATCTAATACTTAGTTTTTAAGCAAATTAAGTACTGTAAATAATGCGCTTAGTGGAGAAATATGAATTGTGACTTTATAAGCTGTTCATTAATAAGAGCTTGATACTGGTGGGCGGGTGTTTACAAAAAAAAAGTCTCTCCATGAATAAGGAGGGGATTATAAAGGGTCTCTGTGGGAAAGCAGAATAGGAGATACAACATTCTTTTGTTAGATTTTGGCTCATGGTGACATTTCTCTATAATGAGACTTTGCTTTGCCGATCATATATAAACAATATGTCCATTATGGAGGAGGAGAACGCCCACGGCTCGGCGAGAACTCACCCTGCTGCCTGTGGGGGTGGAGAGGAACTCATTAACCTCATTAAAAACGGGGCAATTTCTTTTCTTCCTTTTTCTCTCTCACTTTTTAATGCTGCTGCATGTTTGCATTTCTTCCACTTGCAGAACATCGTCGCCTTCTTTAACAAACACGGTGGCATGGCCGTCGAGGAAGCAAAAGTTGCCTTCCTGAAGGCGGTGTGCCGCTGGCCGACGTTCGGCTGCGCGTTCTTTGAAGTGAAGGTGGGTTCTGCAGACTCTCCGTCTCTGAGCTGCTCTGACGAGTTGATTGGTCAGTTGCTTCTGCATCCTCTCTGACCACTGTGCTCTCGCAGCAGAAAGCAAACAGCCGCTGCAGCCGTAAAAACTACATCAGTCTAAATTTTTCTGTCTTTACTCTTTTTCTTTCTTTCTTTTTTTTTTTTTTTACAGCAAACATCAGAGCAAGATTTTCCAGACATTGTGCGAATCGCCATCAGCAAAACTGGACTCACAATCCTGCACCCGAAAACTAAGGTTACAAAAGGGCAAAATTTGCAATTAGAAATGTTTAATGTTTTGCTGCGCAGCTTCAATTACTGATGTTTTATTTTAACTTCACAAGGAGGTTCTGGCAAATCACCCATACAACAAAATAGCTAATTGGTGCAGCGGAAGCACCTACTTTCACATGACCGTCGGCAGCTTGGTGAAGGGCAACAAATTCCTCTGTGAGACGTCGCTGGTAGGTTGTTTTGTTTTGGGCTTTTTAACAAAGTTTGTTTTTATATTCTTGGCATTAATTTTTTTTTCTTTTTCCATGAACAGGGCTACAAGATGGATGACCTGATAACCTCCTACGTCAGCATGTACCTCAGAGAGAGAAACAGAGGCCAGCGCTACAACATGTGAACCAGTAAAGTCAGCCCTGGAGCTCCAGGATCCATTACCCAAGATTTCAGTGTCGTTTGGTGGAAAAAGTCACAGATTTATTGCGTAAAAATAAAAATATTTCTCAGTTTTGATTTGAAGCAAGGTTCTGTTTGCGTCATTCACCCAAAGATGAAGAGCACTGGTTCCTTTGCATGTTTACTAGAACTAAGCATGTTTTGATCAGGATTCTTTTTTTTTTTTCTGTCCTTGAATTATTTAGGATTAGACATTGAGACTCAGTCTGATACTTGATTAAAATCTCTATTGTGTAGACTGTATGCAGTAAAATATTGCACTGAATTTCATCAGTATTGTGTGATTTATAGTAGTACTGTAATCTTGTTCTTCTTTCCCAATTTACAAATAATTATGCTGCGCTTGTTCCAGTCTGACTTGATCAGCAGCCGTAGATAAACACACAGCACAACCTCAATGTCCTGCTCCAATGTAGCTTTATTATTTGTTTCTAAAGTCATTTAATCTAACTTTGAAAACACATGCAGGTAAAGTTCTCAATAAACTCACGTTTTGCTCTTTATGATGTTTTCATGCTTCAGTGCTAGGCTAATGTTAGCATGTTTAGCCTCTGTTTTGATAGGACTTGTTGATAATGCAACCTACAACATATTTCATTGCAGGTCCAGTTAAGTGGCAGAACAAACATGACTGTATGACTCACTAGTGCAACAGGTTGACCTGTAAACAGGAAACTGACAGGAATCAGGCTTTGAGTTTCACCAGGGAACCAAGAACTGATGCCTAGGATCCAATCAAGACAACAAACCATTGAGTTGATGTTTCTTAAATCAACCAATCTGCCTTCCTGTTCAGAACCAAAACAACACAGGAAAATGTCCCTTTGACAGCATTTCACAATGTTTCCAAAACAAATCAGAATATCTGGGTCTTGATGGGACTCAGATATGGGGTTAGAGTTAACTAACCTTTTGGACTCGGTCTGTTGGGTTCTGGATGGCACAGCATGTGGAGCCCCAGCTCCACAGCCAGTCACCATTTCATGTCTTCCCAATGATCCAGGGAATCTTTGAATAGCTGCATGATTTCGTTCAGGCCATAAATGGATTTGAAGAGATTCTCTAAGAGAAACATTTAAAGTGTCGCTTTGATGATTTCCAGGGTTGTAGTCAGTTATCCACTTTCAATTAGTTATTCAATCAACCATTTTAATAGACGTGCAACATACAAAACTCATAATTTAAAGCTGAGGTATTTAACTTATTTTATTTTTTTTTTTTTTTACATATTTGTTGAAACTGTCACCATAACCTGACTGTATGGTATGAGACAATCTGTGGAAAGTCTGAACTCTGCCTTCTCCCTGTGTGAAATGAAGAAATACAGTTGGCACTGAATACACAGTTTAGTCAGAAACGACCAATCAGAGTCAGGAGGAGGGTCTCAATGCTGTCAATCAAACTTGTGTGTGTTCTGATTAAATTGCAAATGACAGAGAAACAACTTACCTTTCCAGAAAAACACTTAGCGTTCATGAGAGGGAAAATACAGAGGAAGGGGGAATGAGCCGCTTATGAGGATGATTGACAGCACTAAAGCCCTCCTTCCGGCTCTGATTGGTTGTTTCGCGTTAGCACTGGTAGAAGGCAGAGGAACTCCATTTTTTTTTCTTCAGATTATCTGTGTGCCGTCACAACATCGTAAACTTAATTTTTTTTTTAAATAAATGCTACATACCCCTTCATTAATGAAAACTATTTTTGTAAAGATTCCTGAACCACCAGGCTGTTTTAGTCATATTCACTTCCTTTTACCAGAGCTTTGTGTCACTTCCTTTAAACCCAGGTGTCTGGACATGCTTGTGCTCCTGTGTTACACACACACACACACACACACACACACATCATGGGGCCCCACAGCTTGACACAATACTACACACACGTCTTGTGGTATTAAAAACTCTGCGGGATGCCCTTCACAGCAGCTTTCTTTACCAATCAGTCCGAGTAGTAAATCTCAGAATGGGCGTTCCCATGAGAAAATGTTAACTTCAGTTCTCCTTTTCTTTTCTTCCTTTGGTAAACTTGTCAAATAAAACCTGACGTTCAATCTGGTGATGTTGATTTCACTTGGACTGATTCAGTTTTCCTTCCCGGTGAGCATATTGT
The DNA here is from genome assembly GCF_051168715.1 of Poecilia mexicana. Lineage (NCBI taxonomy): Eukaryota > Metazoa > Chordata > Actinopteri > Cyprinodontiformes > Poeciliidae > Poecilia > Poecilia mexicana. The sequence goes on from NW_028263373.1 coordinate 27,149,202, forward strand.
CTCTTTTGGCAGCTTTGAGGGGATATTTGCATCTTTTGGCAAATTTTATTATAAAAAGAAAATTCCAGATGTATGAATTCTGTTAGAAGTTCTTGCATTTGGATCAGTTTCTGAAATCTATGATGGTGTATTAGGGCCATTGTACATAGAAAAAAGAGTAAATTTCCACCCAAACAAAAATTGAGATTCTCAGAAATTATCTAGAAAAACACTTGGAATTTTTCTGAGCTCCTAAGGGTGAAAACTTTTGATTTTTGGATCTCAAAGTTTCCAAATTTTCCTTTTAGAATCTTTTTTAGTTTAATCTCAAAACATCAGTTTTTTGGCAGGTGTTTCTCCTTTTTTTTTCTTTCTACAATAACCCTGATGTAGCAATATAAGCAGTAGAGGGAAGTTATAGTGAAAACTAAAATCATTTCTTCAGTGTCACTGAACCATCAGAGGAACCATTTTTGCCTGAACCTCTTTCAGCGGCACGAAGAATGATGCTCTTGATATCAACCAATCCACAAAGAAATGTTTTTGGTTACCAAATGGAGAAAGTAGAAGGGCCAAACAAAGGTGGAGGAGGGGGGCAACCACCCCAAATAGAAGTTGGCAGCAGATTAACGGGGTAGCGATGTCAAAGCCCGTCTCAGGCCTCTGCAGATAGTGGCTGCATTCAAGTCAGCAGAATAGAATTTGCATGCGGATAATACAGAAGAGAATAAGGGTCCATGTCTGCAGCACACAGCTGTGGAGCCCACATATGAAAGAAATATTACCCCCCCCCCAGCCAGACGGGCCTTTCTCCACATCTGTCCTTCGACTGTGTGACTGATTATTTTGGGCATTCCGACTGGAGATGCCCCCAGGAGGCAACTGGGCAACAAGGGCCTCTGTTTGCCCCTGGAACACTGCAGAAACACAAAGTCTCACTAAGGATTTGATACATTGGAAATCAGACAAAAAATATCTTCAAGTAACTTTTCAGCTACAAATAGGGACTCAATTTGAGTAAATAAATCCTCAATACTGATTTTTTTTAAAAGTACCAGAATGGACCACTGGCAAATTAATTCACTTATGAAAGAATAAGAAGCGGAAATAATCAGAGTGGATCGAACACATTTTCATCAGTTTTTTACCAAAACAAGCTCCTGTATCTTGCTGAAAAGTTACTTGTAACTTAGTTTTGTCTTATTTCAAGTGCACTAAGGTATTTGCACTATAAACTGGACCATAATTAGAAATATTTTGTGGTTTTTGCAGTGAACACCCACCCGTTCCTGTGCTGGTTTTGTTTCTCTCCTCACCCCTCGCTGCCCTGTGGAGCAGGAGGCCGTCCACAAAAGATCATCTCTGAGACTCAGTCATAAACTCCACAATTAACAACTCCAAATCTTCTCTTCTTCAGCAGGGTGTGTGTGTGTGTGTGTGTGTGTGTGTGCGTGTGTGTGTGTGTGTGGAGTTCATGTTTAAGGCTCTTGCTGCAGCACCAGCCCTGGTTACCATGGCGTCCTACCCGACTGAGGCATGCCATTCTTCTCCTCCCCCCTCCCCTTCCTGACCCCCCATTGCCGAACTGCGGCTCTTATTCTGACTCAAGCTATTGTGGAGCGCACAAGTGGCTCTCAGAGGAGAAGGGGATGCGGAGAGAAAGGGTGGGGTCAGGGTTCAGGCGAAAGGCTCCCCGTCGGGGCTCCTTTTCTGTTATCAAATTTGTTGTGAGACAAAAAGAGCTACAGTTTCATTCCTCGGGCCGTCTTGAGGGAGAGAGGAGAGGGGTCATAGGACGGCATTCCTCGTGTCAGAGCATCAGTTCTTCCACGGAGCGCCACATGAACTCCTGGTCTTCAGTCAGGACTCCCTGCTCCACCACCGACCGCCGCACACTCAGGATATCAGCCGGTAAGTCTGCTCAGCATCTGACTTTATCACATCTGCTTCCACAATAACTATGTGCATCGGTATTTTCTGTCAGTCTGAATCATTTAAAACATTTTTTGAAGTCTTTAAAAGTAGTTTTTTTTATGTTCTGTTTCTGATTAATCAGTTATTTGTGTGGGACATTTCAGCATCAAGGTAGTTCAGAGAGCTTTACGTCATGAAAACATCAAAACATAAGCAAGTGTGAAACTAGTAATGTCAAAATATGTTGGACAATGTTCCAGTTATGATTCAAAAAGCAACTCTGAACAGATTGGTTTTTATTCTTGATTTAAAGGAACTCAGTGTTTCTTCTGTTTTGCATTTCCCTTAAAGTTTGTTCCAGATTTGATGTGAATAGAAGCTGAATGCTGCTTCTCCATGTTTGGCTCTTTATGTATTGGGTTCAAAGTGAGATCTACACTTTCTCTTAGAAACTAAAAAAAAAAAGAAATACGAGAAACTTTTTTCTCTACGGAAAGGGAAGAAAAAGTGACATATCCAAAGAAAAATAATCAAATCACTCGTTATGTTACATTTACTATCAGAGTCAATCAACTTGTCAAACCTGTGGTCAGGTCTTCCAGCCTGCATCCCACAGTTCCCTCATATTCTTTGTTTTTTTTTCTTTTCTCAGAAACACCATAGTTTGATTTCTGTTGAGTTTCTGTAGCCGAGTTGCTCCATGATGCCTAGTCGCTCCTTTTCTGCATCTTACTGTGATTCCTGACGTCAAAAATAGGCTGAGGAAAAACAGACATCATGATGCTTCAGCCACCGTGCTTTACAATCTACTCGGGTTGGAATTTAGTTTTTGAGGATCATTTGAGAAACGGTCCATATCCAGATGAAATAAAAATGTTTTCTTCAGTTCGTGAAGCGTTGCTCCATTTCTCTGTCTGTGGGTTGTTGGGGCAAACCAACCTCTCCTGCTTGTTGTTGTTTTTGTTTTCGCCTCCAGGTTGGCTGCACATGTATTTCCTCCACATCTTTTAAGTTTTGGTTTCTATTTTGAATTGTTTGAAGTCATGTTAGCCAATGGTTCTCTTAGACTCACTGAAGGACTGCACCAACCAAACTCCACTGCTGGGATTAGAGCATGCCTCTCTCAATAAATGATTCAATTACACAGATTCACATCACAAATGATGGTTTTCATAACTCTAACTCAACTACTAGAACTCTATTTCTCTTCTAGACATAGAAGACAGTTAGCGATGTTAATCCGCCATATGTTTGAATAAAACTGTATTTGTCAGATTCCTCTTGTTACTCTACAGTATTCCAGTCAAAGTGTCAGATTATACATGCTACAGATTAGTCAACTTTAGACCAGAATGCTCGGTCAGCTCTCCTTAAGAGAGCGTCTGCACAGATCAGCTTAACTAGATCGCTGTGGTGAAAGCGAATTTCTGGTTTTGTTCTCTTCAGGATTATCTCTCAGAGATGCATGTATTCAGGCTTTTCTGCTCCACTGTTCCGCGTCTGGATTGTTTCCCACTTCCACCTCCTCCACCGCCGGGGCTGCAGTTCTTTTCTTTAAGGAGGGATGAAAGCACAGAGTCTGAGTCTTGGCTGGAATTTGCCTCTTTGAGAGCCACACTGCTACATCTGGTTGGCTCCTAATGGACCAAAAGTGAGGAACGTCCAACAGTGTATTAGGGTCAGTGTGGATAGAAAACAAAAGAAGGAGCACATTTCTGCCAAAAAAGTCAGAAATTTTGAGATCAATCTAAGAAATTTTCTGGAAACATTCATCTTAAAATTTTTGTTTTTTGGCAAAAATGTACTCCCGTTTTTTCATTATCTACAATGACTCTAATATGCCATTGCAAAAACAAGCCCCTGATTTCCCTTTTGTTTTTTGATGGGCTCATTAGTTGCACATGTTCTAGTATTGCTGTTGGATTCTGTATAAATGCTACAGAAACAGCCTCAGACTGGTTGTGACCTGCTGATGAAAGCTGAGCTGGTGTCCAGCTACAACAACAGAAGAAAAGAGGAGTGGACAGTGGAGATTTCCCACCGATGGACAATAGTGTGTGTGGGTGTTTATTTTATTTTTTTTTAGGTGTGTCTACACATGAGAATACAATGTTCAGTCCCACAAAGAATGTTTGAAGATGTTTTGGTAAATTTCAAGTTACCTTTAGTAAGTTACAGCAGTTGGTACAGCACTTTGTTTTTAATGGAGCAACTAGAACATTATTTCATACTGGCAGCCCCGTCAAAAGGTGTGTTGATTGTAAAAAGTATTTACTTTTAATGCATATTATGTCTGTTAATATGTTTATTTGGCATAGACTTAAAGTAACATATGAATGGAAACATTGAAAAATGATTAGTTACATGTTATATGTTTTTTAGCTCGTACAGTGGTGATATGTGGATTTTAATGCTACAATGAATGGGATGTGCTTTTGGAGGAATTAGATCTCATAAAACCATCAGTAAAGCTTTATAGTGGAAATGTTGATGTTGATGAGATTTTCTCCAAAATTATAATAACCTTTTTCAACCTTTATAGCTCCACTGTTGAAAATTAGGCTCTAACATTCACAAATGACATTGAAATAAATTCTAGTCCAACATCTGGTTTGAGGTGATTCCTCTGGAACCTGTTGGAGAAAAACTTCAGAAGATGTGGCTTTAACTTAACAGAGCTCTGTGGTTCCTCCTATGAGTCTGAAATTTCTCATATTGAGGTAATCAAACAAAATGTCAGATCTACCATAATAATACTTGCTGGCCTCAGGTTTACAATCAGCTTCTGACTGAGAAACCAGTAACCTGCTCCCAATGTTAGAATCTCACTGAGGAAGAAACTGCATTAAGTTTTCTATCACTTTAATATGTCTGCTATAACAGATATATTTTTGCATATAAAATAAGTTAATAGAGTTTCATTTACAACTTTTATATCTTTGTGTCGATGAGGTAGATCTCAGCCGGATGGTGACAAAAAAGATCTTGGTCACAAAAAATTTGGGCACCCCTGCTTTACAGCCTCCTACTGCAAATTAAAAATGATACAAATTTGGCTAATATACACAGATGATTGATGCAGATAGACTTTATTTTTCAATTAGTGCAAAATTATTACCAAGAAATTAAAATCTTGCATTGAAAATGTCAATATCTACCTGCGAAATACCCTGGTTGAAATCCCGGACAAGCCCCCAATTTATCACAGCCCATCACATTGGCTATGACAAAAAAAGCCCACTGATACATACATTTTTAGAAAATGACCCACACTTTATTTACCAAATTAAATTAACATTATGAAACATGTCTTTAGCTGTGTCAGAGTGCCAGCAGGAACCAGGTTTGACAATTTTGACCCACAGGACAAAAATTCTTGACAGCACTGATCTATATCTTTGTAGCCATATATAGAGGGGTCAAAGTAGGAGGGTACGGTCGGGTACTGCGTACCCCTAAAAGATTTAGAGGGGGCACGCAGAAACTGCAAGAGAGAGAGGAGTGGCTGTCTGCTGTAAAAAATCAATTGGTCCACTGAGCAGCCGTGAGCGATTAGTTTTTCAAAAACAATCTGTTAATGAATAGCTTTTTTTTTCTTCCCCCATTTCATCTTGTTTCTGAACTGTTCGTGCTTTGCTAGAGAGCAGGGTGTAACACGTCGATGGCAGAAGGTTTTGAGTCGATCTCTGCGGTGGGTGACAAACTGACCTCCTCCTCTGGTTCCTTATCAAAACGTTCGTAACTTTATTAAAGAACAACAGAAAAAAATCAACAAAACGTGCTCAAATTAATGACCCAACAACAACCGCTGTAGTTTCTGAACGTTCAATAAACGACAAACTTGGACTAATTATCTCGTTCTTTGTGAGTTTAAGTCATTTACAACAAACATCAAACACGGTAAATATGTTTCATTACGTATTTAACAAACAAATGGCTTCCACCATGATAATTATGTGAAATTAAATTAATTGTCTAATATTTAAAAAAAATAGTTTGATGCTCTCTGGCATCTCGCTTTGAGCTCAGAGTCTGAGAGGCTTTTCCTCTATCAAACTATTTTCTTTTTTTTGCCTCTTATTTAGTGGAAATATTGATGTTGATGAAACTTAATGATAACCTTTTTAACCTTAAAGCTTCACTGTTGAAAATGAGAAGCTAACATTCACAAATAACATTGAAATAAAATCCAGTCCAACATCTGGTTTGAGGTGATTCCTCTGGAACCTGTTGGAGGAAAAATATCCCAACTTCAGAAGATGAGCTTTAACTTAACAGAGCTCTGTCCTCAGATATATATATATATAATGTTTAATAAATTAAACATTAATATGACATTCATGTCAATGATGAGTGAACACAAAATTTTCACTGAATTGCACCTTTTCATGCTAATGTGGACGGTGAATAATTCCTGTACACACAAGAGGAGCTCACATGTGAGCCTGTGAACAGAGGAAAGTTTGAAACTTCAGGTTTTATGCAAATAAAAATTTTGTTTCCACCTAAATCCTTTTACATAAAACAGAAATCCATTCAGAGATAAGGTCTTGGTTCTGTCCGACATGCTTTGGTATCAGGTTTCTGCAAAAAAAATATTGAGCAAATTAGTTGTAATGTGAAGCTAAAAAGCAACAGCCAAAAAAAAAAAAAAAAAAGAGCATGACAAGCACACAAGCTCTTACTGAGAACACAGACTGCACTAAATGGACGTACAATGGGGAATATCTTCAGAAGTCTGCTTCATCATTGGGTAGAACCTCAAGACCCCTGAAGGTGGATTATCTATTAAAACAATAACTATTAATAATACACAAATATAAATTTCATAATGTCAGACAGTGATATAAAAATGATGTGCCTTTATATGCAGTTTATGTAAAAACTTATTTTCAACTGTTTGTTTATCCATTCAAAATGTAAAGAAACAGTTGTAAGTTGCACGTTTGACTTAATGAGATACAAACAATCAGAAGTGTTCGTACACCTCTGATCATGTAGAAACACATCCTACAATAAACTGACTGAAATTCATTGTAGCAGAGTGATATCTAGTCCAGAAAAGCCATGTTTCCTATTTACCAGCTCATATAAATTGGTTGTTAGAAGTCAGAGCCAGTTAAGCTACAAAAAGAAAAGCAAAGAGCTAATGACCTGGGCTGACTTCCTGGGCTTTGTAGAGGAACTTTAATGGTCAGAACGAAGCAATTACATGCTCTGAGGTCACTGGCACTTTAACCAGGGACACTAACATCTATTGTTAACTTGTGAGTCTGGCGCAGTTACAAACATGCTCCCTGCCTCTTGTCTCTCTGTGATTGGACACAGTTGGACTAGCTTGGCTTCCTGTCACTAAGTTAGTTTGCTCCTAGAATACTAAGGTTATGTTCACATTGCAGGCCTTAATGTTCAAATCCAAAGTTTTGTGATTTTTTTTTTCTTTTTTTGCATGGTTGTTCACAGTATGTGACTGTATCTCCTGTGTGAGCTGCAAGCAAGTAAAAGTGTCTCACAGTAGAGGACAAAGTAATGTCACTCGTAGCTAGCGCTCAGAGGTTGTGGAAGAAAAGATGGATGATAAAGGTGGAAAATATCATGCGATTTTAAAGTTGTCCAACCAGAGCGATCACCAACATTAACAACTTAATCTGCGTTATTTCCCACCACTGTTGTTGTTTTTCTTCACACTTCCACATATTAAGACACAGAGCAGTGACATTTGTCGAGCGTCAATGACATACAGGTAGGATAAATGTGACTTGACTGCACAGACATTGGTCACATTTGAAAAGATTACATATCAGATTTAGGACTGCATAACCAAGATGCCACGGTTGCAGTTGTTAAAATTGGATCTGTGTCATGAAAAGACATAGATCCAATCAGATACAGGTTGCATATGGGCAAAAAAAAAACGTATTTAGGTCACTTCAGGCTGCGGTGTGAATGTAGCCTAAGACTGAACTTTTTTTCGACTGAACCCAAATTCATGTCCTAGTGGTTTAAAAGTCAACACTCATCTCTTCTGCGAATATGCATGTGTTGCTTTAAAAAATATATACAAACTGCAATTTTCTGTGAAACTTAATGCAATTTTTCCTCTTTCCTCAGGAACCAAAAATGGAGTCTGCCACGATTGCAGAAACATCTTTACTCTCAAACCAGTCATCTGAGAGCTGTGCACCAGCAGAGACCGCAATAGAGAACCAGCTGTTTGGGTGCTTCTACATGGTGGTCTTCATTCTGGCCCTCGGTAGTAACAGTCTTGCTCTCTGGATCTTCTCTCGTCAGCGTGGGGCTTTCTGCCCCGCTAACATCTTCTTGGTTCATCTGGCAGTGGCAGACCTATCTTATGTGGTCATCCTCCCACTCAGAGCAACTTACCACTTCACTGGAGGGCACTGGCCGCTGGGTGAGGTCCCCTGCAGGCTGGTGGGCTTTTTGTTCTATGTCAACATGTACGCCAGTCTGTACTTCCTGGCTTGCGTGGCAGGGGATCGCTACCTGGCTGTGGTTCACGCTGTAAGGTCAATGAAGCTTCGCCAAGGTCGCTATGCTCACATCATCAGCTTTTCCTTGTGGGTCTTGGTCACACTCTCTATGGCGCCACTGCTGGTTACCCATCAGACGATGCAGGTGGACAACACAACGGTGTGCTTGCAGCTGTACAGAGAGAAGGTGTCCCACAAGGCGCTGGTCTCTCTGGCTGTGGCCTTCACCCCGCCTTTCCTTGTCACCCTATCCTGTTACCTGCTCATCATCCACAGCCTGCACCGGGGCTCCAGGCTGGAACCTGCCCTAAAACTCAGGGCCCTGCGTACCATTGGTGCCGTCATTCTCATTTACATGGTCTGCTTTCTGCCTTATCATCTGAGCAGAGTCACCTTCATCCTTGGCTACAACGACCCAGACATATCCTGCCAAACACGAAGAGCCCTGAGCATGGCCAATCGCCTCACCTCCTCCCTCACCTGCATGAACGGTGCTATGGACCCACTGGTGTACCTGTTTGGGGCAGAGAAATTCAGAAGCACGCTGAAGAGGTTGTTCTGTAAAGATAAGACAGGGATGATTGGGGCCACTAGTGGAGACCTAAAGGGGACACATGAAAGCTCACTGAGTGCCAAGTCTGAGTTCTGAGTAAAAGACCCGGAAGACCGTCGTAAACGGTTCAGGCCTTAATGGATGCTGTGAACCTTAGCCTGGATGGAGTGAAGCATGAACTAAAGTCCAACATCCAGGCTTCACTCTGCACCAGATCTAATAAACCCCTTACGAAACTATTTGTGCAAAGTTTCAATGAAAAGTCACCCTGACTAGACAGCTTGTTTAAAAAGTGAGATGTTCGTTGATTAAAGGGCCCAAGCATCTTACATTTCAGTGTCTGTTTCAGTCAAATTTGGAGGATTTCTTGGTTAATCAAAGACGTATTGTCAATGACATGCAGACAATGACTGACCAACTTCAAATAATGATGTATGTAGATGTCCAATTTAGAATTTTTTTGTGAATAATATAAAGTGACACAACTACAGCCCCTTTCACAAAACACTTTAGGTTGGGACTTAAGATGCTTTTTTTTGCCATCATTTGATTTCTGAAGGTAGCAAGCGGAGATGATCAACGTGGTACTGTTCAAACCCATAGAGGAGGTAGAGACAGAGCTGTAAAAGTCAACGTATGTAAGGAGGAGCTGGGTTTATGGCTCAGGGGTTTGATGTCGGGACGACAGACAACGAGATGATCCGGCTGTGGGACTTGAGGCCAAAACCCAGTGGGACTCTGGTTTCCACATTGACACACGTTGGACAAGTTGCGCTGAAGTAAGCTGAAAACAGATTAATGAACCTCACACGCCTCGTGTCCCTGATACGTTTCACCTTTTACAATGGAAAATGTCAGAAATATATTCCATATTCACCCATCCGGGTTCTACCATGGTCCAGCAAAGTCAGGTTCATTTATTGATTTTAAAAACATGATTAGCTTGAATGGCGTCTTATGATTGACCAAGGGCAAAATAAATAGGGGCTATGGTGGATCTGTTTTATGACAGAGGCCGATGATTCTAGTGTTGAAGCTGTATAATGCATTTTCCTTCTGTGGGAAAGGTTTTTTATTATTATTATTATTTTAAATCCGTACCTTATTGCAACTGTACAGTCAACATGTATTGTTAAAACTGTCATGGTAACCGATTTTTGCATGTTTTGTATGGTTTCAATCATATATCTAATATCATTCCCTTTGTTTTTGAGACGAGTTTCCCCAGTTTTACATTGGAAACCTATGAAAAGATGTTGTATTTTCTGTGACTTCATAGCCTCAACATCTTAGAGGAACAAGCAGCAATATGATCACCATAGTCAGAATTTGTCAGGCGGTCACCTACATTTTTTGTTTGTTTCTGTTTCTTTATCTCATTTCCTGGTCATGTGTGACTCTATTTGGAAGAAAAGGAGGAATAGCTGTTTTTACCGGACATCAGAGGACAATCTGTCATCAACAGCCATTTTCACCACAGTAAATGTGATGAAAATGATAACTTATTTAAATATCAAAACACTTGAAAAGGAAACCAAACCTTCCCATGAACTGTGGACTAAACAGGACCAGGCGTCATGACCTTTGACCATAATAAGAAGAAATAGTGACTGTGAATTCAACTTCTAACGTGTTTTCTGTAAGCCAAGTGAAACAAACACTCATTATTGTAAGAAGTGTGGTTTGAGGTGTATTTAGCTTAGCAACCTTGAGTGTCTAATCCAGACGGGACAGCACAATGAAACTGTGAGAAGCTTGGGGGCTCTGACTGGATTTTTTTTTTTTTGAACAATCAAGTGTAAAAGCTTTCATTTGTGACCAAATTTTTGGAGTTTCAAACTCTTGATTTGAGTCCATGACTGCACCAGCTGAAAAATGTAACAAATGTTGCAGTTTTGCTCCCAAATCAAACCGAGTCTACCGGACTATCAGGTGTGAAAACACCTTTAAAGTATGATTCTGTTAAGGTAACTTTAAAATTGTACAGAATATGCAAACTGTGCATTTGTTGACCTTTAACTTCAGGCCGGCACCAAAGAATCTCAAATGTCGGTTATCCCTTGGGCCGGCTCTGACACTAACCAATGATGATGTAATTATAGTAGAGTAGAGATTTCCTGACATCTTCAGGAGGCTAATATGACAAATTACTGTTGTATATAAATACACTCTTCATTTTTTCTTTCAGCTTCTTAAATTTGCTCTAGTCTGCATTTCTGCTGCAATATTACGCAACACCGTCTGACTTCATGCAACTTGCAAACCGCTGTTATGCTTGAGACAGATTTCACAAGTAGTGCTCTTTCTGATCCTTTAACTTGTAACTGTTTTATTTTTATACTCTGAATTTGTTTAATTCTTCTCATAAAAACTGCAAATGAGAACAGCTGACTCAGTGTTTTTTTCCGTGTCCTGTTGATTTGCCTGTGAACGTTTTGGCTGCTGCTTTGCGACTGAGTTGAGCTCTTGAGCCACAGCGTCGAGTGAAAAGTAGAAGTCCCTCTCAGCTCTGTGAAAGTGCCTGCTGAGGGCCAGAAACCTCCGACGGGCTCAAGTGAACTTCTCTCCGTGCAGTTCTGTTTTCGCGTCATGTGACCTGTGCTGTGGTTTGCGAGCAACTCATTTTCCTCCTCTTATTTCTGCAAGACTTCCTGTCCATCACATGAACAAGACATGCCGCTCTCTGCTTGCATTTCCTGAATACATGCGCTCTGAAGAACCTGCCAGCTCTCCCGATTTACATGATTAGAAGCGTGACAGTGAGACCCAGGATAGGTCTTTGGGGCTAGAAGAGCCAAGGATGGATTCATGATGAGTTGTCCAGTTAAAAAAATAACCATCTGAAGATCAAATGAAGTTTCCTATCTCTTAAATTTGAGCTTTTTTTTCAGCATGACAGCAAAGAGTTTCTTCCTACTTCCTATTTTCTCTTCATATAGCTCAGTTTCTGCACACAGCAGCACTTCATGAATAGTTCTTATTAATAAGTAAGTGTACAAGGCAGCCTGGGTAATTGTGTTGGTCAATCATTAGGCCATGACGAATGCTACTCCCCCCCCAGTGCAAGCAAACGCCTGTATTTCCATTTTACAGCGCTGGGGATCCGGCATACGGCACCAAAAGGCCCTCCTCTTTGCAACTTCTCAAATGAGGAAGTTCAGAGTAGAGCAGAGCTAGGAGCAGCTTCCTTTTACAGCCTGAAGAGCCACAGAATGATGAAGAGGTAGAACGGACTGTGCAAAGATGAGAACAGCCAAGCAGAAGAGCTGAGATCCAAAACAGCCATAAGGATTTTGCTTAGGGTTTTTTTATTATTTTGATTTTGACAGCAGATGCAAATCACTTGAGCTCAGGCTCTTGGGCTGTACAAAACAGGATGCCAAGTCACCAGCCTTGGTACCATGACAATATAACGCGATCCAAAGCTGAGGATCTGCTCTCCAAAGCAGCGAGAGATGGAAGCTTCCTTATCCGGGACAGCGAGTCGGTCCAGGGAGCGTACGCCCTCTGCGTTTTGTAAGTTACCTTTGTTTAATGGCTCTGAATGGAAGTGGAAGTTGATTTAAAGACGCCGCTCCTGATAAAGTCGTCCCAACAAGACTTCCAGGTTCTTGGTCCTGTCAGACTAAAAGTTACCAAACTGTTAACATCATTTGTCTTGTGATTCCATCGCCAAAGCAACAAGATTATAAGTTAAAATTCCCCTGCTGTTCTACGCTGTTTCGCGTCACATCTCTTACATACACACACTCACTCTCATGCACACGCACACACACACACACACACACACACACACACACACACCGCAACATAAAACTAGTTCCCCTTTATTTGCATTCTTTACTGCCATGCAGCACCGCCCTTTGCCCTCTGCACCATCTTCTTTCACTTTTTGAACCTTAAATATAAAATGCCACCCAACCTGTTCCGATTGCATCCTCATTGCACCAATACTCTTTTGTGTTATTATTATTATTTTTTTTTGGTAATAGTGCATCATGTTGTACGTGTCCCATCCCGATGACAGATATTTGCATTTCATTGCTGACCACAGATACCAGAACTGCGTGTACACGTACAGGATCCTGCCTAACGACGACAAGCAGCTCTCTGTTCAGGTGGGTAGACGGTTCAAAGCGAGCCACAGGTATTTTTGTCTGAAGGTTGCAGGAGTTATTTTGGTCGTTTTGATGTTTGTTAAAATCGAGGCCTGGCGTCCAGTTGTGACGGTGAAACGTCAGTAGATTGTGTTTAGGTTGAAATCTACAGTTAATAATAAAAAATACAATATTCAACATGGGGTAGTTTTACATTCACTTCCATTCAGTTCATCCATGAGGAGCCAAATCACAACAAATGTCGTCTCAAGGTGCCTTACGCAAAAAAAGAAGAAGAAAAAAAAAACATTACGGTTCAATCACACAAACATTCCAGTTGATCATAGTGATCAAACTGAACAGCAGCATGATTAGCTCTTCAAAGTAGCACATCTTCCTAAAAAAAGAAGTAATTTTTTAGTCAAAATGATTCTGGTAATAAAATAAAATAAAATAAAATAAAATGAAATAAAATAAAATAAAATCAGCTCCTCTTTTTTGCCAAAAGATGTTCTAGGAAAAAAACACCACTTTTGGCAAAAAACATGACCTAAGCCATTATTTTTAGGAAAGTGACAATATGCATGTAGGCTAATAATTTTAGCATTTCCTCTTTTTATTATTATTCTAAAATAACAAAAATCACTAAAGCCTAAAAAAAAACCCACCCACGCCTCCGCATGAATATGTGGGAAGGTGTTATATCTCCAGATTTTAATGACCATGCTAACATCTCAAACTGAGCCGTTTCCTTACGAGTAAAGCTAAAGATCACACTTCCCAGCTCTTGAGCTCTGAATGGTCAGCTGTAAAGAAAAATCATAAAATCATCATGATCACCTCCGGAGGTTATCCAAAGATAACCTTTCAGCAGCAAGAGAATCAGAGAGCTCTACAGAGTCCTGTTCCCGCCAGTGCAGAGCTTGCTCAACATTGGCAGCAGGTGGTTGGGAGTGAGAAAAGGAGACAGCAGCAAAGACATGCAGAGTATAATTACGCCAATGAATCGTCCCTCTTATTGTTTGGGAAATTTGGAAAATTGTTTGACGGGACAAGAAAATATGAAATCTTTAAGACCTGTGATGTGCCGAAATGGAAGCGTTATAGTTAAAGGGAGTGGATTTTTTTTCTCCATACTGTCAAAAATACTTTTACTTGATTAAGAAACAAAATAAAGCACCTTTCAAGAAATTTCTTCTAACATAGTCAAATCAGGTGGATAGGCACAAACTAATGATAATCAGTTTCAAGGACTAACAAGTCAAGAATCAGTCAGGATTTGTCCCAGAGGTTGATTTCCACCATGTCAACATGAACAGTAGAGGTTGTGCAGAATGTAAATGACTTTAGACAAACATTTGCTCATTTATATGTACAACTCATCAATACACTTTAGTATACCATGTCAAAAACCTGACAGACCTGAAGGCTACAAATTAATTCATAAATCAGTGAATGTTCTGTGTGAGGAATCCTGGCGTCCGGTGCGTAAATACATAACCAATCTCTGGTATTCATTCTCTACTGACCAGGTCAGCACATCCTAGATGTTTTGGGAACGTGAGTTTAAATGAAGTGGTGACTTAGAATGGACTGTTGGAAGAGATGGAAAGTAGAGTTAAGTTATCAGGGCCTGAAGGAAAGCAAAACTTCATTGTGCTCATAATATTTATTGGCTTGATGTTTCCTACCTTTACCATAAATCTGAGCTGTAAACCGGAGGAAAACATGATGTCATCCACAGGTGTAAAGGACTTCAGCATTTTAGAACGGCAGCGAACGATATGGCATAGATGATCAATCAGTATTGTTGTTAAATTCAATCATTTAAAAAAAATTGGTAATTTTATTTGGCAAACATATATATATATATATTATATAAATTAAATTAGTTTAATACTACATTAAGGACACAACTGGTATGTGTTCACAACAACCAGTTCACAATGCAAGGCAGAAGCAAAGACAAAAATATTATTTTTTAAAAGGTTTTGTTGGCTCTAGTGGCCTTTATTTGAAAGTAGTTCAACAGGAAAGAGCGTTATGAGAGAGGGGGAAGACATGCAGCAAATGTCACCAGGCTGGGAATCGAATCTGCAACCACCAGCATGAGGACTAAGGCCTCAATACATGGGCTGTGCTTTGCCCCTGAGCTACCACAGCACCCCTTAGTTATTTTATTATTAAATAATTTCCTGGATTAGAAACCAATAACCTTTTGGAAAATTGATTTCTAATTAAGCAGTCAAAGAAGTGATGGATTTAATTTTAATTTTGGACAACCAATATGGCGGTTTAAAATGGATGTACACTCGCAAGATGGCAACTTCAGACGGAAATAAAGAAGCAAGCTCCTTGTCCCTATTTTATCAGACCTTGTAAGTCTCATTTTTAACCTCCGTTAATAACAATATGAATTATTTATGAGCGCCGCCTGCAGCACGAGCGGGAAAAGATCTGTTGTTAGCACAGCAAAATACTAGCTAGTTTATTTTAGCATTACCATAATGTTTCACATTCTGGGATTTAGAGGGGGTTTTATTTATTTATTTATTTATTTTTTACCAGACTCTTTGTCCTCGGTGTGTAGTTTGGTCCTTCGCGGCAGGAGGCCCAACACATTGGCCTACAAAAATGAAAAAGAAAAACTGGTTATGGCAGCATCATGCTGTGGTTACAGCTTTCTTCAGAAAACAGGCTGATGAAGCAACTCAGTTGGTTGCGCTTCATCAAGGTCATTTTTAGTCATGAATTTTAAAGTTCTAAATAGACTAAAATTAAATTCAGTCATTAAAAAAAATCACAGCCACGTTTGAGCTAAAATTAGGAGATTTAGCCTTTCCTCTGTGACCAGAATGAATTCAACATCTGTTCTATATTTTTTCATCGTTGCCAATTTCCTAAGATGAATCAGTTCCTCTAATTAGGACCTGCTGCATATTCTAAGACTTAAAAATTAGCTGTAATGTTGCCTAATTAAAAGGATCAAAAGGTCATTTTAGGCCTAAACATTACAATAGACCTAAGAAGTTTTTTCTAAAAAACTGAGCTGCTTGAATATGAGATGTTTCAAAGAAGAAAGGATTTGAATTCCTCTTGCAGGAGTTCACAGGTGTCCAAAATGCAGTCTGGGGTCTGTTTGCACCTGCTGGACTCATTTTGTGCAAATTAAGAGTGACACAAATTTGGTACTCTCAGACGGTTGATGCTTATAGAGAATTTTCATTATTAACTAAGGCAACATGGACCATGGAAAATATGACGTAAAACACATCTACTTTAACCACGATTTTTGCTTTCTGTTTCTATTTTATTTTTTTTTAAATGGACCACATCCAGCCACAGATTTTCACTCAAAAACAGACTTTGGTGGATCCAGATGTGCATATAATTAATTGATTAAGCCAAACATGAAGTGTTTTCAAAAAAAGAGTGACTCAGGCACTGAGAATTGATTATATTAGATTTTGTCTAATTTTCTTTAAAAAAAAAAAAAAAAAAAGCAATCTGAAAGCCTTTTTCTGTGCTTTTTGTTTGAAAAAAAGAAGTATACAGTTTTTTTCCCGGTAGGTTTTGATTGGACGATTTTGACCCACGTGACACACAAAATGTTTGGACACTAGAAAGAAATCAATGAGCTTAAAGTTGGATTAGCGTGTGTTTTGACAAGTGGGAATATTTGAGCTGTTTTCGGTTTATTTCAGATTAGCTGTGAACTCAGTTTAGCTCAGTCAGAGGCTCCAAATCTGAACCTACAATCTCTGCTCTGCTTTCCTTCCGAGACGAACGTCAACCCGTGTTTTGCATCTTCTGGCGCGAGTTTATCAAATGTAGCTCAACTTTCACCCACTTTCTCTGAACGAATTACATTTGACTAATGAAAATGACTTAGACGAACGAAAGAAGCGGTGTCGAACTCCATTGCCCTGCAAAAGAATTTACATTTTTTGAGCTTTTACAAGTAATTACGCCGCAAATACCGGAGAAGTGAAAAGCATCTCAGCGTCACTGTGAAAATCTTCACCTGGAATGAATGTGAGTGCAGCCCCGGTGAGTCAGAACCACAGCATGATACTCCTACCGTCGTGTTTCAGTGTGGAGATGCAGCGCCGTGTGGTTTCAGTTTTTCTCGCCGCATAAAGCGGTTTGTAAACATAGTTGTTTTTTTTCTGTTTCAGTCTCTAGCCGCACTTTCATAAAAAGGCAAGCTTTTCTTGTCTGGGGTTTGGGGTGTACAAACTTTTTCTAACGTGGGCCAAAACCGTCAATTCAAGAGCGCTCGCGAGCTGGAAAATAAAACTGGAAATATTTTTATTAAGCAAAGAATTTTTATTTTTTATTTTTATTTTTTGTGTTTTCTTTGTTGAAAGAAAGTCAACCACTTTACGTATTTATTGTGAATAAAACTGAAGAAGATTTGACTTTGGTCATATTTATTTGAAAAACATTTAACGATGTAAATTAAATTTGTGTTAGAGTGTAAGTCAATGTGTGGTCCTTAACCACTATGACATTAAACGGAAAGCAGAAAGACTGATTTTTAAGAAATGAATACTTTGCTGTATGTAACATTTTGACTTTAATTTGTGAAAATTCGTTAAAAAAAGAGTCTCCATCTTCCTGAACCATCTGCACTGGTGGAACAAGTTTGTGTCATTGTCAAAAGGACCTTTGAATGATACAAACTTTGTTAGCTTTGCAGCTGTGCCATTTGTCTGTTTTTGTCCTTATTTCTTTTATTGTCAGATGATGGATTAATTAACCCTCTTAAGACCATAATTGTAACTGGGGCGCCTGGTATTTTTCTGATTTTATGGCTGTAAAATTCTCAAAAAATGTGCAATGAGTCTGAATTTTTGCTCTTTTTTCCAGAACAACCTCAGCTTCCAGTATTCAATAGTTATTTAACATTTCTGTCTATTAAAAATTGAGAATAAACAGTTTAAAGACAAAAAAACAAAAATCGGAATTGAAATTTTCAGGTTTATTACTGAACAAAAACTTTCTGATTACAGGGGCAAACAATTTCAGATGAACAATTTCAACTTTCAACTATATTACATAAATGCAGAGAAAACTGTGAAGCCTGGCCTCCAATTTACAAGTTTTTATGCCTGTTTTTTATTAAATTATTTCAGGCGTTTTCATTTTTTGTGGTAGGCTCTAAAGCAGTTCCTCTCCAGCTGCAGACAGAATCTCACTCTTGATCCATTCATACTTTATCTATCAGACTTCAGGTTGAAAGGGTCCTGGTATCCTTCTCCAGTGGTCAGGAGCAAGAGGCAGGGGACACACTGGACAGGTCACCAATCCCTCACTTGGCTGATTTGTTGTTGTTTTCACAATTCATCTTTTGGCAGAAAAAAAAGTGTTGGTGATTTTTATTTTTTTCCATTTTGCCAAAATCACTTTAGGTAAAAATATTACTTAGGACATTATTTTTGGAAGACCACGATTTTATTTTCAGCATAATAAATAATTATTGCACAAATTATGCAGGAATCAAGATGGAGCTAACAGTTAGCCAATAGCTGTGCAGCATTCATATGACTAACGTTAGCTTGTACAAATATTTTACATAAGCTGGTTATATGTCTCTCATGTTCACTGCCTTCAGACATCAGTCTTCTGGGTCCCTTTATCAGTCTGGTTGATTTTCTTTTAGACATTTCCATAATTTTATCCGATTTCAACTCGTCCTCTGCCGTTTTCTCTCTCTCTCGCACCGCTACTCCGCTGATACAACACGGAGCTCCGCAGGGACATTCCGTAACGAAAATATTTACTCTAATATCTGCTGCAACATGCACATGTGATACACCGTTGGAAAGCTTATTTTATGCACTTTCTAATACTTTTTGAATTTTTTGAATGCGACCAACCATTCAGGAGTTACGATACAAAGTAGGTTGGGTGACAAATATGACACAACGGAGAATCTTTCTTGTGATTGGTCAAGCTCATATCAAACTTTCCCGGGTGGCTACCGTAATATATCATATATGCCCTGAAAGCGCAATGTCTCAGCTTTTCTGCACTTTTGGAATTTTTTTGATATGTTGAACTGTTCATAAATTACGGTAATGGGAATTACACATGCGGAATCCTGTCGGCGCCGACAGGTTGGTCTTAAGAGGGTAGAAAAGTTTCAACTTTTGAAACTCAGAAAATTTCCAAGTCTTTTTTTTTTTCTAGAAAATTTCAGAGATTAATCTAAAAATCGTTGACTTTTGTTGTTGTTGTTGTGAAAATGAACTCCTATCTCCTTTATCTTTTATTTTTATCCACAGCAGCTCAGATACGCTGTCATAGAATTGCGATTTTCTGCGGAACTATTTTTTTTTTTTTTTTACTGCAGGCCTCTGAAGGCGTTCCTATCCGGTTCTTCCCGATGCTGCCTGAGCTGGTGGAGGCGTACTACAACCCCAACATGGGCCTGGTCACACACCTGCAGTACCCGGTCCAGAGGGAGGAGGAGGCAGAAGAAGAGCAAGGTCAGTTCGCCCTCCACCCCACTTCAAAAAAGGAAAAGAAAAAAAAAACTAACATGCTGCAACCTCAGCCAACTCTCACACCTCCCATCTCTGTGGTTTGTGTCCCAGAATCCAACAGTCTTCCTCCACAGCTTCCACCCAGGAACTTTCTGGCCGACGCCAAAGAAAGTGAAACCAAGACGTCTGAGCAGGCCACCAAGTCCCTGTCGGACATGTACCTGATGAGGCTGCAGCACATGGACCTGTCAGCGTACGGAGAAAAAGAATAAAATTCACAGCTACATGTCGCTGATTTGTAACTCCAGTAGCTGCGGATGTTGCTGCAGTGTTTGAGTTTTCATTGGTGCTTCCAGGCTGTCAGAGGAACACCAGATGGCTGTCCAGGAGTACTTCAGGACGTCCATCTGCCTGGACGCGGAGCAGGTGCAAAATGGAAACCCCAACCTGCCTGGCCTCAAGAAGCTCATCACGGCTGTGTGCAAAAATCTAAACTGGTGCGTTTGCCACTCAGGACGTCAGATTTTTTAATTTTTTTTTAGAATAGAGAGATTTAATCTGACCATTCTGACTTCTTTTTGTTCCTCTGAGCCAGTGAGATCTCTCGAGTCCTCCCTGCTCTCGAGATCTTCCACAGAGCGCTGGACCAGCAGCTGTCCCCGGGCATTGGGCCTAAACAGGTTGGTGGCCATCTTGATCCTTAGCATTACTCTCACACAGACGCAAAACAAAAAGAAACCTGATCTCATGCTGCATTTTTCTCCAGATTCTTGTAGATTCGGGACAATCTATAAGCTACAGGCTGGAGCAACTCACCAAACTGCTCTACTCCATAGAGGACAAGGTATGGGCAGCTGCACACATGCTGGTCACTTTTCTCCTCATTTCCTGGGAGATTACCCGTATGACGTCTGTCGGTGAGAGAGAGGGGAAAAAAAGCACTTCTTCTTTCACTTTTCAGGCCAAAAGTTCTGTTTTCGAGGCCGTCGGCTATGATGGAGGCCACCGGAAATCTCTTATACCGATTGTTTCGTTTGAGGTGCTTCCCCTTCAGTTTTTTTTTTTCTTACATTAAACGTCATTGATAAAAAGAAACAGAATAAAACTTATGCAGGTCTGTGGTTTTATTTGATACGATTCCTTCTTGACTGGCAGGTAAAGCAAGAGTCGCTCGGCATTTCAACAAAGATGGTTCTGAAGGTGGACGTCGAAAGCGGGAAACTCTTCTTCAAGAAGTCCAAAGACGGACCGGAAGATAAATACTTTGTTCACAATAAAAGTAAGGTTCACCCTCTCTGGGTTCAGTTGTTTTAATATATCATCTGAACTTTATATTTAAGTCTAGATAATGTAGCTCTGCCTAACCAATAACTTTAAAAAAAAAATCCCCCAAAAAGTGACAGCAGTTTTTACTTTCCCTTTCAGTTTGCATTTGGTCTATTTTAGTTTGGATCTTCTTTAGGTTTATGAAAGATTATAACTCCACCATCTTCACAGCTGAAAACAAACCCTTAATGATTCTCAACTTTCTAATCTACTGGTGGGAAAGGAGCCTTTACTGTCCGCTGGAATAGTAAAATAAACATTTATTTGTTTTAAATTGATGCCAGTCTGTCATTTTGATTAAGAGACTGAACTTATTTCACAACCGTATAGAAAACAAAAGTATAAATGTAGAGATAAAACCTGTTTCTGTGAATGTGTTGGAGAGCTGAAACCCAGCGTTTTACATTTTTAATCTTGAATATTTAAATCCTTGGAGGAGTCATGATCTAACCTCGAGACACAACAAAATCCTCTAACAACAAGTGTTCATATGCCAACTCCCCGCCAGGACGTCCCGCATAACTTCATTTTTACGCTGCGTTTGAGCTACGTTCACAGGAAAAATGTGAAAATGTTTTCTCATTTTAGCGAAGCGCAAAACCCGTCAAGACTAGAAAACTTTCTGGATCTAAGTCGATAAAAAAAAAAAAAGTTGTTAGAACAAGATCGATATCTCGTTAAAACCAAGATATGTTCCCTTTCAAATAAAAAAGATTTAAGAACATCTCTATGGATTTTTAGATGTCGTCTAGAGGGAACAGGGTGGGCAGATGGAGAACCTCCTGTCAGAGGAGCGTATTTTTATATGTCATTGAAACAACAAACTTTGTGGTTTCTGTTCAGTATTTTTACAGCTTTGTCAGCTTTAATTTTAATCGTTTTCACGTTCTTCAGTCCTACAGCTGGTAAAATCCCAGAAAATGCATACTAAGCTCATCATCGTGGTGGAGACGGAGAAAGAGAAGATTCTGCGTAAAGAGTTTGTGTTTGACGACACAAAGGTGAGTCCATCCGAGAACTTTCTGCTGCTGTTCTATGAGAAAACACTGAAACAGCCACTGTCCTCCATCGTTTGCTCACTTTCAGACTTTTTTCTCTCCGTTTTTTGTCCCGATTGCTTAAAGAAAAGAGAAGGCTTTTGTCAGCTGCTTCAGCAGATGAAGAACAAGCACTCGGAAAAGCCGGAGCCGGACATGATCACGGTGTTTGTTGGCACCTGGAATATGGGTAAGGAACGCTTCTCCACGTGTGGCGACCAATTCCAAATTTAGCCGGACGTCGAAATGCTAACGTGAACGACGACCCCCTAAACCCACAGGAAACGCCGGTCCTCCTCCCAATATCGACTCGTGGTTTCACTGTAAGGGCCTGGGGAAAACGCGGGACGACACGGCGGACCACATTCCACACGACGTGTACGTCATCGGGACCCAGGAGGATCCGCTGGGCGAGAGGGAGTGGTCGGACACGGTGAAGAACGCCCTGAGGAAAATCACAAACATCAGCTTCAAGCAGGTGAGTGTCACGGTGGAAAAGTATTCACACCCCTTTCTTATGTGTACCACTGTTGTTTTTTTCCCACATTTCTGTTACGCTACAGCCACAAACTGCAGCGTGTTTTATTGAGTTGCTCCTTGACCAACACAAGGTTGGGTAATGGAAAAATAATTTTAAAAAATGTGAAAATTGTGTCGTTTACATTTACTCTAATGATAAAATCTAAATTTAGAATATCAATAAGTTTCAGCAAGTCAAATTTAAGACTTTTTCAGTTCCACAGTGAGTGATATTTAAGAGACGAAAAACTACAAATACAGTGGATGCTTGGGGGATCCTGCTGCATTACAATCAACCATCTCAAACCCCCCGTTGGGCCTGGCTTAAAAGTCTATCTTTGCACAGCCTCATATGGGTTAGCAACAGGTAACCCATATGAGCTGGTAACAAATTTAAGGCCAAGTTAACTGTTTTATACAAATTTAAGACATTTTAAGGCCTTATTTTTAGATACTTGAATTTAAAAGTTTTTAAGGATGCACAAACAACTTTTATGTCCTTTCTAAAGTTAAAAAAATATATAAAATATAATCCAACTGTGTGTAATTTAATGACAGTTTAAAAGCAGCTGCCTCCAAGCTAAGTAGAGAATATTAGTGTAGAAAAAGCTTCACAGGAACTCAGCCGGCAGGTCAGAGAGAAAGTTGTGGAGATGTTTAAAGCAGAGTTAGGTTTTAAAGCAATATCCAAAGCTTTTCTCATAGAAAAGAAAAAAGGAAAGACAGAATTTCTGGTGAAAAGCAGTAACAGATTTCCGTCTCTCAGGTGGCGATTCACACTCTGTGGAACATTCGGATCATCGTCCTGGCCAAGCCTGAGCATGAAAACAGGATCTCCCACGTGTTTTCAGACAGCGTGAAGACAGGCATTGCCAACACTTTGGGTGAGCGTTTCCACGTCTCCGCGAGGCGCCGATCGCCCGTCATAAAGGCCGACGTAAAGACAGAGTCTAGTCTGTAACATGCGGCTTGTTTACAGGAAACAAAGGAGCGGTGGGAGTGTCCTTCATGTTCAACGGCACATCCTTCGGATTTGTCAACAGCCACCTGACCTCTGGGAGTGAGAAGAAGCTCAGGTGAGATCGGTGTCATGGAGTTTGAAATCAGACGTCTTCGATAGACACGAACTTTGACTCTGTAGTCAAAAGGATTTCTTAATCTTGAGCGGGTCACAGTGGACTTTCTTTGTCTGCAGACGGAATCAGAACTACGTCAGCATCCTGCGATTTCTGAACCTGGGCGACAAAAAGCTGAATCCGTTCGACATCACGCATCGCTTCACGCACCTCATCTGGCTGGGAGACTTAAACTATCGTGTTGACCTGCCGTCTTCAGTAGGTTTCCCTGGTCGTGTTTGATGGCTCATCATGTCCAAGAGTTGGACAAAGTAGTTGGAATGATGATGATGCGTAGAAAAGCTTAAGATGTTGGAGGAAACAGAGAGAGAGACGTTTCACCATTCCTCCTGGGATGATCTCTCCAGAGTGTCTGGTCTTTCTCCAGTGCTCCAGCCTGCAGCTTCTCTGTATGTTGACACATGTGGCTTATTTTAATGGGACTGTTAGAGGACACTGGGAACTGTGACTTCAATTTCATTTTAGTTTTTTTCAAAATTAAAGTTTCAGTGTGAGATTTGTGGTACTGCAAAAAAAAAAAAAAGTTTAGATGAGCTGCTTGTACATCTTTCAGTTCTCAGTTTGTATTCATCAGCCTGTCCTGGAGAGCTTATTGGTTCCCCCAGTGACTTTAATGCAACCTCCAATGAATAGCTGCATGTCATATTACACAGAGTCATCATGACTGTGCAGTCCAGCTGAGTGAAGGTGTCTGCATGGTGACTCAGTGTCTCGCTGAACCACTTTTAGCAGCAGTGATGACCTTATCAGTCTCTCCATAGGTTGGCAGAAGGTTGCTTCAGTTCGCTGACATTTGCCGCACAACTTGCAAGGGATGACTTCGTCTTTTCGGCGGTGGGGGTTCGCGTAGGAAGCTGTTAACAGTCACTATCTTACCTCGCGGTAGATGACCAGAGTAGTTTTTGAGCAGAACAGTTGGGAAATACTTCAACACAAACTCTGTTTTACATACCTAATGCACTAGTTCTGCATTTTATGGTTAGTTACAGTGAAGTGTGCAACTTAAATTGAAGGCTGCAGCAATAAACCTCCAATTTGACCAGGTTTAGATTTCATATCTAGCTTGAAATATTGCTTTGGTTTTCAGACCTCCATTTTTTTTTTCTTCCATGTCAACAAGATTTGCGTCTGCAGTACAAATAACTAAGTCATGAACAGTCACTGCACGGTTTCCCTTTGCAGGATGCCGAGAACATTGTGACGAAGATCAAGCAGCAGCAGTACCACGACCTCCTCGATAGAGACCAGCTCAGCATGGAGCGGAACGACGGGAAGGTCTTCCTGCATTTCGGTGAGTTCAGTTGAGTCCAAACCCGTCGCAGGCATGCGGCGGCTGGGTCGGCGCTAAAACCTCAAATCTAATCTTTCTGCTGATTGCAGAGGAGGAGGAAATCACATTTCCACCCACCTACCGCTTTGAGAGAGACACACGAGACAAATATGCCTACACAAAGGCCAAAGCCACCGGGGTGAGGAGGCTGACTTTACTCCTTCTGTCCTGCACTGTAAACACTGAGCCATCAGAACAATAACAATGTTTGGAATATAAATGAGTGGAGTTACTTTGTTTGAACGTGGCAAAACATCCGTAAATCAGACACAAAAACAAAAAATTATCATCTTTCTACAATAATATCCTAAATCATTTTTTACCTAATGATTTTTTTTATTATTTTCTATGGAAATCATCTTTTGGCAATAAAAAAGGGATTTTTTTTTTGTTTGTTAGTTTTTTTTCCCCCAAAATCAGTTTTGGAATCACTGAGGCCATTATTTTAGGAAGGTGACAGCATGTTACCTTTTTTTGTGTGTTACTTCTTCTTCTTCTTTTTTTTTTATTTTATTTTTTTACAGTTTTTCAATGGAAACTGTAATAAAATTCAGTTTTATTAACTACAAAAAAATTACATTTGCAGACGAAATACAACTTGCCATCGTGGTGCGATCGAGTCCTGCGGAAGTCATATCCTCTAGTTCACGTTGTGTGCCAGGCGTATGGTGAGTATTTATCCTGGGTCGTCCAATGACGCAGCTTTTCTTATGAAAAGCAAATGAATGTTGCGTTACCTCCAAATGTTTTTCATTTTAAGCGAGTGGTTTCCTTTCATTAAATGTAACATAGCAATTTGTTTTCATTTGATTATATTTTTTTATTTCATTCACTTAGTAATAAATATGAAGGGTTTTTGTAACACCTAAGACAAATCATGAATGACAAGGAGGAGAAAAAACGTATCTGCCCCCTACCATTTAACATAGAACTAAATTTTAAAAGCTGCAAAACTGACAGAAATCTGCGTGTTGGGCTAGTGGGTGCAGTTTATAAATTCCATTTTTTTCTCAGAAGTCAAAATTTTCATGTTCCAACCTGGAAAAAATGGACATAAACGTCTCCTGACCACAAAATCCAACATGGCTGCCATAAATTTAAAACCTTTTGCAGTAAAAATGTCACACTTTGACTTCTGTTTTAATGCTCACACAGCACCGCGCAAGTGTGTGTGTTTAATCAACATGTTGATGTCAGTTTAAAATGCAGAGACATACACTGCACTGCTCGTGTTGCTAGTAGCGGCAAGCTTTGTAACTATCCATTTTATTTACCGAATCGAACTGGTTTTCTGGCTTGTAACTACAACACAGTTAAGTCAGGATTAATGCCAGTTCCAGATCCAAGATTTTACTAAAGAGGCAACAATTCTGCAGCATAAGAAGCTCCTGGTTCTGTCTGGTGTTACTAATTTTCAATTCTCCATTTCTTTCTTCTTCTTTTTTTATCAGCTTCCGTTTAAAGAACAAATCAGTGAGCTACATTGCAGAACACACTCTGAACACTCTGTCTGTTTCTACACTGAAATACTGCAACATCAGCAGCATGCTCTATGGCAGGGGTTGGAAAATCTTTAAGAAAACCTGTTGGACACAAGAACAGACTTAAGATTCAGCATCCAGTGAGAAATGCAGCTGGAGCTACAATGTAATGGTTTATGTCAGAGTTTTCCTGGTTTAGAATGGCCTAGTCAAAGTGTAGACCTAAATACAATTGAAAATGTTCAAGACTGATGCTCTGAGCAGCTCACCATCCGGTCTGACTGAGCACTTTGTTAAAAGACCTTCAGCTGTAATTGCAGTGATTGGTTGTTTCTGCAAAGCATTGACTCACAGAGACTGAGTACAAATGCGTGGCACACTTTTTAATTGTTTGTTTTGCAGGAAAAAATGAAAACAGAGTAAAATATGTATCATTTTTATCCCCATTTCACAACTACGCTCTGTTTAGAGTTCCTTGAACTTGTTTTTTGCGCCTTCATTACTTGAGAACACCAGTCTGTTTGTGTTGCTTTGTTTTATGTCTTTCGTTCATGAATGTTTGACATGCGACCACAACATCTGATGAGAACTCCCACTGGGCCTTTTGTCCTCACAGGATGCACTAATGACATCATGACCAGTGACCACTCGCCTGTTTTTGCTTCATTTGAAGTCGGAGTTGCGTCGCAGTTCGTCTCCAAGCAAGGTAGGAGAACCAGTTGGCCCAAAGCGGGGGAGGTGGGCCGGAGGGTGTCGGACTCATTTTCATTTTGGGCCACATCAAGATCACCAATGTCTTTAGAGGATTGTATTATAGAATGGCACCATGTGCCTGGACAACACATAATGACGTCCCTTTAAAGTAAAGTCTCTTTGAACCTGTAGTAATGGCTCTTAATATTTTTGCCTGATAATGATGTGAAACCAACTGATGTTTCAAATATAGTTTGTAGTTGTAATCAAGAATACAGATTTGTCCTTCATTTGTGCTTTGAATTTACACAATAAAAGACATTTAGTAGATCTAATTTTTGGTTTTTAGGCTTTAAACTTTGAGGGTTTTTTTTTTTCATATTATTTTCCACAAACGTCAACATCCCACAGAAAAAAATTTGATTCTATCCTTTTTATTTCTTACAAAGTTTTATGTTTTTCTTAATTTTAAAACCTAAAAATAGAAACAAAACAGTGTTTCCTTATAAATGACAATAAAATTCCTAAAATAGAATTTTTTTTTTACAAAGGTTATATTACATTCATGTCTCTTTGGATTATAAAGAGCTCCCTGTTTTAGGGCCTTGAGTCTGACGCATGTGGCCTAAGTCAATCAAAGATGGCCGCGCCCTGCGGTCTGATGCCTTGGTCTTTGCTTTGACTCTTCAGATCCCAACAGCGCTCCTCAGGGTGGGATCCAGATCATGAACTGTGTGGCCATCCTGCTGACGAAGTCAAAGACCAGGTTCTTCATCGAGTTTCACTCCAGCTGCTTGGAGAGTACGTTTTATCTGACTCAGCACGTTTAATCCGCAGCTAAAAGATCCAGAAACTGATCAAAAACAAACGTCTTCCACAGAAACTGTGAAGACCTCAGAAGGAGACAACACGGAACAATCCGACGGCTCCATAAAAGTTTGGTTCGGGAATAAAGTCGAGGTAAAATGAAGCATTTTATTTTATTTTTTTAATGGTTAAAACTGAATCGTTGATTGCCTCATTCCCGTCTCTCCAAGCTCACGCCGATCATTTCCGACCCCGATTACCTGCTGGAGCAGCACATCCTCATCTGCGTCAAATCCACAGATTGTGACGAGTCGTACGGTAAGTGAGAGGGGACAAGGTGGGAGAAGACATTGTCAAAATGTTTCTGTACGTACTTCACCTCCTCTGTGAAGGATGTAACAAAATGTAATGTGTGTTTTTGTTTTGTTTTTTTCCAGAGAATTTCTGAGATTAATTTCAAAATTTCAGATGTTTTTTGCCGGAATTGTAAACTTTTTTTCCCTCTACTTTTTACATTTACTTGAGTAAAAATATGTCGAAGTACTGCGACATTTACTCAAATTTTATTTTTTGCCTGTCCACTCATCTGTGTCAGTTTGCCTTAGCAGGTTCCTTGAATCCGCTGTCTTTGAATTTATAATTACACCGGAGCTTAAATATTCCTTTCTAAAGAATTGGTTAATTTTAACCTCATAAGAGACTAATGGACAAAAAAGTTTAGATTTTTTAAGTGTGATTTTAAAGGACCTCACGATCGGCTGGTGTTTACTTCCTGAAGGGGAGGGATGCGTTGCGCTGCGAGCCGCCCAGTTCTGCTACAGGGAGTTCCAGATCACGCTGACCCACCAGGGAGAGAAGACGGGCACGCTGACCGGGGGCATCCAGCTGCGCACCTCCAAGATCAAGCCCACTGAGAAGCTATACGGTGAGGCTGGGAGGAGGAAAACAACCCTCAATCAATCAATCAATCAATCAATTAATCAATCAATCAATCAAATTTTATTTGTATAGCACATTTCAGCAGCAAGGCATTTCAAGGTGCTTTACATAATTAAAGAAGAAAACAGTATGTGACATTAATAAATAGATGAAAAGTAAAGACATAAACATTAAAATCATTGAAGACATCAAAACCCCACTCTAACCCTAATTTAGCCATAAGCAGCTCGAAACAGGTGGGTTTTAAGTTGAGATTTAAAGGCACTCAGTGTTTCAGCTGATTTACAGTTTTCTGGAAGTTTGTTCCAAATCTGTGGTGCATAGAAACTGAATGCTGCTTCTCCTCGTTTGGTTCTGGTTCTGGGGATGCAGAGCAGACCAGAACCAGAAGATCTGAGGGCTCTGGAAGGTTGATACAACAATAACAGATCTTTATTGTATTGTGGTGCTGAACCGTTCAGTGATTTATAAACTAACAGTATTTTGAAGTCTATCCTTTGAGCTACAGGGAGTCAGTGTAGGGACTTTAAAACTGGTGTTATGTGCTCTATCTTCCTGGTTTTAGTGAGAACGCCAGCAGCAGCGTTCTGGATCAGCTGCAGCTGTTTGATTGATTTGTTAGTCAGACTTGTGAAGACGCTGTTGCAGTAATCAATGCGGCTAAAGATAAACGCATGGATGAGTTTCTCTAGATCGCGCTGAGACATCAGTCCTCTAATCCTGGAGATGTTCTTCAGGTGATCCCTCGTTAAATCCCTTCCCGGTTTCTGAAATCAACTCTTCCTGTTCTTCTCCCATTTCCAGATTTCATTAAAATCGAAAGAGACGATGCCGCTCCTTCAAAAGGCAAAGACAAGTAAGACACTCTATTTTTTTTTTTCCAAAACTCAAAACGCAGCCCTTAAAGATTCCTCTAAAACTTACGGTGTTGTCTTCTCGTTAACAGGTCCGTCGTAACGCCGGCGCATGATATCTCCAACCCAAATTATATGGGATTTTCTTTCAAAAGTGGGAATGTGTCGGATAGGGGCTGGAGTTACAGCATGACCCCCAGGAATGTCTCTGGTGGGGTTCAGGGGGGTAAAGAGTGTAAGAAGCCCGGTTACGATGTGGGCGTACGAAGTCCCACTACAATTAATTATA
Source organism: Poecilia mexicana (assembly GCF_051168715.1). NCBI lineage: Eukaryota > Metazoa > Chordata > Actinopteri > Cyprinodontiformes > Poeciliidae > Poecilia > Poecilia mexicana. The sequence continues at coordinate 27,179,138 of NW_028263373.1, forward strand.
CCACGTAAGTGCCTGAATATTAATAATACACTTTCATATTCGGTCATTTTTCCAAAAAACCACAACTAAAAAATGTGGCGCTGCTGAAAGGTTTCCATCCATTCATCCTCGGCATGAATGTCAAATAGATTTGGGGATTTTATTGATGCATTTTCAACCTCCAACATATTTTAAAACCCGCCAAGCCACAAATACTTACATCTCTGCTGCTATTTTCACAGTTTTTCCTAATTTTCAATAACATTTCTGCTGCTGCTTGCACATTTCTAGGAATGAGGACGAGAAGTTGTCTGAGATGTTGGACAACCCACTGTACGGTTCCATGGCCAAATCCCACAACCAGGCCAAAGACCAAGGTCATCCCCAGCCGGACCGTCTTACGCCGACCATAGATGGAGACCCTAATCGCCCCCCTTTGCTTGTGCCACGTAACCGTTCCTTCACTTCTTCTGAGAACAGATCCCAGCCTCAGACCCCTGTAGGTTTGCACCCACCAGGACACAAGAAGCCTGTGGTTCCCTCCCGCTCGGAGGGAGGCATGGCGTCGCATCGGCCTCCTTTGCCCACTAAGTCGCGTCCGGAACCCCAGACCCCCAAACCCAGAGATTACAGAGACACATCAGAGTTTCCCAGCAAACAGAGAGCTCCGACAAGACCCGGCCCGCTACCGCCTCAGAAAGACAGTAAGGCACGCGCTAAAGGTTTAAGGGCACAATTGAATCAACACAGTCTGATGAATTTTTTTTTCTTATTTCAGTGCATTCAGAGCATCCCAAGACGGGCCGTCCAGTGAACTGAGATAAAGCTGCAAATAAGTCCAGCACTGACAGAACTGCTTCCTGCCCTGCATTTTACTAACTAAATATAAAGTCAAAGCTTTGACCAGTTCTTCTCATCACTTTGTATCACAGAGTAGCTTATCATTTTTCTACAGTGTCAAAAAAAACTTATTCCCCCTTTTTTCTACAGCATATAGTTAGAACTAAGCTCCTTTTCCAGTCTTATGCTAAGCTAAGTTGACTGAATGATGGCTGCAGCTTCAAATTTAACAGATCACATTTCTCAACCCAAAATGGTAGTGTCTTAACAAAGTGTCAAACTCTTTCCATAAAGCTCCAGTTTATGTCACTGAATGAGACTTGTAAGTAGAAATTAAACGTGTATAGTTATGTTTTTATTAGCGTAAGGTTTTTATTTTCATTACAAATGAGATTTGTTTCCTGATACACAGCCAGGTTTCTATGGTAGCCCAGAGTGGTCAAAGCAAAAATGGGTTCAAGAAAGGGAAAATTGCATGTTTTCTTTGTTTTTAAGGTTTTATGTACATGTTTGGTTGGAGGGGTCAGGGTTAGAATTTGCTACATCCTACATACTTTCCATTTGTTGTTACAGAAAGTTACATTTTCAGGGTGGGTTTCTGGTGTAGGTTACACTGTAGGTTACAAAACTGTACTCCTTCCAAATAATTACAAACAGAAACTTTTACACTATACTGTGGCTAATGAATGTTTACCACACAGTATTAAATTGCATGAATAATTAAGTATTTTTCTTCAGATGTACAATAAATTCAAAAATAAATACAATTGTCAAAGTTTCATTTGACTTTGTTGTATTTTGTGTCACAAATGTATTTTCTTATTATGATTGTCCATAAAACTAGAAAAGTTTTACATAAAATTTGTTGTGAAGAAATATATTGTCACAGCTATCATCTAGAAATGTTTCGGCTTGAGTGTGTTTTTTGGTAAGTTGCTTTCATACATGGAAACAGTTGCCATTTTAATTTTTAAAAGTTGCCATTTTAGTGACCACTGAGCTTGGTAACTCTTCCATCTTTCAACCCGCTTCGTTATAACTTTTGTTTGAGTATTTCAGTAACTCCGGCGTTGCAGTATGCTGCAATTGATTCCATACTAGTAAATTAACTTCTGACCATCTCTTATGGCTCCCAATTGCTACTTTAAACCTTGTATGTAGAAATGGGGTCCAACCGACCCCACACACGTAAAACTTATATTACTTGCCATAGTCCTCTACGTTTGCCTCAGGGTTAAGACAAAATAAAAACATGAAATATTAACTTACGTATACTTTCTGTAAATAAAACCAAGATATTCCATTCATTTTAAGCCCAATAAATTATCTAATGGTCATATATTTTGTGAATTGTGGCGCCTTTGGACAATCTTACCAAAGCCTTTATTTCTTTGTTGAAATTGTGAGCACTAGAAAACACCTCTGGCTCCCCCTGGTGGAGCCGGTCAGTTAATGCAGCCTGAAACGTCATCAACAGAAGACGCGCTGCCTCCAAAAAACCACAAGCAAGAATGGTAAGAAGCTTGAATAACTTTTTAGATTTACTAGCAGTTTACAGACTTCTTGTAATTGGACCAGTTCTTGTGTGATTTCGACCTCATTATTGTTGCCTAAAGTGGTCTGAGTACTGCGGCTCTTTTATAAACCTTCTCCATCATGCTTGACATGTAGCTTTCTTGCTAATAGTAACGTTAGCATGTCGTTCTGTTTCCCAGCTTTTCTACTCATTTTTCAAGTCGCTAGTGGGGAAGGACGTAGTGGTGGAGCTCAAAAACGACCTGAGGTTAGTGTTTATGACTAAAACACCTAAAACTGTAACGTTATTCCGCTGTAGCTGCTGCTATTCGGCTAGACGAAAGGACGCTAGCTGGTTGAAATCCTGCAGTAGCCGAGTGAAAGCTACTTACACTAACATGATCAAATAATCTATTCTGCCCTTTCGAGTATCTTTTTGTAATTTGTATGGATAAATATGTTCACGTTAAAGAGTCCCAGTAATGCATAGGAGGTTATAGCTGTAGATTTGGGTGATTAATGAAATCCTTCATCTGTTTTCAGCATCTGTGGAACGCTTCACTCTGTTGACCAGGTTGGTTTTATGATTTTTATTATTTAAAATCAGTGCCTTTTAGGATTTGCATTGTTTTCTTATTATTTATTTTTCTTCCTTTCCCATATTTATGTTTTAGTACCTGAACATCAAGTTGACAGACATCAGCGTCACAGATCCAGAGAAATATCCACATATGGTAAGCTGACTTCCGGAGGTGCCATGATTATTTCTTTCCAAACTTATGAGACAACAACAACAAAACAAACTGATTAAAGAGCATTGTGGAGAAGTATTGAGGTTCATTCCATTTATGAAATTGCTTGCCTTTATTTTTTAATCAGTACATTATAAACTGTCTTTAAAGAGACCGATTCAAACAACTCTTTTAATTTGTCTGGAAAAAACCTTTAATTTCAACACCAAGAATGATTAAAAACCCCTGAAAAAGGGGCAATGCCCTGACAAAACACTGTATGTCAAAACAGTGGCCTCACTGTTTAAACCAGGGGTGTCCAAAGTCAGTCCTCGAGGGCCGGCGTCCTGCACGGTTTAGTTCTCTCCCTGGTGGTAGTAAGGACCTTTTCAGCTTGTCAATGTTCCTCTTAGGTCTTCTATCGAGCCATCATTTGATCCAGGTGCGTTAAACCAGGGAGAGAACTAAAACATGCAGGATGCTGGCCCTCGAGGACCGACTTTGGACACCCCTGGTTTAAACGAATTCACATTCAAAGAAACTTTCAGAAGAAGTCAACAAAATTACAAACCCCTTCAGTAATCTTTTTACTTGACACCGCGTTAGGATCAATTCTGAGCCAGATTTTGCTCCGTCCTGCCATCAAACTGCACCGTGTTCTGTTTGCTTCAGCTGTCGGTGAAAAACTGCTTCATCCGTGGATCGGTGGTCCGGTACGTCCAGCTGCCGGCCGACGAGGTGGACACGCAGCTGCTCCAAGACGCAGCACGAAAAGAAGCCATGCAGCAGAAACAGTGATCGCCGTCGTGAGGATGGGAGGGGGAGGGGAGGGTTTGAGATACAACTTTACGTTTTGTAATAACTATTTAAAGATGGCAGTTTGATTTACTTCAACAACAAAAAAAACAAAAAACTTTTTTTTTTAATGCGTTCCTGATTATGGAGATTTGCAGAGCAGGGTTGGTTGTCTCAAACTCGCAGGACGTTTAGCGAGTCTTTTAGTGAGTTCAAACAACAGAGGACTGTGTTTGTGTTGACTGTGCTGGTTTAAAACTTTAAAAAGTCTTTTTTTTCTCTTTTTTTCTACAAATAAGGTTACAGTATTTTAATCCTTATTTCATTTTCTTCATTAAGAAATTCTCCTGCCTTTTCACCTCAACTTGTAGATTTTTTTTAAAATTGTTTTTGGAGAAATACTTTGATGTGTCAACATCAACTATGACCGTGGAAGAAGTCATTTTGTAATTATGTGTATTTTTTTTTTTTTTTGGAAATAAAGCAAAAATTTCATTAGCTTGTTTGTGTTTGTCTGAATCTGAGTGCTGAGTCGACTGAAAACGGCTCCGTGTTTTACGCGCTGTGTTGCACAACGCCATTAGATCTGTGAATGTCTTCGTGAACAACAGCATATTTTATTGTTTGTTTTAAAGCTGACCCAAAATTCACCAGTTCCCTCCATGACCCTAATAGTCGGCAGCACGTCCCACAGCAGTACTAACTTGACGTTACTGTTGCCTGTGTGACCTTATCCCTCTCACACATTGTTCTGGAAAACACCGTCCCTTCTTCATTTTGAGTTCTTGTGGGTTTTATGTGCATCGGTTTATGGTCCTACCAAAGCCTTTTATTTAAGTTAAAGTCTGGACTTTGAGCAGGGGTTACTGTAGCACCTTTCATCTTGTCTATCTCTCTTTTTATGCATTCCTGTTGTAAATGTGCTGCAGTGTTTGGGCCGAGCTTCAGCTAGCTTCACTTTTAAATAGAAAACTTTGGTATGTAGAGGAGTTCATGGGTCAATCTATGACTTCAGTGCAGTAAAGTCGATGTTTGCTGTGGCGGTTCTCTGATTTTGTCATCTCAGACCATGTTCTTTCCGAAGTCCTCTGGTGTGTTCAGATTCAACCTTCTAAATGTGAACCAGTGCTGCTATTATTATTTTTAGAGAGAATAAGCTTCCTGGAACTCCTTCAAAACAATCCACACTTAGTGTTTTCTAATCTGTGTATTGTACTTTACGTCACTTGGCTTGGTAAAAACCAGCCCCTTATTCTACGTTTGCTTCGTACAGAGTATCGGGACCATCCACTATTGAGAAATGATTGCTTGCTGGAGGCATGGACTCTGTTGAAGTTTTAAACGATTGAATCTGATTTTACCCAATCGCTAACGTTTGGCGGTGACGCATGTAATGCACCGGCTACACTATGAAGTTTTCCGGAAACTGCTTGCGCTGTAAACAATGCCCTTATGAAGAGAGACGTGCCAAGACGAATGTTCTTGTTCTTTGCCAGCAATACAATGTCTTGAAGATTCTTCTTGCTCCAACTTTAATTGGTTGATATTTAGAGGTGTGGCCAACACAGACAGAATGGCTTCGTTCACTTCCTCTGTGCTGCCATTGCTGAAACTACCACCACTCATACGGATAGACTACAATTCTAAAACTGCGCAGAAAATCAAAGTCACTGTTCAAAACGTCTCCTGTTCTCTGATTGGTCCATTAGAAATCCAGCCAGAGAAATCGAGCTCAATGAGAGATATCACTGAAGGGCGATGACAATCGAGCGCGTAGGAAGATGATGGTTAAGAAGATTAGGTCTGAGTTGCACTTTTGCTTTTTTTTTTTTTTACAGTTTCTCCCTTAGTGTGAGCAACTCCTTGCTGTTACTAACACTTTTTATTTTTAAGGAAGTAATTTTGTGTCGTATACAGGCTGCTATTGTCTATCCATTGTCTAGCTCTGCTTATTTTAACACCCAAATTGTTTATTTATCCAAATATAGTCATGCTCAGCACAGCGATGCTAGCAGAAGCCTGTAGGGGTTTTCTTGTTCCATGCACGGTCCAATCTCTTGGGATGTTTGCTCTTTGGAAAACTGGCAGCTGAATCAAATGTTTTCCATTTGGTATTGATTCTAATAGTTTAAATACGACCCAGCAGGCTGACGGTCAGAACAGTTTTGATTAGCGGCTTCAGCCTGCCACATGGCCTCTCATAACCCACACTGGCTTTGAGGCTGAAACACACTGTGCCTAAATTCAGGACCAGTTTTTCTTCTAACGTTGTATTTGTTAAACATTTACGTCACTGACAGCGGGACCAGCTGGATTTTTACTTTCTTATATGAAGATACATAAACGTTTGGATTGAGAGGATGGATTTTTTTTCTGTCATGACTGTAAATCTGCCATTGTTTTCTAGCTGTAATTTTTATCTGCTGCTCATTTTAGATGGTTTTATTAGCAGGAAGTAGGCGTATGGTGGAATGTTAGATCTGATATGAGAGGAAGATCTTGCAGTTTTCCCACAGTGCTGACCGTAAAGTTAAGTAACACAGCAGAGGTTGGTCCTGGTCCCGGTCCAGTTACACAACTTGGACATAGCAGGCAATTCCTAGATTTGAATCAGGGGAATTTGAAAACAAAACGACAAATTTTTGAATTGTTGGTTAAAACTTAATCACAGTATATATTTTTTTAAACTACATTCTTTTTTACTTCATTGACGTTCTACCAAAAGCACCTGTCTGTGTCATTTCGTTTTTGCACCATTAGGGGACAGCAGACGATGCACATTAACATTCAAGACTTTAGATCCAGTAATGTAAAGATGTACTTTGTATAATTATGTAATTATTTTTGTTTTTGTCAAGCTGTCAAAATTAGATTATAAATAATTATTGAATTTCTAGTGAATCCATGAAAAACGACCGGAAGCGCCCCGCTGTCTTGCCAAGTTCCCATCAGTGACTAGAGTTTCTCTCGGCTTAAATAAGACTGATTGTCTTTTCTTTAGCTGCTGAACAGATGGAAGAATCGACTGAAATATCGTTTACAGTGAGAGCCCTTCTGAGTAACAGAGCTGCAGTTTCTTGGTGCAGGATCATTCCTAAATGCGACGAACCGCAGCAAAACGAACACTTCTTAAACCTGCTAAATCCACAGACTGATTTCTTGTGTTCTTTTCTTGGTGCTCCTTAGAGCAGAAACGTCAGTAGGAGCAGCTAATAATCTGACTCCATTGTAATCCTGCCCACATGTCAGTAGTTTTTTTTTTTCTTTTTGTTTGGTGGGAAAAAAAATATTCACACCACTTGAATCTTTTCCAAATTTTTTCGTGTTACAAGATTGTTTATTTTATTGGGATTTTTATGCAACAGACTAACCCCAAACTAATTCATATTAGAAAGTGACAGGAACTTTTTTTCAAATATATGAAAGATATTTTTCCAGTTAATGTCTTTTGAAAGATTGGTGTGCTTTTCCCCCCTCAGCTCTCTTTATACTCTGTTACCCCAAAATAATTATGAAGACCAAGCAGGGTCAGAGTTTTGAACATCTCTGTTCAACACATTATTGATCTAAACTATTAGCCTGGAAACACAGAACTAACTATAATGCTCAGAGTAACTCTAGAGGAGCTGCAGAGAAATTATTTGACCATTATTAGTCGCATCACAATTCTGCTCTACTTTGTATTATTAAATGGCATAAAATCCAAATATTCTCTACATGTTGAAGACTTTGGTGATAAATTAAAAACAATCGTTATTGCAGTTTTTCTAAATAAAAATGAAAAACTCTGCTTTCAATACATAGAAATCCAGTACCTTTATTTTACATTCATACATTTATAACATTGTACAATAATTTTAATGCAGTTAAAAAAAAAAAAGAAACCCAATCCAAAAAAAAAGTCTTGAATGTTTTTACAATGATAAAGTTTCATGTTGTAAGGTTACAGACAAGTATTTAGAAATATATACATACACACACATACGCACACACACATACTGGGAATTAGGACAAGTGGTGTCCTTGAGTTGTACCTTTAATAGAGCTGGTCTGAACCCTGAAGAGGTCAGCCAGCTTAGAGAAAGGCACATTGAATACACAGTGTATCTACAAACAAACAAAAAAAATAATAATAAGAGCTCAACATTGACACAAGTTTACGGTAGGATCTGGAACAAAGAGCAAGAACTGTAAACTTTCACTTATGAAAAAAAATAACAGAAACCTAAAGTCACATCTATATATAAACACATCTGAAGCAAAAAAAGGAAAACAAAAAACAAAAACAGAAACAAAATGAGAACATCTTTCTATTTTTTTTTTCTTTTTCTTGGTCGTTACAAAGCAGTACCCAGAAATGCAGTTCAAAAAACGCTTAGATTGGCTCTGCCAGCAGAGAGCAATCGCACAGATAGAACACAATATGTCACAATATTTACGTGGTCTGCCCGACTACGGTAAGAAATACCTCATGCACAACAGTCAGACAGCAGCAGCAGTCCGATACGTTTTCCCTCCAGTCCCAATGCGCCCCACCCGTCCTGCCTTTTACGCCTACGTGTCTGTACATACGCTTAAAAATGTCTAGACAAATTTATATAGCCACAAAGCCTGTTTATTTTTTTTTCTTAAAATATATGTACCACCTGTCAAAATTGTCAATACTTTCAGAAAAGTAAGTTCTCTGATATAAAATACTGTATTTTCCACAAAAAAACCCACATTGTTTACATTTCGTCCTTCTCAACAAAATAAAGCTTTTATATACGTACCTTCAAAGCTTAAAAACACTCCCAACATACATATATATATATATATTTATATAATTAGATCTATATAGAAATCATAAAGTGACTAAGATACCATAAGTGGCTCTAGCATCACATGTAGTGGAAACCCGTTTAGAATGGCAGACGCAGCCAATTGAATTGTCTCAAAAACACAGTGTGGCACTACAATTTTGGATGATTGTACAAGTTTGAAGGGGGTGGGGGTCGTTAAATGCCAGGGTCAAAACTGCCTCCAAGGTAACCGTTTTTTGTTTTTGTTCCCCTCTGTTAGCTTAGCTTAGCATGCCTTTGTCAGGTCGGTAGGCATTTCTGCTGTGGACATGCGGTACTGGATCTTGGTGTTGGTGATGGCGCCGTGCTTCTGTCGGAGGTGCAGCCGCAGCTGGCTCTTGTGGCGGAAGTGCAAGTTGCATTTTTCACACTGAAACGAAAATATATAAATATTTTTTAAAAAAAATGCTTCGACATATACATCCCCAACCTTCAGGAAAGGGCATCGTAGCAGATGTGGCTAATTGATGTTTATCAACAAAAAAGAAAAAGTCAACTTTTAGTTTTGATGCTTGTATTGAGGGATTCTATTGAAGGATTTGCTATTTGACCTGCCATTGAGAGCCAATCAAGTGAGAATTGGAGTGAATCTCTTCTAATCAACCTACATGGTAGGGTTTCTCTCCCGTGTGGATGCGCAGGTGGCTTTTCAGCGTCTGCAGGTGACGGAAGCGTGTTCCGCAGATCTCACATGGGTATGGCTTCTCACCAGTGTGGATCAACACATGGGCACGAAGATGAGCGACCTGAAACAGGAACCCCAAATAAAATGATTGATTCAAATGTTTGAACAGCTTTTAAAGCACAGTTTTGTACGTTAAGGGCCGGTTTAGCCTTGGACTTACCTGTACAAAACGAGCTCCACATGTCTCACATTTGTATGGCTTCTCTCCTGAGTGGATGCGAGTGTGAGTCTTGAGGTTAGCTGGTCTGTTAAACTGAGCGCCACAGATGTTACAGCGGTACGGCTTCTCTCCTGAAAAGAAAGAAATCGGTTTAGACTTCAATGACAAAGACTTGAAGATAAAAATGAGAGATGTCTTCAGTTCAGTACCTGTATGGACGGTCTTGTGGCTGGCAAGGTTGCCCTTGTAGCGGAAAGCGGCCTGACAGCGGTCACACTTGTATGGCTTGTCGCTGTGGACTTGAAGCATGTGTTGTTTCAGGGCTTCGTCGTCGGCAAACTTGGAGTCGCATTCGTTACAGAAGAATGTACCGTTTTCTGCTTGGTGGAGGGAAGAGAAATCGGATTTCGTTAATGGTTGATGCCGGATAGAAGCATTTGCAATCCAAACTTGAAACCATGAACTCACCACAACTGGAGTCTGAATACTCTGAGTGGAGCTCCGCCATGTCTTCAGAGAGGCGTGACCTGGGGTTGTTGGGACAGACGTTGGAGTGTTGGGGGGACTGAGAGCCGCAGGTGGAGCAGCCGAGGCGGTTCAGGTAGTGGGAAGGGTGGCCGTCACTGTTCCTCAGTGACCCCTCGAGCGCACTGGGAGAGAAAAGATAAAAAACAAACACTCAAGACTTCCATCATCCACAAGATGATGTTTCTTAAACTCGCATCTTAAAGGCCCTCACCTGTTGATGATGTTGTTGAGACGGCTGGCCTGTGGCACGGGTAGGTCCTCGCCGTGGTCGCTGCTCTTACTCGTGGCTTGCGCGTCAAGGCTCTCCGAGTCGCCAGGGTGGATGTAGGGCTGCAGGCCGAGGCGCTGAGGGGAGCGGAGCCCGGGATCCCTCAGCCCTGCCTCGTCGTCTTTCGCGCTCTGGTTTAGCACGATAAACTTGTACTTCTTCCAGTTGCGAGCTTTAGGGTCTGGCGTACCCTGCGTCACTTGCCCTCCGCCAATGTGGGAGAGGCTGGCGTTCTTGCTGCTGCTGGACTCTGTCGGGGAGTTGGGCTGGCAGTCTGATTTTAGGGGACTCTGCGGGCTGCTCATGAGACTCTTGCGCCCGGCGGAGATTCCCAAAGGATAGTGCTGATGGATGAGGTCGTCCTCTGCCTGTGAACCATGCTCTTTGCTTAAGTCTTTCTGGTGCTCAAGGGTCAACACAGGGAATGCGCGCTTCCTTGAGCTGAGGCCAATGGGCTGGCCCTCGTGCCCCTCCTTCCTCATCTCATCGTCTCTTCCTATCTCTCTGGAAGCAAAGGTGGTTGAGTGAATAATGCCAGAGGAGCTGGTACCAAGCGCTCTGGCGTAGTCTGCCCTGATGCCATTGGTGCCGTCATGAGGAGGGCAGTGTTTGTGGTGGATCCCACTCTTTGAGAGGTCGGCGAAAGCGTTTTTGGTATCAGTCAGCTTACAGATCGGGAAAGGGAATCCTGGCATGGGAAACTGCCCGTAGAGGTGGTAGTTACTGGGGGTGCTGACGCTGCTGAACATGTTTGTGCCGTAGGGCCTTCCGTCCCTGAACGGAGCCAAGCGGCTGTGCAGACTGTCAACAACATCATGGGGTCGATACGCATGGACGTCCTGAGGCAACACCAAGGGACTGACCAGAAACTCGTCTCTGGGCAGCTTGGCAGTCGGATCACTGTGCAGGGAACGAGAGAGGGGTTATGAACACACAGACACTGATAATCACGGATTTACACAAGAGATCTGACGGATTCCACCGACCTGGATTTGATAAATCTGTGGCAAGTGTCCACGACGTGGTCCATCTGCAGATAGATGGCTGTATTCATGATGGACATGATGAGACTTTCCTTTAGTGTGAGACGGGAAGTGTACATGAACTCCAGCAAGATGGCAAAGCCCTCGGGGTCCACCTTTGGGTCCAGACTGATGGCATTAAGGTTGCACTTGTGGGAGTCAGTGAAGATAGTGTAAAACAGCCCACTGTGTGCATGAATGGAGAAAAAAAGGGTTAGATTTAAACCAAGAGCATAAAGAAAACATGCGCTTTAAATTTTAAGAATAAACACTGCACACCTGCAAGCCATGAGAACAGTCTTGTGTGCACGAAACTGCTGTCTGTTGACCAGGATGGTAACATCTGTGAGGATGTCCCTGCTGCGCAGCCGGTTCAGATTAAGAAGGACATCACTGGCGTGGCGCGTAAACTGTATGCAGCTGTCTGCTGCACAAGCCATTTTGTCAAGTTCTGCCAACAAAATAAAAAAGAATGAATTTTTTTTTTTTTTTTTTTTGCTCTTGTGAAATGATAAAACTCATCAGTTTACTCCGTTCCACACAGAATCCACTAGTTTTAAGACCAAATTCTGGGATCTGATCTTGGATAAATGAGCTGTATTCAACTTATTTAATATCGCCACATAAAAGAGATGGTCAGATCAGAAACAGAGACGATGTCGCCAGAAGGCGGCGCCATTTATTAAAACAACATTTGGATATTTTAATTTCTGCTTTTAGAATAACTTCTTTCCTCCTCACTTTCTCTCGGAAACACTCATCGAAAGCTTAACATGATAAAGTTCAAGATAAATTATTCAGCAGCTAAATAAACTGCAGCAAATTACAGGAAAAATGGCTACAACATAAATGGGCAAAATTTAATAATAATTAGCTTTTTTTATGTGGAACTGAAGTCTAGACCAATTTAAATACCGACATCAGCGTTATTCAAATGAACAGCATATCAAGATCTTAGAGCATGTCTCAACTTAAACCGGAGCAAAGAAAGTTTTCGGTGCGTGTTTCATTTCTGACAACCTCATTATAAAGTAGGGGAAATAATTCCCACAGATTATTTATTTATCTTTCACCCTGTCGGCATGAAAAAAAAAATCTGAATTTAAATCGTGAGATTTTAACGCCGTGATAAAGATAAAACTACGTGGTGCAGCTTGTAACAGTACATCAGTTTGCTGATGTTTTGAAGTCCGCTCAAAACGCTCCTGCTGCATTTTTGAGTCAATGGTTTTATCAAACCAGGGGGAGAAAAAACACCAGAAATATTAAAATTGGCTTTGAAGCATACATGCGGATTTATGACTGTGTCATTAAGTCAAGTATCAGAAGTGGAGCTTGTAACTGGACTCGTCCGTAAATAGAAGCAGGACTGCACAGACACACCAATTGGGGAATAAAATACGAAGATACAGATACATTAACTGTTTAACTACTCTCGGGGGGTCTGGCACGACGCTTACGGACACCTGAAGTCGTTCTTTAAATGACTGCGTCGGTTAAATTTAAATAATTCACATTTTAGTCACCAAACTTTTTTTTTTTTGTTTTACTTTCGTCACGTTTCGTGTTTAATCGAGCAAAAGTATTCAGCCCGCAAACGAAACTCCGTTTCTCCCAGAGCAGAGCTCTGACAGACTCTCCCCTTCGGAGTGACACCTTAAACTTGTCAAACAGCGTGCTGTCACAGTGGAAAAAAAAAGAGACAACTTGTAGCTTCTACCGCGGAAAAAAACACACCCGCTCTCTCACACATACACACACACACACATCAACAGTAACATTTCCGCTGCAGTGTTACGGTAACAGGAGGATTTGTTCTGGGCAGCCCTTTGCGCTCCATTAGAGCAAATTACCGCGGCTGCTGCGCACTAAAAACTACATAGATACATAGCCCGAACGTGCGGTTGCCACGCTGTCTGCGAAGTTCGCTTGACAGCGCTTGCTTGCCGCCGTTCCTCTGTGTTTTGTCACTTGAACTAAAAAAGTGGGGATTTAATCACAGGCACCCCGAGCACCGTGCGCTGCGAGCCGCACTCAGCGCTCCATTTTCCTCCGATGTTGCTCTCTTAAACCAGAGCGTTATTACTCTGCTTTACACCACCACCGAGTGTGACAGCCGACAACCGCTGGAGACTGCCGTCCGCCTGCCCGCCGCTTCCAGACGGACCGGCCGGCCGGCTCCGCGCGGAGACAGCCGAGCCGGTCTGCCAGAGACGGAGAGAGCGGCGCTCCGGCTGTCACCCACAGCAGCAGCAGCAGCAGCCCGCTTTCTCTCTCTCCGGAGTTTCCTCTGTTCACACTCTGACAGCCACACTCAGCCCCGGCCGGCTTCACAAAACACCCAAGCAGACACAAAAACGAACAAACGTCTAAAAACATAAACAAGAAACACAGCAGATAAAAACTTCGCGCCACATTAAATAAAAAAAAAAAATGGAATTTAAAAAATCACCTGGTAGCGCTTTCCTAGAAACTTCTTGCATCACCACTTCTAAGAACCCCTGTTCTAAGAATCAGAGGAGCACAATTCTCGGAATTTGAGCCTGAGACCGTACCACTCTGCCGGCGCAGGGGAGAGACACTTTTTTCTAAAGTTTTCAAAAGCAACTCGTTTCAAAGCGCTGCTTCAGACGCGAACGGCACCTGGCGTTTTTTAGAGCGAAAATATATTTTAATACTCGTTCAAACGAGCAATAAAATGCGTATAATTGTCGAAAACAACGAAGTTATTCGCTTCGCGGGGTCCAGAACCCCCCTGCTTTTGGTTCAGCCCGCACAGTCACAGGACAGCGAGCTGGCGACGTCACCGGCTCGAGAAAACCAGCCCCCGAAATTCTCAGAACTAATTTATATTCCGTGACTTAAACGGCGCACCGTGCCGCTGCCTTCCGTCGCATTTAACACACATACAGTCCATACATGAGCTGCGCAGAGACAGAGCTCTGAATTAGGTCCGTGCGGACAGGTCGATGTCTCTGCCTTGCTTTTGGGGGTTCTTATCAGTCTGTAGGCGCATATCCCTGCGGGTATGTTGACTTCATGCCGTCGGTGGGGAAGGTTTTGGGGGGAGAGCTTTAATAGACTGATATTTCCTCTGTAATGCATTGAGTCGGTGGAGCGGTCGGATGGGATTGTTTTTTCTCAGCGCACGGTTTGAACTGGCTCTTTAGCTCAGCTTTATGTTTTTTTTTTCCTCTCATCTCTGCTTATAGCTGTTCTGTAACTGTCTGTAACCTTTGGCTGATTGTTGTTTTTAAT